>NC_090939.1:563424337-563729806 GCF_040938575.1 Ambystoma mexicanum
ATGTATTATACATTATTAAGGTGATTACATGGAAAAGGCTACAAGACACTGACATACTGGGAATCACTTTCTTGCTTTCAGGTAACACAACTAAATTAGGCAAATATATAAAGCAATCCAATCAGAGCATGATGTATATAGGTATCATGACAAAGGACATCAAACAAATGCTTGAAGCAAATTATTTTGAGATTGTCAGTGCCGGCTAAGGGACCTCTAAAATCAAGTTGGCATCTTCCTCTAAAAAATGATTGGAATTGATTACATTGCTAAAATGATGATGGTTCCATAAATTAATGTTATATCAGAAGCACCCACATTTCCAGTGGCAGAATCATACCACAGCAAGCTACACACTTTGGAAACTAACTTTTTGTGTGATGCAGAATCTCTTAAACTGTGCTGAGAGGAGGTGAAAAGAAGACATGAAGAGGTGATAGAGGGCTCTCCTCCCCTGGTGTCCCAAAGCACTCCCACATTTTCTGGACCTATCAACACACAGATCGGAGTGTGGTGCTGGAGCATTAATCAATCCCTTCTGCAGAAACCATGAAACTTGATGTTATTTGCACTATAACTAAGTCGCCCTGCCTCAGAGCAGGACCTTTTCCACTAACCCCAGAGGTGATCAACTGGCGAAATATGAAGGAGCATCCCAGCACTAGCAGTGAGGCCTAATCTTGCAGGGGAGCTAGGAGACTTAGGGCCTCATTACGACCCTGGCGGTAAGGGGTTAACGCCAGCGTTAGCTGCGCCGACCCCTTACCGCCAATTACGAGTTCCCCTTGCGCCATGGTGCTTTTAACACCTGCTTTTAGCGGGTGTTAAAATCCATGGCGCTAAGGGACCATGGAGTTAATTACGCCACCGTAATTTACGGTGGCGTAATTAACGCCTTCCCCACTCCCATTATGCCCTATGGGGCAAAAATGGGAATGGGGAAGGGTAAATGGGGATTGGGGACTTACCGCCCCGCCAAGGTCGGAATGGGGTGGTAAGTCCGCCAACCACCATGGCGTAAACGTAGTTTTCGCCATGGTGGTAAAGTCACGGCCCAGGCGGTAACTTACCGCCTGGGTCGTAATGAGGCCCATAGTAGCCGACTTGGGACCCCTTGGAGGAAAGAGGAAATCCTTGACTGACCCCGTTGGCTGTTCCAGCAGTGGTGCCCTGATGCTCCATGATGTCCAGTCCAGACCTCTCCTATAAGTACAACTAAACCCCAAAACCCATAGAGTGTGTAGGCCCGATATTCTTGTAGCAATGCATTAGATAATTCCCTCTTTCAAAATTCCCATTTGTCTGTATTTCAGTCATTGCCCCAGTGAAGAATCCCCCTTTGCCTGTGTAAATCCTTAGTGTATTTTTCTAAGCAAATCAATGCATTTCCCAATTTATTTCACGGGATTTGTATTGTTGGAATTTGAAACCACCCATCTTTTCCCAGTGTATTGTGAACTTGTATAGTCATAAAGTGTTGCCCAAAATAATTAATCTCATTGTGATCTGAGAAATAAATGTGTTCCTGTGTTTAAATGGTGCCCTGCTAAACAAATTTCCATCTAAAGCTGTATTTTCCCAATGCATCTGTCATCCTAACCCAAAACCGTTTTTCCTCTTGTGAGCTACCCCCTCTGCCAGAACCCTCCATGTAATTTAAGCCTCATTAAAAACAAATTCCCATTTGCATTTTCTTTCCCTTTGAAATTGTGCTCACCATCCCCAAAATCGATTTTCCCGTTCTGTTCCTCTTTCCCCATTGTGAAGTAAAAACAAATTTCCATTTGCCTTTTATTTCCCATTGCCCATTTGTTGAATATCCTAAAACCGATTTTCCCCTTTTGTGTTGACTAGTATTCTCTAAAAGCCCTGACTGTCTTTCGAAGTGTAAGTAAATCAAATTCCCTGTCCTTATATGCTTTCTCATAGCAGTTGTGATAAATAATGAAGAACCCCATTCTTCCATTGTGCTGTGCCAACCACATTTTCCCCTTTCCTTTCTGTCTCCCATATTGTTTCTTTGGGCACCACACCAAAACCAAGTTTTCCCTTGTATTCCAACTCCCTGCCACTGCCTACCATTCAAAGGAATCAAGTCCAATTGATGTTTGGGGGGTGAGATTTGCAGGGTGATTGCTTAACCGCTGTGCTGTCATGCTAGTCGGATGGTTCTTCTTCTGTTTTGTAATTGAAATGGAATGATGTGTGACAGTATATCTTAACCTGGCCACTTTATAGAAGTCATTATGTTTTGTGTTGCCACAACATTGATAGCTGTTGTAATTTGTGGTTCTAATTTGACGTTAAATAATACATTTTATTGATACACAATGGCCTGGTTCCTAGACCATTGTGACACAGGGTGTCTGTGGATGTTGGTTGCAAGACGGGTTGGAGCCCTTCTCAAAAAAGGATCCATAGTATAAACAAATCCAAGTGTTTTTATTGTGATAATAATGAATTAAGATTTTAAAACCTTTTTAAAATAAGAGAAAAACAGACTGTAAGGAGAGTAATCCTCCACCAGCACAGGGTTCAATTACATCTGTCCACCTGTGCTCACGTCCCTGCTCAGTGTTTATATGTCACTGTCTGCAAAAGACATTTCATAAATCAGATAGAGTAATGCGAGATCAGTGAAATACCAAACTCAGTTAATAAATGCGACCCAAGGCCTCGGTGTACAGAACACTATCTTCAAAATAAGTACTCTGAATAACGGAGAAACAAAACAAACAGCCTGGATGTTTTATGCGGTGTAAGATGGCCTGAGTGTCGTGATGGTGCATTGATTTTCAAGCAATACCTTCCCTCAGTTGATACTGTTACACAGAAAGCTAAATTAAACTTCAAAACATGGACCTGTAATTTTGTGTTGTAAATCCACAGAAGGTCACTGATTCTAGAATCGTCTTTCACCTAGAAGTGTTCGGCAAGGCTCAGAACATTTAAAGTACATCTCGCAAATGCTGCAACAAAGGATATTGGATTTGCTCTGATGCTCTGAATGGTAGAGCACTTGATAAACGAGTGCAGAAATTGCCTACAGCACAGTCGCATTACATCTTTACATGGAGTAGCTAGCTGCTGGAAGTGAGCTTTAGATAGGAAAGGCAAAGCAAATACCACAGCAGCATCGAAGGACTTGTTCTTGTTTATGATACTGTTTGATGCATTTCTTGATAAAATAAAATTGTACAAACTTTACACAAGGGGATGGTTGTCAGTGCCACTCCACAGAGCTAATATTTTAATTCCCTTGTAATTCGGCATCCGGGACCTGCACGTTTACACTATTGTGTAATCGAGTCCCCGTTGCTGAATGTTCCTCATTTGCACAGTAGAGTGCAAAAGAGGAGGGAAAAATGCAGCATAAATCCATACCGGTGCAAACGCTGTAGAATTTCTATGGCGGAAAGGAAGTGAGCAGCAAGAAATATAAGTTACTTTTCACCATATCTCTTTTCATAAAAATTAAGAAAAATGTGGCGTGACGTGAATGAAGGCCTAGAAGCCATATGTCAGGCTTTTAGGTCTTTAGTTTACGTTACACGCCCAAGAAACAGGAGTTTCAATTTAGCCATTTCTTGTTCTTATCATTATTTCCATACAATCTGGCAAATTCTTTAGATGTATGCACCGATACTATGGTCCATCAACAAACGGAAAATATATAAGCAGGCTCTTACAGCACAATGGAATACGATTTTTCACATATTACTAAACATACCATTGCTGCTGTTGTTTGAATCAAATGTTTGTTTGTTTGTTTGTTTTTATTATTTATAATGCGCGAGTGTAGGGGGGGTATCAGGGCGCAGCCTTTACAAGAATATTCGAAGCTTGGTTACAGTGCAAAGAATATACATAATACAGGAATAACTACACCACTGTTATATACAAATCAGTGGTAGGCCTACAGGCCATTATATACAGGTAAGCAAGGCACACAAGCAGGTAAGCAGGAAGGCACATGTAGTTACAGTTTGTACAGGTGGTCCTGGGCACTTCATGGTCTTAGTGGGTCTCGCTTTTCAACCATGAGATTACCAGTCAGCGGAAATTAATGAGTGGAAATTAATGTTGAATTAAATGTATGCACATAGTGCTGTCAAAAAGAACTTATACTGCTGTCCATACCCTGCAAGATGAATCTTCAGAGCAGAGTTCGAAAAAAACATGTTTTCATAATGTTTTATGCATCTTTTATAGTCAAGCTGCAGTCCTTACTGGCTGATGTATTAGTGACATTGCATTAACTTGAATGCTGATAATATAGCTTTATAGACCAGCAGCGAGGGCCGTACTGGGCTTTATGGGCCCTAAAGACTGAGTTAACGAGGTATGAGGGACCATAACGCCCAGTAAGGCCCCAGCTGGTCTATAAAGCTATTAGAAAACCCTCAGTATTTTATTAAATAAGAAACGAGACATATACTGCACACATTCATTATAATTGGGAAAAGGGTTAGAGGATGAAACGTGTAGTATTGTAAAAAATAACAACATCTACGCACAGTGTAGGGGTAGAAAGTGGAAGCTGCTATGCTACATACATTTTCCTGGTTGTGATTGTATGTATAGGGTTGTGGGAGCTATGTAGCAGTGGGGGGGTGGAGTATTTCATTGGTTAAAGTAACTGCAGGTGTGAGAAGTCATTTTTTTATTTCTATCAGGCAGGGGAATGTAGGGGCAAAACTAGTAGTAACAAATGTAAATGTAATATTGTACCATTTAAACCACAAACACATAATCACATTCAGCAGGTGGGCAATGGATAATGTTCACTTACTTTTGTTTGTAGATGTTTGTAGATGCTCCTGTTTCTTTGTGTTGCAGCGTTTTTTTTTTCTTTTTCTCATTGTTATGGATCCCAAAAGAAAGCTTTCATTTCATTAGCTTCTGTGAGGAAGCTGGGCCACGTTAGGTATGTTCATATGGTAATTAGACAGATAAGCTATTGCCGGTGTGGAATGGGACGCAGGCAGGGCCGGTCCTTGTGTCAGGCAGCTCAGGCGGCTGCCTAACGTCAGTGAGCCTCTAGGGGGCGTCCTGTAACTGCAAGCCAGGCCAGGCCACACGCACGACGCACCAGCCAGGCCTTGATTTTAAAGTCTGTGTATTAGGAGCAGTGAGCACTGCTTCAGGCTGCAGGCTTTGCCCTCAGGCAGGGTAAGGCAGGGCAGCAGCAATGAAAAAATAAATTAGCAATTCGCAACATTTGTTTGTTGCTTTTTCTCTCCCCCCCGCACCCTCAGGGCCCTGTGGCGCTGGCGCCAGTCAGGCCCATGGCCATGGGCGCACGTGCGGCAGAGGCATGAGTGAACTGATGATTGGGGCTGGCTGGTGTTGTTGTCAGCCCGGCCTCCCGCCATTCCGGAAAACAGGAGGAGTGGAGTGGATGCATCATGCATGCACAATAATATTAGGTAAGTCAGTACTGCGTTTGGAACTTTTGGGCAACTATGATGCAGCCAGGCGCATCCCATCCCGATTCCCCACACAGCTTCAATTGTGAGCAGCACCGAGCAACGAGACACGGGTGCTCCAGCTCATTATTCTTGGAACTAGTAAGGGCTTGTATGTCAGGCACATCCGGCTGGGTCGCGTGTTGGCCTGGGGGCGCCCAGCGCTATGAGTAGTCATAGGGTGCCTAAGCGCCTCCTAAGGTCTGCTTCGTGCGTGACCTGGCTGTCATCGGTGTGATCACAGCAGCAACTCTGTGTCAGGTAAGTGAAGTGATGCAGGGCTGCCCCGCACTGTTAGATTTTGTCCTGCACAGCGCACACACTCTCCCGAGGTCTGGGATGGAGGCAAGTCCAGACTTAGCTTCGGACTGAGCAGAGCCCCTCACCCCGAGGTCTGAGCGTTGCTGGCGGGGGGGGGGAATGCACGGCGAGTGTTGCACAGCAGCTATAGACCCGGGGGCCGGGTCTTTTGGTTGTAGCTCAATAAGCCCCGAATCCCAGGAGCTACAATCAAACACCTTAATGCATATTGATATTATCTAACCCAGGAAAATGTGCAGTCAATTAATTATATCACCGGCATCCCAGTCCCACCACTGTGTGATCTTGGGCAAATCATCCAGAGTCCATGTATGTGATTTAGTTAATGCCATTTGCTAATGGTCTGGTCTGTAGCTAAGGAAACGGCAGGACATGGCATAAAAGTGAACTGATATAAACTAATCCGCAATGTACAGGAGGGATTTGCCTCTGTGCAAGACCTTTGGCCAGGTTATGAAAGTGAATGTTTTGTGGAAAGTGTGCGCCCAGACGCGCAAGCGCCCGACAGAATCAAGGATCTGCTCGGCCTTGTTTCCTGTGCGGCCCCTTTCGGGGAATGTGTGTACCTCAATATTACTCACAGGCCCCTGGGTACAAGGGTGTTCTCTGGCCTGGGCCATGGCAGGGGCCAGGGTTGTTTTCGGGTCATGGGGCTCTGTCCCAGTCTTGAGGGCATTTTCCCTTTTTCTGAGCGTCTTCTGTTATTCGGAAATGCGCCTCTCCTGAATTCCTTGATTGAATACTCCCCCACCTACATATGCACTCTAGAGAGGGGGCTGCTGAGTAAGGGGGCTTCGGAAGTCTACAGCCCAACCTGTTTTGAAAAAGGTCATGAAAGGCCGAACACGTGGAGTTGGTGATTGCTGTTGCACATCTTTTAGACATATGTGACGGCCATTGCTGCATTCCTTGTACATTATGACTGCTTGCTTCATACTTACATGTGTTAGGAATTAATACACGTGGCTCGAACTCCGGGTGTTGTTTCCTCTATAATAATAGTGACTACCAACGACTATGCCTCTCCCATACAATATGCCTCCGATTGGTTACTGCTAACTTTGCTGGTTCGTTCTGTAACTCAAGCAGACAAACAAACACAAAACCGTTTATGAGGGGGCGGTGACGGTGTACCCCTGATAGACGGAGGCTCCTTCACATGGGCCCAGCACCCCCTTTCCTGCCCCCCCCCCCCACTGCGCCATTAATGTGACCAGGACCTGCTTCCTCACACGCAGGGAGACACTCAGCGGTGGGAGTCTGCAGGTGAACGGGACTGGGGAAAGAATAGTGGCCTTGCTGTCTGTCCTCTTCTTGCTGATAGACTTTCCCATCAGCAGTGATTTCTGGCTACCCAGAATTGCGTCTCAGGCATATTGTATGCAGGAGGGCACTCTTACCAGTGGCGCTTCTCCCCTCCAAAGCTGGCTTTGCTGGTCTTCTTTGGTCTTTTTCTATTTCTCCGCAGCTGGGTTGTTTGGTCAGGATTTCACTGGTTTGTAGCAGGCAACGTGGAACCCAACAATGCCACATCAGCAGTGATTTCTGGCTACCCAGGATTGCGTCTCAGGCATATTGTATGCAGGAGGGCACTCTTACCAGTGGCGCCTCTCCCCTCCAAAGCTGGCTTCGCTGGTCTTCTTTGGTCTTTTTCTATTTCTCCGCAGCTGGGTTGTTTGGTCAGGATTTCACTGGTTTGTAGCAGGCAACGTGGAACCCAACAATGCCGACAGCAGTGGGTTCATTTCACTCTCCTGATTTGGGTCGGTCTGTGTATGTTGGTGGACACTGGTGCCGCTCAGGCTCCAGTGCTGAGTTCGTTTTACCAGGTGGTCGAATCACCCTCCTGCCATCCACAGATCAGTTGATGGGTGCCCACTGGTGGGAATTGGTATCCTCTCACCCTCAAGAGATGGGTTGGTGACAGCTGGTGATCACACTGTTACTACTGTTCTCTAGCGCTGGCTGACTTTTATCTGAGCCGAGTCACCCTCACGCCCTCCAAAGCTGGATTGGTCTATGCCCGCTGGTGGAATGTTCTCCTCCCCCTCAAGAGCTTGGTTGCTTCCTCCTGATGGGAACTGTTGCTGCCCTGCTCACCAGTGCTGGGTTCATTTTGTGTGGTGATCAGAGTCCCTCTCCCTCCCTCCTGGGCTGATTTGGTTGATGACCAATGGTGGCCAATGTATCCTCTTGCTGTCTTGCACTCAAGAGGTAGGTTGGCTCCCACTGTTGACCACTATTACCCATTCGTTTTCTAGTGATGGGTCATGTTTGGCTGGTGATCAGAGTCACCCAGCTGCCCGATTGTCATTTGCATTGGATCCAGGTGCAGTGACTGATATGAAATAGAGGGGTGGGGGAGAAGGAATATGCAAGCTTACTTTGCTGATGCCTTCCTGGGTAAACTGAGCAGCTCTGTGTCTGTGTGTGGGTTTCTAGATGTTTTGCGTCAACAGTGACAAGCTGTTTGTGTCAGTTAAGTGAACTTTTATATCGCACTACATACCAGGGACCAGCCTCTAAGCGCAGGACCAGGGGTTCAAACCCATGAACGTGGTAAGCTTGAGGAGACATTTCAGAGACCATCATTGCAATGCCGCCTGACCTATGAACGCAGTAGCTTTGCTGAAGGTTTTTTGTGTTAGAGTTCGGAAATTGCAAACATGTGCAGGTCCCCAGAAACAGGAGTGCAGCTTTAGGGTTATTCATTTGATTTATGAAAAGGCAACCTTAAATTGAACCAGTAATGAGTTGTGGCTGAGGACTACTGCTTGTGTCCATGGAACACGGCACTCTAGTCTAGCACATGGACTGAGTAGCAGGGCTGAAGTCGAGGGTATATGCGGGGGACGGAGTCCACCCACTTTTTTGGGTACACCCGGGGGGGATGGAGTCCACCCACTTTTATCAGAGGGTAGTCTCAGTCCCCCCCAGCTAAAATGAGAAACATTGAATGTCATCTTTGAATTTATGCATTAAAGCCAACCGTGGGGATTGGACCACAGTCATTAGGTTTGTAGGCCAGACACGTCACCACACTGCATTATATAACCTGATGAAAAATTATAAACAGCTAAAGGTGAAATGTTCCATTTCGGTACTGCAAGTTCCCGGGAAAACATTTGTATTGGTTCTTAGAGTTTAAAACAGGCACTCCTTTTAACGTTTTCAAAAACACTATTAGAAGAAAATATCCTCTCTTGGTTTTATGTGTTTTGATTTTATGAAAAGGCAAATGCCATTCGTCCTGTAAAATTTGGGTGGTTATGCAAAGCCAATTTAATGAAATATTATGTCATGTTATGTTACTTGGCATTTGTATAGCGCCTTATGTATCAATGGTATGATCTCAAAGCGCTGGTAGGTTGAATGCCCTCGGGAACCGTAGTTCAAGTCAATAGAGAGAGAGAGAGAGTGTTGTACGGTGCGTGGGTGCACCGGATATGTGTGCAGCGGATGTAGTGTTATTTCACCTTGGTATGCTAATTTCTGGCAACGTCACATCCCATTGCATTTGTTGATGAGTCCCCTCACTTTAATTTTTAGGACTTGACCCCTGCTGAGTAGGGTTTATTCACTCAGTTTGGAGGGGAGCTGCTGGCATGGGCAGTCTGCCCTTCCTTGACCTGCTGTCCCGAGACTAGCCTTTGTCAGTCGGAAATTGCATGGAATCGCGAACGAATCAGAAGGCCCAGCCGCACCCAAACCCAGTGAGCCAGAGCCTGCTGACTTTGCCATTGGGGCAACGTGACCGGTCTGTGCAGCCCGCGGGTGCCGAGTGCTTCTGCCTTCTCTGCCAATAAATAGGTTAAGTCAGTGTGTTGCTGGCATGTATGCTATAGTATGGAATGAATAACTTCTAGGCTCTTCGAATTTTGGCAGATAAGCCACAGTGAGATAAAATCATGTGTCCAGGATCACACACTTTGTGGTGAAGACTGTCACCTAGTGTCTAATGTATGCATTTTCTATTGCATTTGTATTTCTATCTGGTTCTTAATGAAGTGCCCTATTTACAACATTTGTAACATATTTTTTGGTTGGCATTTTTAGGCGGGGGCGCCAACAATACTTCCCGGCTGGGGTGCAATCTGGTGTAAAACCGGCCCTGGATGCAGGCACATCAGGAAATTGGCGAAGAAAAGAAAGCATTTTTTTGTATAGATTCTGTGAGGGGACAGTACTAAGTCAGGCACGCCTGCACAGCGACGCTGAAGACGAACAATTGAAGGTGTGGAATGGGACACGAGCGGATGATTTAGGAGGCAGCAACTTCTTTTCCAGGCTGTAATTGGTGGTGGGGGTATGCGGCTGCAAGGTTTCTGGGCTATAGTGTATCTGCAGGTTATACCAGTTCATATAGCCCACAGATTAACCAATCAGGTTTCTGGAAACACCACTCGGGTGTTCTAATATAAAATAATTCCTTCTGATCAAAATAAATGTGCGCTGCGTTGAGATGGCCATTGCAATACTGACATGTGGAAGTTTTCTTGGATGGGTACGGATGGATATGGATGGGTACGGTGGAGGGTTGGAAATGAAAATGAAAATAATGATATGGAGTTTGGTCTTGGAGGAGTGGATTAAAAGTGAGAAACAAGGTAGGAAAGAGACAGCGTGGAACACACTTATTTGGAGCAGTGCTTGAATCGGGAAAAACATAGCAACCACATGTGTAAAGGGAAACAGAGAAACATTGTGTAAACAGTTATAAATTGATAAAACAAACCTGTAAGTATAATTCCTACATAGAGGATAGGTTTGTGAGGGTTTGCGGCTTTACTCATGTAACATATGAACAGTTAGGGTATCCTTTTAATTTACTTTATCACTATCACTGACATGCAGCAACTGCAACTGTAACATGCCTTTGTTCCTAGACAATGCAAAACAGTCCCAGTAACGCATGAGTAGCATGTGCTATTTCCAACCAGACATTTCAACTGCAGCAACAGCGTGGCCTGCTGCACCCTGGGCTCTCTGTGCGTCCTCTCTCTGCCTGCTCGTTGGTCCCTCAACACACGCTCAGTTGGGGGTTGGAATCCTTGGTACCTGGAATTATAACACCCAGGAAATCTGCTAAGGTTGAACTATGGCAGGGTGCGGACGCAAATACTTCATGGGAAGAAACAATGCATGGGAACAAGACATCGTCAAGTGACTTGGCAAACCTACACCACGTGACGACACAAACTATGGCTGCATAACAGTATTCTTTTAATGTGTTTCCTGCAGGCAGATCGTCATGATGCAACTGCAACATGCAACAAACAGGCTTTAGATTGCGAGAATACAAAATAGTGCAGGGTTTAAAATTAATTTGACTGCAGGTAAAGAGGTAAAACCCCCCACCCCCTTCAACGGGGCACAGTGCCAGTAACATTGATAAACATGGCAAAGGATTTTTAACACATATATATGGGAGCCCTTCCCTCAAAATTCAGTTTTGGAAAGTCTGCTGCAAATGGCGCATTAAGCATCACATTTGAGTATCACATTTGATTTAATGACAATTGGAAGGGGATTCAAATACATTATTAAGTGGGCTTGATGGTGGAATGTGTGCATTTGGTGCATGTAGTATAATTATCTTTTGTTATGATGCCTGTAGTGGTATAGAACGTGTCTCATAGCAACCTGTTGCATCGTCCCATGGATCAGCTTAGAATCACCACCCTGCGTCATCCTGTATGGATTGTCCCGAAGGAACGTGGGATGCAGATTGAACGATGACAACGGTTAGGAGCTGATACCGGCGGTGCAGACCCAAGCTCCCTCCTACCTTCCCATGTTATGTATTTATATTTACATTTTCTATAATAAATAACCTTAATGTAGAGCGCAGTCTGTTATATACATTTATACTTACCCTACGTCAGCCTGCACAGTATACTACAATTGGCGACAAGGATTTTTTTTTCTCCACCCACCTGCGAGCCGCGGATCACTTCACCGAGAGGTCTGGGCTGCTCCATTCATGCCCGAACGTTGTAGCGGCCCCAGTATAACCCGTGCTGTCATCGCAAGGTAACAGCGTTTAATTTCCGCGTTAATCCAGTTCATGCACAGTCTCTTGTTTCTTTTCGGCTAGCGCATGCGCGTTACTTACTGGTGATGTTCGCACACACGAATGCTTCTGCAATAGTCAACAAGGAAATGAGCCTGCTTAAAGCTATACTAACATCATCCAGCAGCCATTCAATTATTTATATGTGTATCTGTACAACTCAGTCTGGGACACATTTAAATGTGCGTGCACACCATTTGAGGACTATTTCAACGTTATTTCAGTTGGAATATTTATGAGCACAGTAGAAACACTGCTACAATAAGATAGTCTTGGGCACTGCAATATATTCTACAATTTACAGGATTACAGTAAAAACACTGCTACAATAAAATAGTCTTCAGCATTGCAATATATCTTGCAGGATTCACGTTTGACTCAGTGTTTGTGATATGTTATACATCATCTCAAGGAATCTCGAAAGTGCATGATACTAGTTCAAGGATCAAAAGTACCATATATATTCATTACATTACAAAGGAAAAGATAAGTATGTCCTTTAGCAGTGTGCCTCCACCCATGTTTTTTTTGCCTGATGCTGGTGAACCGGGAATACCATGGAGAATGTGGATTAGGTCATTTGAGCATTATGCAGGTGTTGTTTGTGGCCAAAATTGCAGTGCTGAAAAAAGAAAATCATTACTTTTACATTGTCTAGGCCCAGCTGGCCAAGAAAAGTTTGACTTCCTGCCAATGAAGACATTGATCTAAATGAATATGAACGTACTGTCAGGAAAATTGATAAGCACTATGAAAAGAAGTTAAGCACCATTTTGGAATGTTATACATTTTGGAAGATAGCACAGGAGGAGGGAGAAAGCGTCAAGCAGTATATTACAGTACTGAGGAAGCTAGCCAAGTCCTGTAATTTTAATCAGCATTTGTATGAGAGACTGAGCGATCAGTTTATGTTAGAATGCAGAAGCGCCAAAGTGAGAGAAAGACTATGGTTGGAGGATGATCCACCATTAGAGACTGTGTTACGGGTGGCTAAAGAAGTAGAACATACTGCAGAATGTGTAAGAGAATTAGAAAACAGAGTATAAAGTCCATTCAAATCAATTCAAGTTCACTGAAGCCTAATGGTAACTCAGGAACCAGTATTGAAGGAAATGAAACAATAGCCACAGTCAACAATACATCCATCAAGCAGAGAACCTTAGCCATATCGGACATCACAATTTGAGGATCGTAAGAACAAGACAACTCGGAGATGGCAAACCAGCAGTCATGCAAAGAAAGGTAGTCCAGACAGGCAAAGACTCAGCCCAAGGAGAAGACGACAAGGCAGGTGTTACAGATGTGATAGTATCAAACATTGGGCAGATGACCCGGATTGTCCTGCGTTGAAAATAATATGCAGCAATTGCAAGGGGAAAGGACATTACTCCAGATGCTATAGATTATACAGCACAGCCATGAATTGGATAGGTGGTAACACTGACAGTGGTCAAAGTGAAGAAGAAGAGGGAGAAGAATTTTTTTTATGATAATGGATGATGAAGATGAAGATGAAGAGGTTATGGAAAGTCCTGCAGCTACAGCTACTGTTTGTGTAGATGGTATTAATATAAACATGATGATTGACACTGGTGTGAAATACACACTAGTGCCACAGAATTTGTGGGATAAAAAGAAACATGAATACTTACATGAAGTCGACATTAACCCCAGGGCATATGGTGGCGTTAAGATTGATGTAATTGGATGGTTCTGGGGTGCCTTGAAATTTAAAGACAGAAAGGCCAATGGCAAAATATACATGACTAGTGTGGGTAAGACACCTCTCCTAAGTTGGACGCACCAAAGCAAACTTCAAGTGAAATTAGATTCTACTGCCAATGAATCTGTCTTAGCAATTGGTGGTAATGGTACAAAATCAAATAAGATGAATGATACAGCGAATGCAATGTTTCAAGAAAGAATTGGATGTCTCTGTGGATATGTACATGAAATCAAGTTGAAACTTGGCCATATTCCTGTCGCACAAAAATTAAGAATATGCCCTTATCAATGAGAGATGAAGTAAGAAAGGAGATCAAGATGCTGGAAGATCAGGGCATTATAGAAAGCATTGACGCCAGCGAGTGGGTTTCACCTTTAGTAGTGCTCAGGAAGAAGTCAGGTAAACTCAGAATATGTGTGGACATGCGTGAACTAAATAAATGTGTTGTCCCTGATAGACATCCTCTTCCCAACATTCAAGAACTCATTTCCACAATTGACCATCAAAATTCTTTTCGACACTTGATTTGACGTCAGCATATCATCAAGTGAAATTACACAGAGAGTCCAAACAACTAACAGCTTTCATTACACCAGATGGCTTGCCTTCTTTCTACTGTCAGGTAAGAAGCAAGGTTGAGCGTTATGGTGCTCGTAGGCATCTGAACCCTTCTAATGGAATGGTACTCTGACACGGCGCGTCTCGCGCTACATGTCAACTTCAGAGCCTTTGTTATAAGATGAAATAATGACACGCCGGGTGCCGCGCTGCATGGCTCTCTTATGAGCGACTATACTCATAGGCGTCCGTGCGTCTTTAGTTAAATGGTAACTTTGACACACTGCTAATCGCGTTGCATGTCTCTTCCAGACAAGAGTCTGCACGCAAAGTAAAACGCTGGCACACGCATAGAAACGCCAGTCAAGCAGGTTTACTTTGGAAGTGTTGGTGTGAAATTCAAGTCCATGCTGTATCTTTGTCAAGGTCAGTGTTGAAATAGTCACGTCATTACTTGATGCCTATTAGATAAAACGATATATGGCATTTTGGTGGTCATTTTTCTACCTTTTTCTTTTCTTCTTTCTTTGCTGTAATTCCACGGTTTATCATCACGCACATAAAATGGGATTTCACGTATGTATTTTTTACATTATTTTTACTTTTTTACTATTGGTATCCGTTGGTAATCTTATGGTTCATGACATATATGGACTCTTTATTACATGTAACCTTTCTCCTGGTATGTGTTGAAATCGTGTTGTTCATTGCGGTTATTGTCATTGAACATGTGCATCTATATGGCCACTTTGGGCATAATGTATCCACACCCAGCATACTTGAAAAACTCCTAAATCATGATGATGATGATGTATACGTTGATGACTTTATTTTCTTGCTATGTTATGATCCCTGTGGATTTGCTTTATAATTACTGTATGTTCAATTAATTAATGTTGCTGACATATTGTGGGTTATCCAACAGATTCGTTTGCTCAATTTTTAGCACTCGAATCTGATTAGTTTGTGAATGAGCTGGCACTGACGAAGGAACAGTGTTCCGAAATGCATTGGCCAATTGTTTGAGCTCGCCCTGCACATCTGCTTTTTCTAAGATGTACAATTACTTAAATTGATGAAGAAAATCAAGTATTAAACTATCATTGTTTGCAGTAAACTGACAGAAGTTAATTATTTTGTGCTTTGAACCACATTGAATCTATACACAATGAGTGGTGTTTGGGAGTGCAGCCCGCACTGCTGGCTTAACGGCCTTGGTCCTTACCCCCCGCCTTTTGGACTGGTGTCTGCCACATCAGTTTTTCAAAAAATAATGCACAGACTTTTTGAAAGAGAGCCAGGTGTAATATGTTTCCAGGATGACATTTTGATTTATGCAGATGATCAAAAATCATATGACGAAAGGTTAAAGGGTGTTTACAGGAAACTACATGAAGCAGGATGACCGAGAAAAGATAAATGCAAAATTAATTGTTCAGAAATGGAATATTTAGGGCACAGAATTTCAGCAGATGGCATATCACCAAAGCGAATAATTAGTTGAGGCTATAAAAAACATGCCTAGACCTCGCACAAAAGAAGAAGTGCGCACCTTTATTGGCTGAGTATTACTCTAAGTTTGTGAAGGATTTTGCAATACACACCATTCCAATGCGAGAGCTCCTCAAGCTGTGAACATTTGAATGGAGCCGTGAATGTGAAGAGGAGTTTGAGTTCATAAAATCTGTTTTGGCTGAAACACCAACATTGAAGAATTTCAAAACCAATAGGAAAACCATCATTACTACTGATGCTAGCAATGTGGGTTTAGGGGTCGTGGTAACCCAGGAAGTTGAAGGCAAGGAAGTTTTAATTGCTTTTGCCTCAAAATTACTTAAAGGAGCTGAAAAGTCATACACAGCTATAGAGAAAGAAGCTCTAGCCATAAAATGGGCTGCAGAGAAATTTCGGAGCTTCATCTGGGGTGCTGAGGTGGAATTTCGTACAGACCATAAGCCACTAGTTCATGTCATCATGTCCAAAGGACTAGACCAAGTGTCAAATCATATCAGGAGATGGGTTATTCTTCTACAAGAATTTAATTGTACTGTAGGATATGTTCCAGGTATTAAAAATATTACTAAAGGTTGTTTATCCCATCTCACCAATCTATCTGAGGTGGCAAGTGAAGAAGAAGATGATATGGAAGTTGTTCTAAGTGTAGAGACGGCATCCATCCCACAGAAAGAATGGAAGGATGCAGAAATAGAAGATAGTGCATTGTCACATTTAAAGGAACTTGTCCGAGGATAGAAGTCTTTTACGAAAATGAAATTTGAAGAACTTGGTCTCAGAGACTATTGGAGAGTTGCAGATGAATTTTATGTGAGCAACGACATGGTCATGAGAGGAGTTAAAATAATTCCACCATCAAAAATACGTCCAAAACTGATTGACTTGGGCCATGAAGGTCACCAGGGGATTGTAAAAAAACAGAGGATACAAAGTGATTTCTGGTGGCCTGGCTGTGACCTTCAAATAGAAGGCATCATCCGAGATCGTATCCTTTGCAATAAGAGTGAGAGAAGTTGTGTGGCTGTGAGACAACCTATGGTTGTGATGGAAATTCCAGAGAAAGTGTGGGATGAGTTAGGTATGGATGTGTTGGGCCCGGTGAACAGCAATGGTATACAACAATTTTGATTGGTGGTGATTGATCGTTTGACTAGATGGGTGGAAGTATTAATTGCACCTTGTACCACAGCTAAAACAGTCACTGATTTTCTTACGGAAATTTGTGAGAGAGAAGGGTTCCCAAAGAGTATCTTAACTGACAATGGCACACAATTTCGCTCTAAGGAGATGGAGAAGTTCTGTAAGAGGAACTTCATAGAACACAAAAGGAGTGCAGTCTATCATCCACAAACCAATGGGATAGTGGAACGGTTTGATAAAGTGCTTAAGGAGACTATTCGATGGGATGGTCAAATGGATTAGACTGGGAGAAAGCTGTGAGGGAGAAGATTGTGGCATATCGTTTTACCCCACATTCCACTACTGGTTTGTCTCTGTTTGAGTTGAGTAGGGGGAGGAAGGCGAGCACTAAATTAATACCTGATTGGAATGAGTAGAAGTAATGAAGTAGAAAAGGACTTTGGGTTTGTATGTGAGAAGATCAGGGAAGTCCAATTGAAATACAAAAAGGCATATGATAAACAACCATCTGTGAGGGAGGATGATAAGAAACCTGTTGTAGGAAGTATGACAAGAATCAAACTTCCTCCGGCTCTAAGGAAAGGTCCATGTAAATGGTCCAAACCGATAAAGGTTATTGAAGCATTCAGAAATGCCGTTAGAACAGAAGATGGAAGGATATGGAACAGAGAGAGAGTGTGGATGGTGGAATCACGGAGCACCAGTGCAAAGAATGTCAGTGAGTCATCTGATTCTAATGGTGATAGAGTTGTGAGCAGGTGCATGAAAGATGCGCTGGTGTTGTGAGTTGTATGAGGAAAATCTCAAGAATTGGGAGTGTCAAAGAAATGTCTATGTCAGGTGAATGCACAAAAAATACAAAGAAGGTTTCCTTGCCCGATGTTACCAGAGATTCTCCTCGCAAGTCCAGATGGGGAAGAGTTTGTCGGAAACCACGACGAATGGAGGATTATGAATGAGCTGTTGGTCACCAACATCAAGTTAACAGTTGGTGAATTTGACTTTGTTCAGTGTTAATATAAAGGAGGAATGATACCTGTAGTGGTATAGAACGTGTCCCAAAGCAACCTGTTGCATCGTCCTATGGATCAGATTAGAATCACCGCCCTGCGTCATCCTGTATGGATTGACCCGAAGGAATGTGGAATACAGATTGATTGATGACAACGGTTAGGAGCTGATACCGGCGGAGCAGATGCTAGCTCCCTCCTACCTTCCCATGTTATGTATTTATATTTACATTTACTATAATAAATAATGTTAATGTAGAGCGCAGTATGTTATATACATTTATACTTACCCTACAACATCCTGCACAGTATACTACAGTGCACAATAATGCCAAGTCCACAGATCTTCCCCCACAAGCAAAGGTTGTGACAATTACTACATTTGACACAACATGGCATGGTCAGTCACACCAGTTGTCAGTCACAAATAGGAACTCGCCAGCACTAAATCAGGCATAGAGGGAGGTGCAGAGAGGTGGAAAGGAAAGAATTCTCACAGGTACACAAGCACACATTGACATGTTGTCACTTAGGCACTTTTGAAGTGAAAAAGAGATAAAGTTGAACAGAAACATGTGCATCTACATGTATACAAGTGACACACAGAGAAACAGAAACTGACACAGTAAGGCACATACACAAATATGTGCGCAAACACAGACACACATACTGCAAGGAACACACCTATTGAAACACAAACACATATGCACTATCCCCTTTCCTCATTCCCTCTGCCCAGCCTCACCAGTGGGCCAGCTATGGTGGTGCAATGGCTAGGTTCGTCCTGAACAAGTTTGGCAAGCTTCTGCAATGCATCGGAGCAAAGCTTCTTGATGGCATTCGGGACAAGGCAGAGTGAAGGTGTGATTCCGTGCTGGAGATTAAGACACGGTAGTGCTACAGGTGACTAAGGCACGTGTTTCTCAATTAGACCACATGCGCTGTTTCTGTGGGTCTTACAATTAATACGCCAGAAAGCAGCAGATAGGACCACAAAGAGGAGAACTTGTTCCACGCAGCACACATGCTCTGTCCACCATTGACGGTGGGGCATCAGCAAAGAACATCATGAACTGCAAAAAAGAGGAAACGGTTTCTTGTGGAAGCAGAAATATTCAAAGGTCAAGACTATTCAGAATATGTCATGTCCCACGGGAGTGGGTATTTGTAGTTTCGTCCCGATGAACAACATGACATCATGAACTACAAAAAGAGAAACATACAAGCTTTCTTCTTTACATAATAATTTGGAAATGATGTGGTGAGTGGATGTGAAGGGTAAGGCATAGGCTAGCAGTGAAATGTGTGTACAATTAGTCACGTTTCCTTGAAACCTTTTCTTGTGGAACCCGAAATGGTTATAGATCAGGACTCATGTTATGTGTCCGAGGTCTGTTGGTTGATAACAGTTCTCTGACCCATCTCTATGCATTCGTTTGAACAGACAGCAAACTCTCTTCTGACAGACATACCAATAAGTTCCAGTTACAAAATAATGACAAACATCTTTCAGTTACTATCATATCCGTTTTAGTCACAGCGCACAGCCCTGAAGATGCATAATGCAGGGTGGATTAAAGGAGTTGGTTATTGTTTCTAAGTGGGCCTAGATTTGGTAAACCACTGCTAAAAGTCCAGGACGGTGGCCTGTGGCATGTTGAATAAATTACAGTGTGACCAGGGAATAATTCCACAGTAGTAAATTACATCTCCCCAAATTACAGTCGGGCACAGGGGACAGACACCAGTGTTGTCTATGTCTGTCGAAAGAAATGACTTTATAATTTTCAGCAAAGTGCTGAAGTGAGGTCTGTCCGCTTGAAAGGTTTTGCTTTACAGTTCGGATATTGTTACCTGATTACCAGTGTGAAAGGACCACACCTATTCATTTGGTATCCACAGGTTAAACATTGCCACATTAACCTCTCAAGTCTGAAGCCGCTACATTTACTATTTCAACTGCCCCTTCTCGCAGAGCGTGATCTGTACTCCAGTGGCTAAATAGTATGTCTTTGTTCACTAGGTGGATTGCCACCATTCTGGGTGTTGTCCTGCACGTTCAGGTTTCTACTGTTCAGTTGTCAAATGTTAACGTTAACGTCCATCTTTCATCCGTCTACATGGTCTGATGTACCAGAGATTATGAAGGTCTGAGCACTAAGGTGCCAGTGCGTGAGCAGGTGAGAAAGAAGCTAAAGACAGGCAAGTGGGATGGACAGAGAGCGACTAGATGATGAAATTAAAAGAGAGAAAGCAGTGACAAAATGGGGAGAGAGACATAACAAGGGAAAGAAAAACGAGACTTGCGCTTGAGAGAATTTGTCAATGCGAGGAATAAGAAAGGAGAAAAACAGTGATGGACGAGTGGGAAGGAGGATGAAAAGCAAGAATTGAAAGATGCACACTGAGAGTGAAAGAGAGGGAGAGAGCTAACGAGGGGGAAGTAAGAGGATAAGGAAAAACTGGAAAAGGATAGCAATGAGTGCAATGGGAAGAGAAAGGGATGTGCAGTTGTTTCGATGGTTCAAGAGGAGCAAGTTCACATGAAGTCTGCTCTGCCCAAAAGCAATTCACTGCCAGACTTTCCCATATTGTCTTGCATGTCCTTCACTCCTTCCCCTCTTAGACTTCCCATAAGCGGTTGCATCTTTTGCAGCTTCTTGCATGCTGCAAGAGAAACATGGTCATGTGACCTCTTCCGCGCAGCCAACAACTGGCTGTCATGTTCCACTCTTTTTGCCTCTCCCATCCCCTCCCTTCCCCTTGTAACCGGCCTCCCATTCCTTTTTTATTTTATTTTTCAGCCGGTTTCTAGGTTTGTAAGATATTGTAGCATTTGCCTAATCACTTTCTGTTCTACCCTAGCCTATCTACCTAGGTAGCCTTCTCCTCTCCAATTTCCTATTTCACTTGCCCGCAGATATATTTCTTTCTATGTTGTTCAGTCAGTAAAGTGATGTGAACACTTCCCCACATACCTATGTACTGTACCACCCTCTCCCTTGCCCTCCCCTTTAATTGTTAGCAAACACTGCACCTCCCATGTGACCGTCTGGAGGTAACGGTATAAGAATTCCTGTCAAGGCCTTTTAGGACATGGAAAGGGTCTGGACCCTTTTGCCCCACACCTCAGGTATGCCAGAAAATGTGTGTCACGCCCACTCACTCCACAGCCTATTCCCACCATCACCAAACAAGACACACACTGCACACTGCTGATGGAAACATGGTTCCATTAAAAAGCAACTCCCTACCTCCCTAAGAGTTTATTAAAAAAAAGCATTCTCATCAATCTGAAATACAGTCAACATCACAGGCATTTGTATCACACACAGCCTGGATGTGCTCTTCATCACAGAAACGTGGCTGACATCCATCTCTAATTACCATGTGGGTGTCATAACCCCCAATGAATACAGTATAAAACTAATAAAATGGCCTAACGGGAGCGGTTGCAGGCTCACCATTGTCCATATCCTGACCACCTTTCAGAATAAAAGTAGCTACCATAAACTCATACAACTCATCTTACTGCCGCTCCCCATCTCTTCTGTCGACACTTTCACCTTCAACCTCATATTCTAACTACCTATGCCAAAACATTCTCAATTGACAACTTCATTGATGCATATGGCAACAACATTTTCCTCGGGGACCTCCTAAGTAACACTGCCAAGAAAACCACAAAGGAAATAATACTCACTCTAATGGACACTCTAACCCTCACCCAGCATACAAAGGACCCAACTCACAAAGGCTACATTCTGGACTTCATTCTCACAGATTTACCAGCCCACAAATACAAAACACTCCCCCTCTCAACTGGTCAGATCCCCTCATCATTCCCTTCCCAATCCACCATGTCACTGTGACCATCTACATCTAGCCCAAACTTATTGAGCAGACAGACTGATAATCCAAAGACTTCCCATTGGAACCACTCATAAAAGACACGATCACCCTCTCCATCATCCAGTCAGGAGCCCACAACAAGGACTACAAAAACCTAATAATAGCACTAAGCAATACCCTAAAGTCAAACATCAACCTACATGCTTCTGAAAAAAAATACATCAAACTCAAAACATCTGCACCCTGCTAAATAAAAGAACTCCACGGGAGCAAACCAATCATCTAAAAACAAGGTCAAACCTGGTACAAGTCCCCACCTGACCTAACTCTAATTAGAGAAAGCTTGCCTTACCACAAATAAATCATCATAACAGCAAAAGACTCCTAGTACTGGAACATTATAGCCCAAATGAACAATGACATAAATGTTCTCTTCAAGGCAGTAAAACAGTGCATCAACCGCTTAGGCGACCCTCCTGGCCACACTTCTTTCTGAAATACACTGCTATCAACAACTTATTTATTGACAAAGTCAGCCAAAACCGTGTTGCTAAAGCCAGTTCAGAAAATGTCACACTCATTGCAACACACACGCTGTGACATGGGCTACGTTTGAAACTCTCTCAATGAACATATGACTAAAACCTATTTTCTCATTAACTGTCAATGTTGAATATTCACTGTTTTCCTACATAAATGCTATGTTGTAAGTACTGTTTCCCCCATGAACCATGTGATATATTTATGTAACCCCATGTACAGCAATCCATTGTTTCCATAGGCAAGGTTTGTGTTCAATAAGCACTCACAATACACTAAATAATTTAAAGGTGGTATACAATGGCTCAGAAGCAAAAGGTGTCAAAGTGAAAAAAGAGAGTTACAGTTGACACAAACTCAGAGGGCAAAGGCAACATACAGGCAGAGAGAAAAGTCAGATAGTGAGTGGGAAGCAACGTATTTATACATGGATGACATGGTGCAAAGTGTGCAGGAGAGGGAGAGAGAAAGACAGAGGCAGGGAGACAGTGATAAATAGTTAGAAAAGGAGCACAACATGGTGTGATGGAGTGGAATTTGGAGTGATCAGCATCATCGCTCATTCACGAAAAAGATGCTGCAAAGTGCCTTACAACTTCCTGTATGGATACAGCATAATGCCCTCTTTTCATTCTAAATAATTGTTGCAACACTATTCGCTATAAATGTACGGTTCTTTGTAGACAATGCAGTCAAGATTGTTATCCAAATGGTGTCTTACAAAGTACAATCTCGTGCCCTACAGATGCACGTATTGTCAGCAGACGTGTACTATGTCCAACTTTACTTTGTAGAATATTATTTTTTGCGTTTCCCTGCACAATTCCACATTCTAAAAGTCTGCATTGTACAGCATCACAGACTCAAAACAGGACTAGTATCAAACCGCTCAGTTAAAAATAGGAGTGTACTGTATGTGTTTTGGGTCAGCCAGTAGGCCATTGTGATTCATGGGAAACCCTCTTTTGCAGTCAGTAAAAAAGAATTAAAGCACCAAAAGGCAACTAGTTCGTATTATTATTTGGAAGGGCTTAGAATATGATGCGTATTTCTTAATAAACATAACATGGATCTTGTTCTAAAAGGTTTTGCGCAGTTCTTCTGTTTTTCGTTTTCAGACAACGCTTATAGTGGCATTGGCAGGTGCTGAGAATTAGACAAATATTGAAACATAAGGGGAAACAAGAGCAATGGTGCCCTTCAACTAAGCTTGAGCAAACTGGTTCATGCAAAACTCGAACAATCCGACTTTTAAGTGGTCAGAGTCCCGTGAACTTTATTGTAATATATGTGGTGAGCAATTTTATAAACTTAAGAATTGTTTAAAGATATAAAAATGCAAACATGGAAGTACCTTTTTTCTACTATGCGGTTATGTATATATTTAAAGCAGTGTTATTACGTTTTTTTCAAAGCTTCTAAACAGACTATAAAATATATTCTCTGCTTTATATGTCTATGCATCATAATTATACAGTTTGAAAGAGGTACTTGAATTTGATGACACCGTTTTTATAAATGAAAAGTATAACATTTTAAAACTAGTATGAAGGCTTCTAAGCAGTCTTTAAAAATATATCATGATAAGTAAAAAAATCCTTTTCTTTCTAGTATTTCCTTTGCAATGTCAAGGAGATTTATCATGAATATGATGTCAGGATTTTTTTCTAAAACAATCTCCTGAAATTCACTGAGATTCAATGTTTTATGGGGATTGGTGGCAAATCGAGGGCACTGTGAATGGCACGCGAGCCACCTCAAACATTCAGAACTTTCAGAATTCTCAGACATTTTGCCCCCAAAAAAGAGACTACCATTCCTGAAATCAACACAATCAACCTCAGTTTCATTGCTGATACAAAAGGCTACACGTTACTACTGCACAGAAAACATTTGCAAACTCTCATTTCTGCAGCATGGGTGCTTTAAACTCAGTAATTCTCTTGTTAAAATCGACAAAATGCGATTCACACACAGTTGATCATCCTGCTACTTCTTTAGTTTTAAGAAGGCAGAACACCGACCGGCATATGCCAACCACCCAGATGACATCCATTTCTGCAAGCTGTGAGCGATAGGGTGGAAGAAGAGGGCATTGATGGAGGGGCGGTTTGGGTGGACTTGAATAGGGATGTTCCTATCCTTTATTGCAACTCTCTGTACCTCCAGAATATAAGGAAAAATGAGCAATCGAGTTAAAGCCCTCCCTCTTGTGTGGAAACCAGAATCCACCTGTAGAGAACAGTGCAGAAACACTTGTGCACAGGTGCGTTATAAATGACTTATCATATCACATGGAATAAATGCACTTACCTCAACTTGCCTGCTACTCATAAAAAAGTATTTTATTTATGTCATTACTAATCAAAAATACAACATACTTGATACATGAAACATTTCCAGAATTCTAAAATAGCAAACTCAAAATTTTATAAAGAAAACAAATCACGCAATTATTACATACATAATATAATAACATTCATCAAAACATGTCTTTGTGAGGGCAGGCTGCCCAATCATTAGATCACGCCTACTGTTTGAAATGCTTGAGTGTGAAATGGGGTTAGTGCTCAAAGTGCTTTCTATGCAGTCAACATTTTTAAATCTATTCTCCCAATTGGTACATATGGGTAAGAGAACACTTCCACAAACATTTATTTCCAAGAGACAGTTTATTGATATACATGCCTAGTACCCGCGCTTGTCTGGTCCACTGACGCAGAGTAAAATAAACATATGGTATTTTGTCTCTTTTTACCAGTGGTTAGTGAGTTCAAACATTGCCCACTGGATAGGTACACATGATTTCGATTTCCGCTTGTTTTTATTTTACGGATGTTTTTATTTGACAGATCTCCCATTATTGAAAAAACTTCAACCTCAGGGATGCACTGTTTTGTACTGCATTCGTGGATGAAAAACATGGCTTCAGGAACTATTTTCTTCTTATGTTTCTATTTGAAAGTGTTTTTTACAAGCTTCACATCACATCTTGTTAGAAGTGCTTCAAAAGAAGAAGATGAACAGGAGGGAGGAAAAGAGAAGAACACGTGCACTATGCAAAGCAATATCTTGGCAAATTAAAGAAGGCTAGAGTCCAGCCTAATGTGGTGAAAGTCCCCTAAGTGCCATTCTTCGTAAAGTTTTCAAAATCACCCCAGCTTAGTCAAATACCTTCTTGAAGAGATCTGTCTTCAGCAGTTTCTGAATAACAAATGGTTAAAATATGCTCCAAGGTTGAGTTTCAGAGCATTCTCTGGGTCTTGGACCCAATACTCTCAGTGATTTGTCTTCATGTTTAAAGCATGTGTAGGACCTATAATCGAACTAGTTGCAGCAATGTGACTATTCGTACTGTGGATGACCTGTATAGATGGGTTATTTTCTGAAGTTGTCTTGGGACTTTGTTCCAATATGCTTAGTGTATGAAGCAAATGATTTTGAACTTGTTTCTTGATTTCACAAGCATCCAGTTGAGCGCATAGAGGGCCTGTCTCATATTTGTTTCGATTTAAACAGTCTGGCACACTGCATACTTGTTAATCTATCTAGGATTTCCCATGGAATGCAAGTGTAGACAACGTTGCAGTAGTCTAAGAGCATTGCCAGCAGGGCCGTGATAAACTCCACTCTGTGTCCAGTTTGAAAGATATGATATGATATGATATGGCATTTATAACGCGCCTATACATAAGTGTTTCTAGGCATGACGAGGCAAGGGAGTGGGGAAACAGAGGGAAGAAAGACAACGATCCTACTAGGCCAGGTGTCAATAGGATTGCGCAAGTGCATTGGAAGGGGGAAGGGGGAAAGTGCAGGGGGGAGGGAGAGGGGACGGTGCAGTACATGAGATAGAATAAATAACAATAATTAAAAGTAAGGCCAGCAGGTGGCAAGTGCAAGGTTAAGTGCAGACATCAGGTGTCAAGTTCTGGTAGTGGGGCTATAGGGATACAGAAAACAGTCCCTAAGTGCGGGAGTTGCTAGGAAGGCAGGTGAGCGATTGGCAGGGGAGGGGACCCGGGCCTGATATCAGAGAGTGGCCAGTTAACCAGTGCATATTCAGTTTCAGCCATTAAGTCAGCAGGGGAGAGGAGAAGAAAAGCAGAAGCAAAGAGAAAGGTTTAGAGGTGCTCCCTGAAACAGAGATGATTCTCCTCAAGTTTCAGAGAGGCAGGAGGCTGTTCCAAAGGGAGGCCTCAGCTGAAGAAAGAGATCTACCACCAACTTGTTGCTTGGAGAAGCGACTGACCCTAAGGGAGTTGGAGGCGGATGAGTGAAGAGCACGAGAAGGAAGATATTTAGGAAGAGAGAGTTGAAGATATTGAGGCCCCAAACCCCAGAAGGCCTTCTGGATGATGCAGAGGGTTTTGAACTTAATCCTCGAGCAACTGGGAGCCAGTGCAGAGATTCTAGTCCTGGAGATCTACAATCCCTGGGCTTGAGGCCAAGGACAAGTCTTGTAGTCCTGTTCTAGATGAGTTGCAGAGGATGGAGAGTAGAAGCAGGCAGATTTAGAAAGAGTCTGTTGCAATAGTCCAGCCTAGAGAGAACCAGAGCTCTGGGGACAGTGAGCTTCTGGGGGAAGGAGAGGAAAGGAAGAATAACTCTGGGGAGGTGCAGCTGGTAGTGTGACGTCTTAGAGACGACAGAGATTTGAGGAGAGAAGGAGAGTGTGGAGTCGAAGATGACCCTGAGGTTTTTAGCCTCACAGGTGGGAGCAGGAAGAGGGCCAAGAGAGGCTGGCCAGAGAGTAACAGGAATGGAGGGTGTGGCTGCCGATGAGGAGAATCTCAGTCTTACTGGCATTAAGACAGAGATCATCGGCAGCACACCACTCCTGGATGGCAGACAAACAGTCAGAGATGAGAGAGGGAGAGGAGGTGGCTGAGGGTAGCCTGAAAATGAGCTGAGTGTCATCCGCATGACACTGGAAGTTGGTGCAGAGAGTGGCAATGCGGTGGGCAGGAAGTGCCAGGTATTGGTTGAACAGCCAGGGAGAGAGGTTAGACCCCTGGGGAACACCACAGGTGGAGATGAAGATAGAGGAGAGGAAGGACCCAAGTGTAACCTGGGAGGGTCGATCAGAGAGGCAAGATGTCAGCCACGCTAGGGCCTGACTGGTGACACCCAGGTTATCACAGAGACGGTTGAGCAGGATGGCATGGTTGACCGTGTCAAAGGCAGACGAGAGATCAAGTAAGATGAGGACACAGGGGGTGTTGGAATTGACGTTGGAAAGCAGGTCTTCACAGATGTTCAGGAGAGCAGTTTCCATGCTTCTGGCAGCTCTGAAGCCAGACTGATGATCATGGAGACAACCAACAGATTCAGTGTGAAGATTGAGCTGGGAGATGGCCAGCTTTTCCAAGAGTTTGCCCAGGAAAGGAGTGATGGAGATTGGGCGATAGTTAGCTGGGCAGGACGGGTCGGCAGAGGGTTTCTTAAGAAGAGGGTGCACAAGGGAGTGCTTCAGAGGGGAAGGGAAGACTCCAGTGGTGAAGGAGTGGTTGAAGAAGTCTGCCAGGGCAGGAGCCAGAGAGTCAATTTGGTCCTTGATGGTTTTGGAGGAACAGGGATGAACCTGTTTTGACGAGACTTTCATATATCAGAATTGTCTATAAACCTTGTCTGAGGAGAAATGCGGAAAGGCAGAGAAGGAGGGAGGAGAGGTGGCCGAGGAAGGGCCGGTGGAAGAGCAGGAAGTAGAGGGAGGAAGGGGCAAAGAGGTGAGAGAGGACAGGATGTCCAGAGTTTTGGAAATTAAATGAGTAGCCAGTGCCATGCAGAGGGCCTGGGAAGGGACAGGAGAGGTAGAGGTTGCAGCAGGATTGACCAGTTCCTTGCAGATTTTAAAGAGTTCAGCCGAGTTGTTAGATGAGGCAGAGACGCAGGCTTGGATGTGAGCTCTCTTCTTGGTGCGGACAGAGAGCTGGTATTGCCTTTGGAGCAGGCAGCAGGCCAGTTTGTCAGAGGATGTACATGAAGCACACCATTTCCTCTGAGCCACCCTGCACTTGCGTTTAAGGGTGACAAGGTCTGAGTCATACCAGGAGTTTCATTTGGCTTTGGGCTTCAGGGGGATCCTCATAACAGTAGCAAGAAGACTGAGAGTATCAGATATAGCAGAGTGGAGCATGGAGAGGGCTGTGTCAGGGTGTAAGTCAGCCAAGGGGGAGGGAGGTGAGAAAGTGGCAGCAAAAGCCTCAACTGACACGCGCTTCATGGGTCGGATGACAAGGAAGATGGGTGGCAGTGATGGAGTTGGCTTGGCCTGTGTGGTAGAGAGGGTGAGCTGGGAGGAAAGGAGACAGTGATCACTCCAGGAGAGAGGTTTGGTGAGAGATAGAAAGGGGAAGGTCTGAGGAGATTAGAACAGTATGCCGGGCAGAATGAGTCAGGCCAGAGGGGAGAATAGAGAGTGAGAGTTGCAAAGGTCGCAAAAGAGTCCAGAGGAAGGATAGGATGCACCCAGGTGGGTGTTGAAGTCTCCAGGAAGGAGGAGTTGAGTTATCGAGACCAGGAGGGAAGAGGAAAGTACCGCCTACTCAGAGAGGAAGGAGGAGATCTGACCAGGTGGCCAGTAGATAGTAGCCACAGTAAGGAATGGTTAGTAGAGATATCCTGCAGATGAGCCATTCGAAAGAGGAGTTGGCCCGAGTAGAAATGACAGATGCAGGAATCCACTCAGGGAAGATCAGGATTACACCCACACCGGATTGGGTGGACCTGGGTGCAGAGAGGATCTTGTAGCTATCAGGGAGGAGAGTGTCAAAGCTCGTGACAGAGCTAGCCGTGAATCATGTCTCGGTGAGAACAAGGACATCAAGGTCTAGTTCCTCCAGAAGGCGGCAGATGTCAGAGGAGTGTCTGACAGCTGATCGAGAGTTAAGAGTGGCAATATGGAGATGGTTGCCATCCTTGAAATAATTCTGGGCAGGGGTACAAATCAGAGGTACGCCCTGCTGAGGTGTAGAAGAAGTCCGAGGGGAAGCAGAAAGGAAAGGAGGAGAGGGAAAGGTAGCCAAGGTGGAGGCTGCAGGGGGAGGCAATGAACTTGTTGAGAGGGAGAGGGGACAGCGGGAGAAGAAAGGAAATTGATGAGGCACAGGAAGCGTCTATGGAAGAGGAGAAGGTTGGCCTGAGGGCCTTGGACCAAGATGGTACCATTCACATAAATATTAATGACGACCTTAGAGGAGTGGAAGGAGGCCAGGAGGGCCTTCCACTGGGTGCCACCATTAATCGGAGAGGAAGAGAAAGGATAGAGAACAGAGACCATATGTAGGGTCCATAGGTCTGGTGAGGGAATGACAAAGAGGATGTCATTGAAAGTGTGCCTGGAGGAGGCACTGGTATAGGTGTCAGTGATAGAGAGGCCTGGGTTTGAGACCAGGATGTACTTTTTAAACTTCTTCCTACTAGATTTAGTGAGGAGATCAGGATAGTCGAAAGAGAAGCAGTAAGAAAAAATAGGAGAGACAGAGAGCACCATAGAGTAGGTACGGAGAGGAGAGAAGAGGAAGAAAGAGGGAAGGGGAGAGCACTAGGGAAGGACACAGGGCAAGGTGCAAGCAGAGGAGACAGAGAGACGACAAAGGTTGAACAATTGGACAAAACAACAGACACTCTTTTTTTGTTGTTAAATACTTTCACAATGCAATTTTAAAACAAGAGAAAAACACACCTAAGTTTGAGAGTCTGCTAGGTGCACAGGAGTAGGAAAGGTAGCCTGAATGTCAACCCTGGTAGATGGCTGGCCACTGGCTTCCCCTGCGGACACCTGCAGACACAGCCAGGATCTGCCTCTATGGGAGCTGCCCTTTGCCTCCAGGGCCTTAGCCATGGGGGCTGCTGGGCAGGGGCTGCCCTGAGAAGGTCAGTAATGAAGAAGAGGGGCAACCAATCAGGGCGGAGGGCGGGCTGGAAGGTGGGAGGGAGGAAGGAAACAGGCACAAATGAACACAGAGGGAGAAGGGAACAACGCAGAAAAAGACACAAAGGAAGCAACAGCTAAAATTATCAAAGGCCCAAGGAGGGTCTTACCGGCACTATGAGCTGGCCTGCAGTCACCCGCTTAGCCAAGCTAGAATCAACGGTGAGCACAGTGTGCTGCAGGACCAGGAAGCCAACAGGAATCCCAGCGGCCGATCAGGGTGGTGGGCGGGCTGGAAGGCAGAAGGGAGGGAGGGGAACAGGCACAAACGAACATGGAGGGAGATGGGAACAATGCGGAAAAAGACGCAAAGGAAGCGGCAGACAAAATTATCAAAGGCCCATGGAGGGTCTAACCAGCACTATGAGCTGGCCTGCAGTCACCAGCTCAGCCAAGATGGAATCAATGGCGAGCACAGTGTGCTGCAGCACCCGGAAGCTTACAGGAATCCCAGCGGCCAATCAGGGTGTGGGCGGGCTAGAAGGTGGGAGGGAGGGAGAGGAACAGGCACAAACGAACATGGAGGGAGAAGGGAACAAAGCAGCAAAAGACACAAAGGAAGCGGCAGGCAAAATTATCAAAGGCCCAAGGAGGGTCTTACCGGCACTATGAGCTGGCCTGCAGTCACCCGCTCAGCCAAGCTTGAATCAATAGTGAGCGTGGTGTGCTGCTTGACCAGGAGGCCAACAGGAGTCCCAGCGGCCAATCAGGGTGGTGGGCAGGCTGGAAGTCGGGAGGGAGGGAGGGGAACATGCACAAAAGAACACAGAAGGAGAAGGGAACAATGCGGCAAAAGACACAAAGGAAGTGGCAGACAAAATTATCAAAGGCCCAAGGACGGTCTTACCGGCACTATGAGCTGGCCTGCAGTCACCCGCTCAACCAAGCTGGAATCAATGGCGAGCGCGGTGTGCTGCAGGACCAGGAAGCCAACAGGAATCCCAGCAGCCAATCAGGGTGGTGGGCAGGCTGGAAGGCGGGAGGGAGGGAGGGGAACAGGCACAAACAAACACAGAGGGAGAAGGGAACAACGTGGCAAAAGACACAAAGGAAGCAGCAGACAAAATTATAAAAGACCCAAGAGGGTCTTGCCGGCACTATGAGCTGGCCTGCAGTCACCCCATCAGCCAAGCTTGAATCAATGGTGAGCGCGGTGTGCTGCAGGACCAAGAAGCCAACAGGAATCCCTGCTGCCAATCAGGGTGGTGGGCGGGCTGGAAGGCGGGAGGGAGGGGAACAGGTACAAAAGAACACGGAGGGAGAAGGGAACAACACAGCAAAAGACACAAAGGAAGCAGCAGACAAAATTATCAAAGGCTCAAGGAGGGTCTAACTGGCACTATGAGCTGCCCTGCAGTCACCCGCTCAGCCAAGCTGGAATCAATGGAGAGCGCGGTGTGCTGGAGGACCAGGAAGCAAACAGAAATCACAGCAGCCAATCAGGGTTGTGGGCAGGCTGGAACGCAGGAGGGAGGGAGTGGAACATGTACAAAAGAGCACGGAGGGAGAAGGGAACAACGTGGCAAAAGACACAAAGGAAGCGGCAGACCAAATTATCAAAGGCCCAAGGAGGGCATTACCGGCACTATGAGCTGGCCTGCAGTCACCCGCTCAAACAAGCTAGAATCAATGGCAGCGCAGTGTGTTGCAGGACCAGGAAGCCAACAGGAATCCCAGCAGCCAATCATGTGTTGGGCAGGGGGGAGGGAGAGGAACAGGCACAAATGAACACAAAGGGAAAAGGGAACAACGCGGTAAAAGAAACATAGGAAGCGGCTGACAAAATTATCAAAGGCCCAAGGAGGGTCTTACTGGCACCATGAGCTGGCCTGCAGTCACCCGCTCAACCAAGCTGGAATCAATGGCGAGCGCGGTGTGCTGCAGGACCAGGAAGCCAACAGGAATCCCAGCAGCCAATCAGGGTGGTGGGCAGGCTGGAAGGCGGGAGGGAGGGAGGGGAACAGGCACAAACGAACACAGAGGAGGAAGGGAACAACGTGGCAAAAGACACAAAGGAAGCGGCAGACAAAATTATCAAAGGCCCAAGGACGGTCTTACCGGCACCATGAGCTGGCCTGCAGTCACCCGCTCAACCAAGCTGGAATCAATGGCGAGCGCGGTGTGCTGCAGGACCAGGAAGCCAACAGGAATCCCAGCAGCCAATCAGGGTGGTGGGCAGGCTGGAAGGCGGGAGGGAGGGAGGGGAACAGCCACAAACTAACACAGAGGGAGAAGGGAACAACGTGGCAAAAGACACAAAGGAAGCGGCAGACAAAATTATCAAAGACCCAAGAGGGTCTTGCCGGCACTATGAGCTGGCCTGCAGTCACCCCATCAGCCAAGATTGAATCAATGGTGAGCGCGGTGTGCTGCAGGACCAAGAAGACAACAGGAATCCCAGCTGCCAATCAGGGTGGTGGGCGGGCTGGAAGGCGAGAGGGAGGGGAACAGGTACAAAAGAACACGGAGGGAGAAGGGAACAACACAGCAAAAGACACAAAGGAAGCAGCAGACAAAATTATCAAAGGCTCAAGGAGGGTCTAACTGGCACTATGAGCTGCCCTGCAGTCACCCGCTCAGCCAAGCTGGAATCAATGGAGAGCGCGGTGTGCTGGAGGACCAGGAAGCAAACAGAAATCACCGCAGCCAATCAGGGTTGTGGGCAGGCTGGAACGCAGGGGGGAGGGAGGGGAACATGCACAAAAGAGCACAGAGGGAGAAGGGAACAACGCAGCAAAAGAGACAAAGGAAGTGACAGACATAATTATGAAAGGCCCAAGGATGGTTTTACAGGCACTGTGAGCTGGGCTGCAGTGACCCGCTCAGCCAAGCTGGAATCAATGGCGAGCACAGTGTGCTGCAGGACCAGGAAGCCAATAGGAGTCCCAGCTGCCAATCAGGGTGGTGGGTGGGCTGGGAGGCGGGAAGAAGGGAAGGGAACAGGCACAAACAAACACGGAGGGAGAAGGGAACAACGTGGCAAAAGACACAAAGGAAGCGGCAGACAAAATTGTTAAAGGCCCAATGAGGGCATTACCGGCACTATGAGCTGGCCTGCAGTCACCCGCTCAAACAAGCTAGAATCAATGGCAGCGCAGTGTGTTGCAGGACCAGGAAGCCAACAGGAATCCCAGCAGCCAATCATGTGTTGGGCAGGAGGGAGGGAGAGGAACAGGCACAAATGAACACAGAGGGAAAAGGGAACAACGCGGTAAAAGACACATAGGAAGCGGCTGACAAAATTATCAAAGGCCCAAGGAGGGTCTTACTGGCACTATGAGCTGGCCTGCAGTCACCCGCTCAGCCAAGCTGGAATCAAAAGCGAGCGGGTGTGCTGCAAGACCAGGAATCCAAGAGGAATCCCAGTGGCCAATCAGGGTGGTGGGCGGGCTGGAAGGTGGGCAGGAGGGAGGGAGGGGAACAGGCACAAACGAACACAGAAGGAGAAGGGAACAACGCGGCAAAAGACACAAAGGAGGCAGCAGACAAAATGATCAAAGGCCCAAGGAGGGTCTTACCGGCACTATGAGCTGGCCTGCAGTCACCCGCTCAGCCAAGCTGGAATCAATGGCAAGCGCGGTATGCTGGAGGACCAGGAAGCCAACAGCAATCCCAGCGGCCAATCATGGTGGTAGGGGAACAGACACAAACAAACACGGAGGGAGAAAGGAACAATGCAGCAAAAGACACAAAGGAAGCAGCAGACAAAATTATTGAAGGCCCAAGGAGGCTATTAGGGGCACTATGAGCTGACCTGCAGTAACCGGCTCAGCCAAGCTGGAATCAATGGCGAGCGCGGTGTGCTGCAGGACCAGGAAGCCAACAGGAATCCCAGTTGCCAATCAGGGTGGTGGGTGGGCTGGGAGGCGGGAGGGTGGGAAGGGAACAGGCACAAACAAACACAGAGGGAGAAGGGAACAACGTGGCAAAAGACACAAAGGAAGCAGCAGACAAAATTATCAAAGGACCAAGGAAGGTATTACTGGCACTATGAGCTGGCCTGCAGTCACCCGCTCAGCCAAGCTAGAATCAATGGCAGCGCGGTGTGTTGCAGGACCAGGAAGCCAACAGGAATCCCAACGGCCAATCATGGTGGTGAGCGGGAGGGAGGGTAGGGAACAGGCACAAATGAACACAGAGCGAGAAGGGAACAACGCGGTAAAAGATACATAGGAACCGGCTGACAAAATTATCAAAGGCCCAAGGAGGGTCTTACCGGCACTATGAGCTGGTCTGCAGTCACCTGCTCAACCAAGCTGGAATCAATCGGGAGCGTGTTGTGCTGCAGGACCAGGAAGCCACCAGGAATCCCAGCAGCCAATCCGGGTGGTGTGTGAGCTCGAAGGCGGGAGGGAGGGAAGCAGAACAGGCACAAACGAACACAGATGGAGAAGGGAACAACGCAGCAAAAGAGACAAAGGAGGCAGCAGACAAAATTATCAAAGGCCCAAGGAGGGTCTTACCGGCACTATGAGCTGGCCTGCAGTCACCCGCTCAGCCAAGTTGGAATCAATGACGAGCGCGGTATGGTGGAGGACCAGGAAGCCAACAGGAGTCCCAGCGGCCAATCAGGGTGGTGGGCGGGCTGGAAGGCAGAAGGGAGGGAGGGGAACAGGCACAAACGAACATGGGGGGAGAAGGGAACAACGTGGCAAAAGACACAAAGGAAGCGGCAGGCAAAATTATCAAAGGCCCAAGGAGGGTCTTACCGGCACTATGAGCTGGCCTGCAGTCACCAGCTCAGCCAAGCTTGAATCAATGGTGAGCGTGGTGTGCTGCAGGACCAGGAGGCCAACAGGCGTCCCAGTGGCCAATCAGGGTGGTGGACGGGCTGGAAGGCGGGAGGGAGGGAGGGGAACAGGCACAAACGAACACAGAGGGCGAAGGGTACAACGCAGCAAAAGACACAAAGGAAGCAGCAGACAAAATTATCAAAGGCCCAAGGAGGGTCTTACTGGCACTATGAGCTGGCCTGCAGTCACCCGCTCAGCCAAGCTGGAATCAATGGAGAGCACGGTGTGCTGGAGGACCAGGAAGCCAACAGAAATCCCAGCGGCCAATCAGGGTGGTGGGCAGGCTGGAAGTCGGGAGGGAGGGAAGGGAACAGGCACAAACAAACACGGAGCGAGAAGGGAACAACGTGGTAAAAGACACAAAGGAAGCGGCAGACAAAATTATCAAAGCCCTAAGGAGGGTATTACCGGCACTATGAGCTGGCCTGCAGTCACCCGCTCAGCCAAGCTGGAATCAATGGCGAGCGCGGTGTGCTGCAGGACCAGGAAGCCAACAGGAATCCCAGCAGCCAATCAGGGTGGTGGGCAGGCTGGAATGCGAGAGGGAGGGAGGGGAACAGGCACAAACTAACACAGAGGGAGAAGGGAACAACATGGTAAAAGACACAAAGGAAGCGGCAGACAAAATTCTCAAAGACCCAAGAGGGTCTTGCCGGCACTATGAGCTGGCCTGCAGTCAACCGCTCTGCAAAGATGGAATCAATGGTCAGCACGGTGTGCTGCAGGACCAGGAAGACAACAGGAATCCCAGCGGCCAATCAAGGTGGTGGGCGGGCTGGAAGGCAGAAGGGAGGGAGGGGAACAGGCACAAACGAACATGGAGGGAGAAGGGAACAACACTGCAAAAGACGCAAAGGAAGCGGCAGACAAAATTATCAAAGGTCCAACGAGGGTCTAACCGGCACTATGAGCTGGCCTGCAGTCACCAGCTCAGCCAAGCTGGAATCAATAGCGAGCACGGTGTGCTGCAGCACCAGGAAGCTTACAGGAATCCCAGCGGCCAATCAGGGTGTGGGCGGGCTGGAAGGTGGGAGGGTGGGAGGGGAACAGGCACAAACGAACATGGAGGGAGAAGGGAACAACACGGCAAATGTCTCAAAGGAAGCGGCAGGCAAAATTATCAAAGGCCCAAGGAGGGGTTTAATAGCACTATGAGCTGGCCTGCAGTCACCCCATAAGCCAAGATGGAATCAATGGTGAGCGTGGTGTACTGCAGGACCAGAAAGCCAACAGGAGTCCCAGCAGCCAATCAGGGTGGTGGGTGGGTTGGAAGGCGGGAGGAAGGGGAACAGGCACAAACGAACACAGAGGGAGAAGTGAACGCAGCAAAAGACACAAAGGAAGCGGCAGACACAATTATCAAAGGCCCAAGGAGGGATTTACCGGCACTATGAGCTGGCCTGCAGTCACCCCATCAGCCAAGCTTGAATCAATGGTGAGCGTGGTGTGCTGCAGGACCAGGAAGCCAACAGGAATCCCAGCTGCCAATCAGGGTGGTGGGCGTGCTGGAAGGCGGGAGGGAGGGGAACAGGCACAAAAGAACACGGAGGGAGAAGGGAACAACGTGGCAAAAGACACAAAGGAAGTGGCAGACAAAATGATCAAAAGCTCAAGGAGGGTCTTACAGACACTATGAGCTGGCCGGCAGTCACCCGCTCAGCCAATCTGGAATCAATGGTGAGCGTGGTGTGCTGCAGGACCAGGAAGCCAACAGGAGTCCCAGTGGCCAATCAGGGTGGTGGACGGGCTGGAAGGCGGGAGGGAGGGAGGGGAACAGGCACAAACGAACACAGAGGGAGAAGGGAACAACGCAGCAAAAGACACAAAGGAAGCAGCAGACAAACTTATCAAAGGCTCAAGGAGGGTCTAACTGGCACTATGAGCTGCCCTGCAGTCACCCGCTCAGCCAAGCTGGAATCAATAGAGAGCGCGGTGTGCTGGAGGACCAGGAAGCAAACAGAAATCCCAGCAGCCAATCAGGGTGGTGGGCAGGCTGGAACGCAGGAGGGAGGGAGGGGAACATGCACAAAAGAACACGGAGGGAGAAGGGAACAACGTGGCAAAAGAGACAAAGGAAGTGACAGACAAAATTATCAAAGGCCCAAGGACGGTCTTACCGGCACTGTGAGCTGGCCTGCAGTGACCCGCTCAGCTAAGCTGGAATCAATGGCGAGCACGGTGTGCTGCAGGACCAGGAAGCCAACAGGAGTCCCAGCTGCCAATTAGGGTGGTGGGTGGGCTGGGAGGCGGGAGGAAGGGAAGGGAACAGGCACAAACAAACACGGAGGGAGAAGGGAACAATGTGGCAAAAGATACAAAGGAAGCGGCAGACAAAATTATCAAAGGCCCAAGGAGGGTATTACCGGCACTATGAGCTGGCCTGCAGTCACCCGCTTAGCCAAGCTAGAATCAATGGCAGCGCAGTGTGTTGCAGGACTAGTAAGCCAACAGGAATCCCAGCAGCCAATCATGGTGTTGGGCAGGAGAGGAACAGGCACAAATGAACACAGAGGGAGAAGGGAACAATGCGGTAAAAGACACATAGGAAGCGGCTGACAAAATTATCAAAGGCCCAAGGAGGGTCTTACTGGCACTATAAACTGGCCTGCAGTCACCCGCTCAGCCAAGCTGGAATCAAAAGCGAGCGGGTGTGCTGCAAGACCAGGAATCCAACAGGAATCCCAGTGGCCAATCAGGGTGGTGGGCGGGCTGGAAGATGGGCAGGAGGGAGGGAGGGGAACAGGCACAAACGAACACAGAAGGAGAAGTAAACAATGCGGCAAAAGACATAAAGGAGGCAGCAGACAAAATTATCAAAGGCCCAAGGAGGGTCTTACCGGCACTATGAGCTGGCCTGCAGTCACCCGCTCAGCCAAGCTGGAATCAATGGCGAGCGCGGTATGCTGGAGGACCAGGAAGCCAACAGCAATCCCAGCGGACAATCATGGTGGTAGGGGAACAGACACAAACAAACACGGAGGGAGAAAGGAACAATGCAGCAAAAGACACAAAGGAAGCAGCAGACAAAATTATCGAAGGCCCAAGGAGGCTATTAGCGGCACTATGAGCTGGCCTGCAGTCACCTGCTCAACCAAGCTGGAATCAATTGCGAGCACGGTCTGCTGCAGGACCAGGAAGCCAACAGGAATCCCAGCGGCCAATCAGGGTGGTGGGCGGGCTGGAAGGCGGGAGGGAGGGAGGGGAACATGCACAAACGAACACGGAGGGAGAAGGGAACAAACCAGCAAATGACACAAAGGAAGCGGCAGACAAAATGATCAAAGGCCCAAGGAGGGTCTTACCCGCACTATGAGCTGGCCTGCAGTCACCCGCTTAGCCAAGCTGGAATCAATGGTGAGCGCAGTGTGCTGCAGGACCAGGAAGCCAACAGGAATCCCAGCGGCCAATGTGGGTGGTGGGCGGGCTGGAAGGTAGAATGGAGGGAGGGGAACAGGCACAAATGAACATGGAGGGAGAAGGGAACAATGCGGCAAAAGACGCAAAGGAAGCGGCAGACAAAATTATAAAAGTCCCAAGGAGGGTCTAACCGGCACCATGAGCTGGCCTGCAGTCACCAGCTCAGCCAAGCTGGAATCAATGGTGAGCATGGTGTGCTGCAGGACCTGAAAGCTTACAGGAATCCCAGCGGCCAATCAGGGTGTGGGCGGGCTGGAAGGTGGGAGGGAGGGAGGGGAACAAGCACAAACGTACATGGAGGGAGAAGGGAATAACGCAGCAAAAGACACAAAGGAAGTGGCAGGCAAAATTATCAAAGGCCCAAGGAGGGGCTTAACAGCACTATGAGCTGGCCTGCAGTCACCCCATCAGCCAAGCTGGAATCCATGGTGAGCGTGGTGTGCTGCAGGACCAGGAAGCTAACAGGAGTCCCCACAGCCAATCAGGGTGGTGGGCGGGCTGGAAGGCGGGAGGGAGGGAGGGGAACAGGCACAAACGAACACCGAGGGAGAAGGGAACAACACAGCAAAAGACACAAAGGATGCGTCAGACAAAATTATCGAAGGCCCAAGGAGGATCTTACCGGCACTATGAGCTGGCCTGCAGTCACCTGCTCAGCCAAGCTGGAATCAATCGCGAGCATGGTTTGCTGCAGGACCAGGAAGCCAACAGGAATCCAGCAGCCAATCAGGGTGGTGGGCGGGCTGGAAGGCGAGAGGGAGGGGAACAGGCACAAACGAACACAGAGGGAGAAGGGAACAAACTGGCAAATGACACAAAGGAAGCAGCAGACAAAATGATCAAAGGCCCAAGGAGGGTCTTACCGGCACTATGAGCTGGCCTGCAGTCACCCAGTCAGCCAAGCTGGAATTAATGGTGAGCACAGAGTTCTGCAGGACCAGGAAGCCAACAGGAATCCCAGCGGCCAATCATGGTGTTGAGCGGGAGGGAGGGTAGGGAACAGGCACAAATGAACACAGAGCGAGAAGGGAACAACGCGGTAAAAGATACATATGAAGCGGCAGACAAAATTATCAAAGGCCCAAGGAGGTTCTTACCGGCACTATGAGCTGGCTTGCAGTCACCTGCTCAGCCAAGCTGGAATCAATCGCGAGTGCAGTGTGCTGCAGCACCAGGAAGCCAACAGGAATCCCAGCGGCCATTCAGGGTGGTGGGTGGGCTGCAAGGCGGGAGGGAGGGGAACAGGCACAAACGAACACAGAGGGAGAAGGGAACAAACCGGCAAATTACACAAAGGAAGCAGCAGACAAAATGATCAAAGGCCCAAGGAGGGTATTACCGGCACTATGAGCTGGCCTGCAGTCACCCGCTCAGCTAAGCTGGATTCAATCATGAGAATGCTTGTAAGAATATGCAGCTGAAACTCATACAGACTGACAGTTTCTTGACTTGCTTTGTGGGTGGCAATTAAGTTCTAGTAGGCCTTTCAAACAGTATTGGATAGGCTGTGATCATTCCCAAAAGGAGCCACTTTTTTTCGATAAGGGCACATGCAGCTCATGCAGCATTTACCAATGGTAAATGTGGTGTAGCCAATCTTTAATGGACATTTTTGAACCCTGGGTCTTATTTGAAAGGAGGAGGATTAATGTATTTTGTGTGTGTACATGTGCATGAGTATCAAGTCTGTGCAAGGATTTGCACCATTGGTCTCATGTACGCATTGAGTAGGAAAGTGAACAGTGAGTATTTGGATCGATCAATTCAGATCTATTAGTACAGCTGATAGGTGAAATATTTGATAGAATTCTGCTATTGATGATAGAGGCATGAAACCTAGGGCATATATACTACATATGTACACGTTTTATTTTGGCTATGAGGTCATCCCAGATTTCCCCCTAACAGTAACGGCAGACATTCAAAATGGTGGTGTTAGGAAATTATTAATCTGCTATTTCGTATGTTATTTGATGCCGTTACTTCCATAATAAATGTGATTTTCTGTGTATTTATGTTATACGTATGTGTGCAAAATATCCAATAGTGTATAAATATGCATAGACAAAACAAGGGTGCGAAAAAAACAGTAGTGTAATATTATAATTTTTTGTTCACAGATGAAGGAGTTCATATGACAATTTAAGAACAAAAAAAAGAAGTTATGAATATGTAGAAATTACATACGCTGATGAATCCATTGAGCCTGCTACTTCTAGACAAATCACAGAAACAGTGGAACAAGTGTTTCATCTACCAAGAAGACGATTTGGGGGTTCTTTGCTGTCCAGCAGGGACTAAACTTGATACAAGGGGAGCTAGTTATAAGGCAATATCCAATCTGCTTGTGGGGTTAAGTAGTGTTGGGTGTTTATCAAGGACAATTAATCTGTTGTGTCTGGATGAAGCTGGAGGTATTGAGGCAACATTGGTATCATTGCAAAAAGTTTCTTACTCGTGCAATACAAGATATGGGGAACCCATTTAGTGAAATCATCTGTGATCTAATGGTAGTTGACAGCAGATCCAGTACATCCAGTAGTTGCAGACAAATAGTGAAATATTGAAAAAATGGGAGTTGATCAGTAAGAGGTATATGCCAGTGACTCACTTATTAATCAAACTAAAGGTATTGCAGAGCCTATGTGGAATAACCTCCACTTCTTCAACCATCCTCCAGTTCATGAAAAGTCAAGTAAACAGTTACAACTGACATCACTGAGGAATGACTGCTAACTATTTTCTAGACTCTACATTGCATCACAGATTCGTAATGAAGATCCGGATGATTTCTTGATACATGAAAGCAAGCCAATCCTCCAGCACTGTCGAAGTTAGGGAGTCTAATAACCTGAAGGAAGTCTGATTTATAGATTTGCCTGGAAGAACTCAAACCCTGAAAAAACACTAGTTCCAAACCAATAGTGAAAATGACCATCCTTGGCAGTGCTGAAATTGTCAACATGCTCTGAACAGGATTTATGAAAACATTCAAAGATTACGCCAGTACTGTGTTCATAACCTAGATCAAATCTCAGGTTAAATATGGTACAAGACTAGGTATCATCTGGGATGTGTACAGGCCTTACAGCTTGAAGAGTGACAAACACACTGTAAAAGGGGAAAAGGTGTTTGTAGATGTGTTGAACCAAGAAATGCACTTCCTAAAAATTGTCAGGATTTTGTCTGGGTTGATTAAAATAACACTGAATTGTTCTCTTTCTTGGCAGAAACCCTAACAGCTAATGACACGAACAAGCAGGTAATTACCACAAATAGTACAAATGTTTTTTCTATAAATCATCAATATACCTTGGGAATGGCTTCATGCTCACACGAAGAAGCAGACACTTGCATCCTACTCCATTTATGTGATGCTGTGCAGCAAGGAAATAACAAAGTCGAAATACATACTGTGGACACCAACGTAATTCTCGCCATCACCTCTGCACAACATTTGAACATTGAGGAACTATTTGGAGTTGGGAAGAACTTCCGGTTCTTTTCCACTTATTAATTAGCAAGATCTTTGGGTCCTGATCATTGTACTGCCTTACTGATGGTTCATGCAATATCTGGGTGTGACACTGTGTCCTTTTTTGGAGGATGAGGCAAGAGGACTGCATGGGACACCTGGAATGCATATGGAGATGTCATCTTAGCGTTTTGTGGATTGGCTGACAGGCCTAGTTAGAAGGCACTACAGAAATGCTGAAGCCATTGAAATGATGTGTAGTTTTACTATCTGGCCATGCTAGCAGCAACGTACATGTTAATGAGGGAAAAAACACCTATTTACACAGCCGTGTAGAGCAATTGACAATCTACCTCCCACGCAAGATGCACTCATTCAGCATAAAAAAAGACCTGTCTACCAAGCTGGTTACTAGAGGACCCACACAATGGTCACAACAGAACAGATTCCATCACCATGTGATTGGGAGTGGAATAAGAAGGATGAAGGTGGATGGGAAATATTTGTGCAACCTAGCCAGAGGCTACATAAGCTTGCAGGTAACTCTTATGACGTGGCTGCAAGAAAGCTACACATTACAGTGCAAGTTTATGAAGGCTGCACTACAGTGTACTGCTCTTAGTACTTGTGATGCTCTTTGCACTGACTAAAATAAGGGGTGGAGTTATTGCAATAATCTGTTTCAGGAATTCTATCAATAATCATTCAGTAATGAACAATAGCATACACATTAGTAATATAAGACACTGGGGCTGATTCATGGAATTATTTGCGCCGAAAAACAGGGATTTGTGTGCCATTCTGCCCGCAAATCTCTGTTCAATAAATGCGGATTTGCGGGCAGAATCGCGCACAAATCCCCGTTTTTCAGCACAAATAATTCCATGAATCAGCCCCACCGTGTTTACATCACATAAGCATCAATCAATAATTGTTAATGGTTTTGTTTTTCTTCCCTTGACTAAATCAATGAATGTATATATTCTGCCATAAATTATGAAAAGGAACACACATTATTATTTACGATTAGTCTTAATTCATACTTCTGAAGTGTGCGCTAGTCATCACATGACCACAAGTAAATGATTGACCAATGAATATACCTAAATGACAATTAGTCACCATTTTTTTTAAAAGGGATGAAAATTCGTTACATGAAAAATCTGAGATGCCTCATAGAGAGAAAAGTTCATTAGAGTGTGGTCTAAAAATGTGACCAAATGTGTTGTTTTATCATCAAAGGTACAATTGTTTCACCTGTCTGCAGCACTATTTTGGCTTTGATTGTTGTCGAAGGACTGGATCCCTTCTAAGTCAGTTCATGTTTCTCCAACCTTTTTGTTAAGTCTTTGAGAAGGATCCCATGGTCAATGGTATTGCAGGCAGTTGAAAAGTTGAAATTATCAATTTAACAAAGACCTCTTGCTGGTCCTTGTCAAGTTTGGTGAGTTCTTATCTTATGAATGCTTGGGCAGTTTCAACACCATCCCCAGGTCTGAAGACTGACTGGCGGTCATCCAGGAGATAGTTGCTTGCAATATATTATTGGAGTTGTCTTGTTACTTCCCTTTCCATAATCTTACTTGCTGGAGGTAGTCTGCTTCTGGACTCTAGCAAAGAGCTAGCAGAGAGATAGAGAGCTATCAAGGCCTTAAACATTGCAGGGGAGACGGAGACTGTGAAATCTAGAAGCTAGCTGGGGCTGCCATTTGAGGAGCCAAAGGAAGTTTGGGTGCTGGGATCTACCCTTGCCTGAAGCCTTTGACCAGATCTGTGCTGTCCTCAGAGGAGCCCTGCCGTTTTCCTGGATGCCTCATAACTGACGCCTCCCATGTAACTGGGTTAATCTAAATGCCAATAAAAGTGTGGGGGAATCTGCCAGCTTTAATCTCGATCTCACATAGCGGGTAGGGGGGTGGAACTCCAGATTTCCTTGGCACAGTTTATTAAATCCAACTCAAAATTAATTCCACTATAGAAAATCACCCTATCCATTTAAATTGAATTGTGTTGGGAACTGCCTGCCTTAATCCTTTCTATTAAATTGTGGGGAGGCGGGAAGCTGTGTAGATCCTTAGCGCATTGAATTTAAGTTAAATCAATTAATTTGCACATAGAAAATCACAGAATGATTGTTGTTAGAGTCTGAAACTAACAAAGTTCATGCCCAGTGTGCTAGAGTCGGTATAGACAATAAATCACTTTGGTGACTCTCCTTTTCTGAAACCTCTGTCTTCTGTACAGAAGGGGGTGTCCATAATCCCAAAATAAGGAACCCTAAATGCTGCCATTCAAGTAAATGTAAAGTGTGCCAAACAAAATTTCCCAAAATGATTTTCCAAAAGCCCTGTATTTCATGGAAATAAACAGGCCAAAACGATTTTCCAATTGAATTCCTTTCCTGACTTTGGCTTTCAAAAAATTATTTTTTTTCATTGTGTCTACTTGTCAAACCCTGCCTTTTAATAAAAAAGTCAAAACAATTTATTTTGCTACTGTATTCACACTCCCTGTACTTAGCCTTCAAATTAGGGGTTATATATAATTAATGCCTTGGGTTGGGGCCTGCTGGGAGAGAAGATCATTGTGATAACCCAAGCAATCACTGATGGTTGTTCAAATTTAATAATGTGCAAGAAATCCTCTGTGTGTGTTTGATGTATAGTCCCTAAATTGTGCCTGTGTGTTATAGCATCTGTAAGGTAATTAGAAATACAAGTTAATCAATTGGTGCAAGTCATTTGAAATTGTGGCTTGTGTTGTGCCACGGCATTGCTGGTTGATGTTTTGGTTGCTATTATTAGTTGTCAAACCTTAAAGACAGATATATTCTTCCTATACACCGGCCTGGTTCCTAGCTCACTGGTGGTACAGAGGGTATTTGCTGGGGAGGTGCAAAATAGTTTAGAGGCCTCACTAAAGTTGAATTTGTGGAAGTGCTTTGGGTGAGTGCCCGCTTGCTTAGGGCGCAAAAGAACAGCCTGAGTTGAGAGTGACTGCCTAATAAATCATGACAACGCTGAAGGTTCGTGGCCAGGATTTAGTTGAGACTCTTCACTTGTGACAGTGCAGTAGCAGCAGACTATTCATTTCGGTGTAGTTACATTGCGGTGGATGGAAAAGTTAGTTGCATTGTGAAGGTGCCATTCAGGCCTGTACCCTTCGTTCCAGGGTGGTGTATAGATAAAACAGTGTTGATTTCAAGTTGTCATTGTGAGTGGAAACTAAGCAGGAACAGGGTAAGATATTTGCGAGTATATAAAGTGCAGACCACATCAGAATGAGCAACGTAAAAATCAATATGGCCGGAAGAAAATCCTAGCCAAATTGTTTATTGAAGGTTAATGGGTAGAACAAGAACATTAAATGTGGCAATACAGAATGATGTTGGAGGATACCTTGGCAAATGTGGACATGTGGCAGGATAATGGGCTGTTACATCAGGCCCTGATACACTTTTAAATTACACAAACCAGCAAAGATGAGCAAATTAAAATGGCTCAGCTCACACCATACATGTAATTCCATATGCTGATCATGAAAGAAAGACACCAGGATAGCGTGGCCTCTGTGCAAAGCCAGGCTGAGCTTTTGAGTCAAGCCCAAAAAGAGCTAAAACAATTAGAAATGAAAGCGCAACAGAGCCAAAATTTGGAGTTAATATTAGGAATATTATTGAACAGCTAAAAGATGAGTTGAAAACACAACAACAAGGAAATGGAGAGCGAGAGGCTCAATTGTCTGCAGTGTAGGGGAGTTTAAAGAATGTGTTGAAAATCTGACTGCAAGTCAACACAAATTAAATTAGCAGGTTGTTCATAATAGAACCTGCTTAAAGAACATTTTAACATTTCAATCGCAGGTAAAACAACTGAAAGCTGAAAACAGCTAATTAGTTATTCACACAGTTTATTCTCAGGGTGAGTTTGATAAGATGCACCAAGATCTGAACACGTTGAAACAGCAGAGAGAATTTGAGGGAAGAAAGTAACACATTTAGTGAAGAGAATAGTGCCCTGTTTCAGGAAGTGCATCAGTTAAGGATGGATGTGGAGAAAAGTGAATCACATTTTCAGGAACTGACTGACAGTAGGTTACAAAATGCACAATTGACGGAACATGTGAGGCAAGCAGATATTGACCTAGAGCAGGCAACACTGGCCATAATAGTGCAAGGGAAAGAGATTAGTCTCCGGAAAAAGAAACCCTCCAAATATGCGTGACTATGTAAGCCTCACAGAAGGAAAATGAGTCCCATTCTGAAGAGAATAAAGGACTAAGAGACTGATTAATACGAAAAAGTGCTAAAAGCCACTCAAGCACTGGTGTCAGAATTGAACACTCAGGCTCTGCATATCATCAGAAGATCGGGACTCAGAAAAACAAAGGTGAGAGATTGGAAAGTGAAATAGCCAAATATAGATAGGATTTGAGGCACCCTGAACAGTCAGGGTATGGAAAAGTGCCCTCCAGTTACAGAGTGATGACCCTTCTACCACGGACCTCAAGTCAACTCACCACCTCATTTGTACAGAGTGCAGCTGACTTCATGCATACCAATTCTCAAGAAAAGGGAAACATGATGCAGCTGGACTCAACCCAGCCTAGTCCAACTCATCTAGAAGGCCAGTCCTTATCTGGCATTGATGATGGTTCAAGGTTGCAAAGTAGAAGCGAAGGTGGCCGGACCAGTGTGCTCTGAGAATGAATAAATACCCTGACATGTAATTCTGTCCAGGAGGGATCCTATGATGAAAAGATCAGGGAGGTGGACTGGCAGAAAATGAAGTTACAGTGGGACCACCTGGTTCCTTTTACAGAAAGAGAGGAACCAGAGTTTAGGCCTCAAAAGAGCTTCTTCAAAGCCTCCACAAATTCAGGGAGGTCGGGGGGATTCCCCACCATCCGTGGAAGGAGGGATTTCGAGGATGAGTACTCTCCGGTGAAAAAAGGGGTGTATAAGGGAAATGAAGCTGAGAGCTTGCAGCACCACAGTAGAGAAGAGTCCAGAACCCCCAATTCTGGGAGGTATTTCAGGTCCCATAGAGGCATGAAGCACCTAGAGGACAGGGAATGGGCCACCAACAGTAGCAGCTAAGATTTAGAGAATGAGTGGAATCAGGTACAGCGGAAAAGGAAGGATGCCAACCAGAAGAAAGGTCCTTTGAAAGACCCAATTTGACCGATAAAGGTCATACAAATCTCCATGACTCCCTACCATAAGAATGACAAATACTCGGTATGGGAGCATCTAGAGCTTTATGACCAAATGATGACATAATTTGGTATTATGAAGAATAGAAATTCCATGGAGTTTGTCAAAGGGACATTCTACATTGAATACTCCAGCTTCCTTGCAGGGCTGGATGAACAAGATCACCAGAAATGGTCCACCTACAAGGCAGCCATTCTAAAACACTTCCCCATTCATAGAAATTCTCAGGAGGCCCGCAAGGTGGCATACAAAGTGCAGCGTGGAGAAGACCAAGTGCCTAGAGAGTTTGTGCAGGAGCTGAAACTAGCATTTGCACTGACTTCTAGGCGGGTGAACACCAAAAGCCGGAAGTTCATCGACACATATTTTCATGTACTAAATAAATACATAATGACCCAACTACTACTGGATTTCCATGAGTGTAGGACCCTGGATTGGGTGAACGAACAGGCCATCTGGTTTTATGAGGTCCAAAAGCCCTCAGAAAACAAAAACAACCCTAAATAAAACATCAAACACACCTGCTGCTGCAAAGGTAGCGGAGGTGAAAAATACTCCCCCATTTGACTTGGAGATGGGGTGGCCTAAAAATACTACTCTCACCAAAGGGCAGAACGAGAGGCAGAGGAGACCCTTGGATTCAACCCAATAAGGTGGTAGCCATCAGGGTACCAGACACATGACCCTTCTGACCCAGCCACCTATCTAAATTCAAAATACAAAGGTACAAGTCCAATACCGCAATTTATATGGACTCCCCCGGCACAAGGGGGGGGTCCAATCAGGTAATTACTGCCTCACGATACCTCCCTCAAAACTTCCCTTCAAATTTCTCTCAGGAGGGAAGTAATATTCAACTCCTTAACCTAAGCTTCTATTCCAGATACCCTTCAAACTCTAATTTCCAGAACAATCCTCGTCTCTCTCCCCGATTTCAGGACAGTAGATTCCCAAACCCAGGAGAAGGGAGACCTAGGATAGAAGGTTATCAGACAAACTTCCAAAATCTCTGAGTTACTCTGGGAGAAGGGAAAGCTTCTCTTTCCATGAGCAGCAAAGGTATGAATAAAGACCTCCCTACCAACGAGAACAAATTTCACAACTGGAGCAACAAGTCCAACAATTTACCCATGACCTGGGTCGCATGTTGAGGGCTCAGCAGAAACCTCAACTGGAAACTGCTGCCCAGAATAACTCAATACCCAGGTCTTTTGCCTGGGGCAGCAATGACAGGAAGAAAACTCTGACAATCAAAAGGTTCCAGGGGAGGGGGCCCGGGTGGAAGGGAGATGCAGAGCTTCCTTTCCTACCGGAACAAAACCCCTGGAAATATCTGAACCTGAACATGAATCTTCTACCCCAGAAAAGTTAGAACCTAAAGAAGAGAGGGTAAGTAGGAGAAATTGAAAGCCGAAAACAACACACTTTGTGGAGGAAGTCTGCATCATTCCTTTTAAGGAGAAGAATCCCTGGAGAATTCAGGGAAGAAAATCTTATTTTTGCGAGATGGAGGGATCTCTCCTGAGGACAAATGGGTCCCAAAAGACCCTGAATTTATCAGTTGGAAAAGGGGACTTCCCAATCCCACCTGTTTCTGGGTGCAAAATCTTTTTTACAGATTCCTGGAATCCGACACAAAAAAACTGTCCAAGATGACAGAGTGTCAGAGTTCAATATAAAAGATTAACCGCCAAGCTGGCACATAATGCACATTTTCTTTGCCTCCTTTAGGAGAGAGAAGGAAGATTTTATGCTTCCATCAAGGTACAGGGTGAGGGTGCATTATCAGCACTGGTGGAAAGTGGATCGCAAGCCACCCTCTTGCCCAAAAAGGCCTTCGACCAACTAAATTCAGGAAGGGGTGAGAGTCACGAAATTCCCCTCAAACCTCTTCCCGGACAAATCCAAAACATTGATGGGAATGATATTCCTGTCGAAGGGCATTCCGGAGCTGGAGACAGAAATTGGGCGACATACGGTGAAACACCTGGAGATAGTTGTTACTCCAAAGGGCACACCTTATCTCTTAGGGATTTACCTCCTTCAGAGGTTGTCACCTCTGATTGACTGTGTGAACAAGGTCTTCTGGACTCAGACTAACCGGACAATTAAATTAAAACAAAGCAGGAATTATGTGAGTTTGAATGGCACATGCCGCATGATTGAACAATGGTCCGATGAAATAGAATTCCATTTTAGGTGCAATCAAGTCCCAGACATCACCGTCATCTCTGTAGGAGAACAAACTGGTGCTGGGAACCCTTCTCCATTCTTGAAAATCAACCTCCCCCCAGTTCTAAGTGACGTTCTACAATGGAGGGAAAAATTGAAGTTTTATAGCAATCCAAAATCAGAAGAAAACCCAAATCCCATGACAAAAGATGATGACAAACCAGCTCAAAGTTTGACCGACAACCAGATAAATGAGGGAGAGGAGACTGTTGTGGCCAGAGTATGCCTGAATAACGGAAGAAGCTACACCAGTGAAGCATGATTCAGGAAACTCCCAAAAGATCCGACCATTCACACTTTTAAGTTGATTGTTAAGTGGGAAATAAGCCTGGAAACCCCAAATTCCAAACATCTCCTGCCAACAGGTGTATGCCAAAATGTCTATTAGTGACAAAGGCATAGAACATAATTGTTGAGTCGTAAGAGATGTCCCTTCTGTCATTTATTTAGGAAGTGACATTCTCAATCGATTCGCAATCAATTTGAACTCGATCTTTATATAAAAAACAGAATGTATATATGTGTGTATGTTTGTCCGGCTATACAAATCCACACTGTTGAACCCACTGCTACCACATTTTGCATGGATTCCTCATTAGTCTGCAGCGAGATTGTAGTCTATTTTTGGATGCAAATACTTCACTCCATAGACACCCTCATGTACTGATGCTCACTCCGATTCACTACAGGAGGTACTAGAAGGAGGCAACATTTAGAAAAGTGTCTGAAGCAAAATGTTTGCTGTGTTGATTATTCTATGTATTACTACTTTATACAGTTCAAAAGTTTTTTATTAAAGCATTTTTAAATGATCAACTAACTTAGTTTAGTTTAGTATATTATTTGTAGAGCGCACCTAAACCTGAGGTATCTGGGCACTTGAGAATAAGTGTTTGTTACAAGTATATACATATAGGAACAAGGACATAAGGCTTCTTGACAGGGTTTCACATTGGTCGACAAGCCAACAAAGAAGAGAAAAACAATAAAACATACAAGATGCAAGATACCAAATACAAACTACATGAGTGCTGAAGTTGCTGTGGAGTAGTTCACAGTTGTCCTGAGGCCTTTTAGTGTTGCTTGGTGAAGAGCCAGTATTTCACTTTGGCTCTAAAGGACAAGAAAGATGGTTCAGATCTAATGGTGAGGGGGGACAGAGTTCAAGCATTTGTCAGCTAGCACAAGGAAACTAGAACCACCCGCAGTTTTCAGTTTTATCTGGGGCTGCTAAGACAGTGTGACTAGGCGGATCTAGTAGGTCTGGCTGGTTGGTTCCTAGTGAATTTGTCAGCCAGGTATTTGGTGGTCGAGGTTGGCAAGCATTTATGAGTGATAACTACAGTAGGTAGCGAGACTCTGACTCGCACTGGTAAGCACTGAGTATCCCGAATGATGGCTAAGATGTGATTGGAACGTGGAATATTTAGGGTTGACCTAAGGGAATTATTCTGGAGGACTTGTAATCTGTTAAGGTTACCTTCGGTAGAGCTTAGGAATAGAGTGTTACAATAGTTTAACTTGGATAAGATCAGAGCCCTGGCTAGTGTGATGCAGCTGTTGGTAGACAGGTAAGGTTTGCAGCCGTTAATCAATTTATTGGTATATGCTGTAATTGAGGTGGTAGCATTAACTAGTTAATCAGAGTGGCAATGGATGGGGCTAGGTCTTTTGCACCTTTCTTGATAACTGAGGGGGGACAGGTATCTCCCTGGCACCTTGAGGAATTTAGGCCGAGGATAACGATTTCCACTTCTTTGGGGGAGACCGGAGAGAAGAAGAAAGGGTGGCACAGTGGAGATTGAGGGTCAGATGAGTTACCGAAGCTGGTGCTTGAAGCAAGGCTGGTCTTTTTAGTTTCTATTTTGGCTTGTAGCAGGGCTGGTTTATCAGATAAGGCCTTCTGTATATTTGCACACCATGCTGCATCTTTGACGAAGGCTTCTGTAGGCAGTGCTGGGGACTCTAGTTCTCTTAGTATATTAAAGAGCTCTTTCATGCCAGATTTTGCATTTAGAATTCTGTCATTGTAAGTCTCTTTTTTTGAGTTGAGGATGGCTGTTTTATAAGTAGCAGCGGCCGATAAGAACATTTCCTTATTGAGGGTTGAGGGTGATTTTCTCCAGGTGGCTTCAGCAGCTCTTTTCGCACTGCAGAGGGTTTTTAGATTTGCAGTGAACGATTTATTTAGATGAGCTACACGTTTAGCCTTTCCTAGTTTGAGGGCAGCAATAATGTTTAAGGCTTGTTCTAGAGTACTGTTGTAAAGGTCAACCAGTGTCATGCCGCTAAGCAGGTGGCGCTTGTGGAGTCGCTGGCGGTGCGGACGCTAACTCCCGTTGTGGACGGCTGCCATTCCTGTCACGCCCTCCTTCAGTTCCGTTCTAGTGGTTGCACGCCAACGCGACCCGGAGCTTAAAGCCTGCTCCTTCCGGGTTGCGGATGCGTCGCACCGCTTCCAATTTCGTCCGCTAGTGCTGTATAGCTTTTGCCTTTCCTGCTCTCGCCCGTTTCTTGTTGCTTGGGGTCCCGGTCCCCGATCGGATCCCCGCCTTCCCTTCTGCCTATTCTCCAATTGCTTTCAACTAGTTTCATTTTCGTTTCTGCTTCTTAACCCTTTTTCTGCCCCCCTTCGCTCTCCCTCCTGTCTTTGCTAGCCCTCCCCCCTTCCCATTTTTTCCTCTTGTTCCTAATTTCTGCCTTCCTGTATTCTACTAGTTCTCCCCCTATTCTTGTTTTCTTCCCCTACCTGTTTGTATTCCTCTTGCCTGGCTCTCCCGTGTACCAGATCCCAGCCTGAATATTGGATTGCCATCTTCTTACCCATTTGGATTCTTTCTGCTGTTTTGCCTCCTCGTGTACCAGATCCCGGCCTGCGTATTGGACTGCCTTCTTCTCCTTGTTCCATATCCTCTACCTGGTTCCCTTTGTTCTGATCGACACTCCGCCTGGACTGCACCCCCCTCTGGGGGTTCTACAGCAACTTCCTTCGGATTCCACGCTTCCGGTCTGACATCATCTCCAAGAGTGTCCTGGTTTCCATATCTCCCGAGATACACAGTGATTGCTCAGGGGTTTTTTGTCCAGTAGATATTGGGGTTGTGGTTGCATAGCCAGCATATTCCCAAAATGATGGGGAAGTGAGCAGTTCTGATGATGTCAAAAGTAATTCTTTCGGTGTGTTGTTGTGTCGACAAGGTGAGTTCTTCGGTGGTGTGGGTGATCATGCCAGAGCTCAATGGTTCGCCATCCACCCTTTCTACCTTCTGATCTTCTTGCTTGGCGATTCTTTTGACCCCTTTTTGTTCTGCCCAGTGGGTATCTATGAAATTGCCAGCCGCCCGACAATCAAGTAGAGCTAAGGTTGTTACTTCTCTAGCCTCTAATTTGAGAGTAACTGTGAGCACCATCAAACGTGAGTCCTCAGAAGTCTCCGATGACGACACTGAAAGAGGAGCATAAGGACTTGGACCAGCCCCTAGGTAGTGAGTCCCAACATTTACCGAGGGCGAGCGTTTCCTGACCTTCTGGGTGGTACATCCGGGCAATCCCTTAGCATATGTGTGGATGCTCTGCAGGACATGCACAGGCAGACCTCCCTGCGCCTTTTACGTTCCTCCGGTGTGAGTGGGGCTCGAGTTGTGCCAATTTGCATTGATTCTTCCTTGGAGGTTCGTGGGAAGGGTACTGACGTGGACGGGTGAGTGTCCAAGAGAGGGGGTACGTTTACCTTGGTTCTTTTCTTTTCCATGCGTCTTTCTGTCATTCTGAAGTCGATTCGGAGAGTAGCAATCAGGAGCTCAGCAAAGGATACGGGTCTTTCAATCCGAGCTAGTTCATCTTTTATGTCTTCTCTTAAACCTTGCCGAAAAATGGCATACTGTGCCTGCTCCTGCCAACCTGCTTCTGCTGCCGCCTGTTTAAAGGTTGTTATGTATGTCAGAAGATCCAAACTTCCTTGTCGAATATCAAGAAGATCTTCTGATGCCAAAAAAGTGCTTTCGGTACGCATAAAGGTTTGCTGCATCAAGGTTTTGAAAGCTTTGTAGTCCTGCAATACGGGGTCAGGCAGGTTCACCAGCGGGGTGGCCCATGCCAGGGCGTTTCCGTTCATATGGGTGATCATAAACCCCACCTTGGCGTGGTCAGATGCAAAGGTCTGGGGGCGAAATGAGAAGTGTAAATTGCAGGCGTCCATGCCAAGGTGGGGTTTATGATCACCCATATGACCGGTAACGCCCTGAAGGTCTAATGAGCCCATTTGCCATATTGCTGTCCAGATATTCCCTGAGGAATTTTTTCTCCTCCAAAGACAGCGAACACATCCTACAAAATGGCACCAGCGCTCCCGGAGTAAGGTCAATGCAGCAATCCTATGGACAAACCGAACGCCTTAATGGAACACTTGAACAGTACCTGAGGTGCTTTACTAACTCCCAGCAGGACAACTGGTACTCGTTATTGTCTTTAGCATAATTCTCCTGTAATAATTCTGTACACTCAGCTCTTGGGTTTAGTCCTTTTTTCGGTACCTATGGTTACCATACTCGATCTATTCTTCCTGTCTCCAGCCTTTCTACCAACTTGCCATCTGTAGATTCCTCACTCACTCTCCTTAGAGAAATACACAAGAAGGCAGGGGAAGGTCTTAGGTCGGCTCAGGAGCGTTACAGGTTTCAAGCCAATAAACACTGCCAACCTGTCCCTGGGTGGGATGTGGGATCTAGTGTGATGCTGTCCACTAGATACTTACCTCGATGGGCCCATCCTTCCAAGCTGTCCCCTAAGTTCTTAGGGCCATACAAGATAGTACAGAAGATCAACCCTGTAGCTTTTCGTCTAAAACTTCCAACCAGCCTCAATAGGGTTCATCCTGTCTTTCATGCCTCACAGCTTATGCCCTTTCATGTAGACACCTGGGCACGTCAAGCTGAGCGGGTCTCTTTGCCTCGGGTTTCCACTAAGGAAGAATATGAGGTAGCTCAAATTTGTGACTCCAGGTATCGCAGAGGCAGATTGGAATATTTGGTAAAGTGGAAAGGCTACCCCTCCTCAGAGAACACCTGGGAACCCATCACACATATTACAGACCCTTCCTTGCTGCGCAAGTTCCATTTTTTTCATCCGGGTAAACCGGGGGAGGGGACTGTAGGAGGGGGCATACTGTCATGCCGCTAAGCAGGTGGCGCTTGTGGAGCCGCTGGCGGCGCGGACGCTAACTCCCGTTGCGGACGGCTGCCATTCCTGTCACCCCCTCCTTCAGTTCCGTTCTAGTGGTTACACACCAACGCGACCCGGAGCTTAAAGCTTTCTCCTTCCGGGTTGCGGATGCGTCGCAACGCTTCCGGTTTCGTCCGCTAGTGCTGTACAGCTTTTGCCTTTCCTGCTCTCGCCCGTTCCTTGTTGCTTGGGGTCCCGGTCCCCGATCGAATCCCAGCCTTCCCTTCTGCCTATTCTCCGATTGCTTTCATCTAGTTTCCTTTTCGTTTCTTCTTCTTAACCCTTTTTCTGCCCCCCTTCGCTCTCCCTCCTGTCTTTGCTAGCCCTCCCCCTTCCCATGTTTTCCTCTTGTTCCTAATTTCTGCCTTCCTGTATTCTACTAGTTCTCCCCCTATTCTTGTTTTCTTCCCCTACCTGTTTGTATTCCTCTTGCCTGGCTCTCCCGTGTACCAGATCCCGGCCTGAATATTGGATTGCCATCTTCTTACCCGTTTGGATTCTATCTGCTGTTTTGCCTCCTCTTGTACCAGATCCCGGCCTGCGTATTGGACTGCCTTCTTCTCCTTGTTCCATATCCTCTACCTGGTTCCCTTTGTTCTGATCCACACTCCGCCTGGACTGCACCCCCCTCCGGGTGTTCTACAGCATCTTCCTTCGGATCCACGCTTCCGGTCTGACATCATCTCCAAGAGTGTCCTGGTTTCCATATCTCCCGAGATACACAGTGATTGCTCAGGGGTTTTTTGTGCCTTAGGGCTTTTTCCCCTTCTTGGCGTTCCCGGGGGGGCCCTGGTCACCTGTTTGGTGGCACGGTGGCTTCCTTCCGTGGCCGTCCTTACCTACATAAAAAAAAGGAGCGATCAAGAAGAAAAGAAAAGAAGGGTTCTTGGAAGGATGACGAAGGTGAGGAGTCAGGGGAGGGTGGAGATTCGGAGTCTACGTTCTCTGACAAAGATATCACAGATCCAGGTGACAACCAGTTTGGTTGGGTCCAGAATGATGTTGTTTGGTATGTACGTGGAGTAAGGGTCGTAAGTTATCTAATGTTATGTTGCGTTTATTTCTGGATAGAGTTTGTGGGATGAAGGTGGTGCTAGTATTGGATTGAGTGCTTTCCTGTACAGTGAAGGTAATACAGTGGTGGTCTGACCAGGAACAAGGTTCATTATTGAGGATTGTGGTAGTACAGTTAGGGTCTGCCAGCCAATCCAAAGTTCTACCCTTCTTGTGAGTAGGCTCATTGATGCAGTGTTTGAAGCCTAGCTTCAATCGAAAGTAGCGTTATTGTCATTCGGGTCATGGAGGCCTAAATTAAGGTCTCCCAACAGAATGATTTGAGAACCAGGTTTGGTGTTTTGGGTCAGGAGGAAGGCAATGTCTTCCTCAAAGTGGAGATAGAGCCAGGAGGCCGGTATATTAAGTGAAGTAAAATGGTGCGGGTAGATGATAGTGGAAGTATAACTGACAATAGTTCAGCAGAGGGGAAGCAAGGATTGGAGACTGCTCTAAGACCAAGGTGTGTTTTAGCTATGAAAGCCACTCCACCCCCTTTGCCAGTGTCTCTATCCTCTTGGATGATAGAGTAATCATCTGGGAGAGCTAAGGAAAGGGCGGGACCAGGTGAGGAAGTCTAGCTGGTTAGTTGAGATGAGTTCGGAGATGTCCAGTGCTTGCGCTAGCAAGAATCGAGCGTTGATGAGGGCTCCTTTGATTACTGGAGTGATTAGGTCTGGTGCTCCCAGTTGGGGAGTAGTAGATGCAATTGGGCTGTGATTTTTGCTCGAATCTGATGACACTATGGGTTGGGCAGGAGGCTGGATGGTAGTCAGGTTATTCAGGGCAGGTGGATCATAAGGCCTATTTACAGGCTCAATGCTCAGGAAGCGAGAACCCAATCTCTCATTCCATGAACTTACTGGGCATGGGGTCAGTGGCGTAGGTGGGGAGGCAAAGAACCATATCCATTCTGCAGGGCTGAGGGAGCAAAGGTTAATGTTCTCTAGGTTTGAGTTGAAATCTGTGTGCTGCGAGTGTGGGTGAAAGGGGGGTAGGAAGTTAGTTGGTGCAATTGTGTGAACCAGAGGTAAAATGGTGGCCATAGTGAGCGTAAGGCTTTGTATGGTGGCCATGTTGACAGGTGTAGGAAGACCTAGGTAGGTGCAAGATTGTTTGTGTCAGCACTGTGGAGTATACAGATGAAAAACTTGGAGTGCCATTGTGAACTAGGTGCAGCCTAAGAATATGTGCAGAACAGCGAGCAGAGCGCCATATTGTTGTGGCCTTTAAGGACGACAGGATGCTTAAGTGGGTTCTAACTGTCTTTATTACAAGACAAACAGGTGAACATAAACTTGTCCTCGTGCAGACAGGGGAATTACTCACAGTTCAGTTCAGGGCATCTGTCACGATGCCCGCTCCCGGGGAGGCGGCTCAGGCCCTGCGTCCCCGAAAGCGGACATCAAGTCCCCGGGGAAGGTCCCAGCAACCCCTTATAGGGGCCCTTTGGACAGCGTCCTGGCGCCTATGGCGCCAGGCTCATAGAAAACATCAGTCCTGGCGCCATAGGCGCCAGGCTCATTATGAAAGTGTTTGGGTGCACTTACCTGATGCAGACCATGCTGCAGAACCCCGGCCTCCTTGAGGCCTGTAAGGAACTACTTTACCTGTGGGACTCATTTACCACCCGGGCGTGGTCGGGGAAGGATACATACCTGATTGGAGGAAGGACACATTCTAGGAACTTCTTCCAAGGCTATTTAAACCACACCTGATCAGCCACACGTGCTTCGCGTTGTTCTGCATCTAGCAGCTGGACGCTCACCGTGTCTGCTCCTGCATCTTGACTTCTGCCACACCTGCCAGCATCCTGAATCACCTGCAAAGGAAGGGAACAAGAGAACAGAAGAAGGAAAAGGCCTCACCTGCTAAATCTGCATCCCAGAGACATTTCGCCGACAATCCTGAAAAGGAAGACATTTATTTTTAAAAGCACATCGCTTCGATCGCTGCAGCGCCGCATTCTACTCACCTTTACAGGGCGCCTCCATGTTCAGCAGTGACCATCCGGATTCGCAGTCGCGCCCCCGCGCCTAGGGAGAAAAAGACAAGAACAAAGGTGAGAGAAAGAAGGGAAAAGGGAAGCTAAAACTCCATGTCAAGACTTACCTGTTGGGTCATTCCCTTTTCATTTCGGGTCTGCGCCGCATCCAGGCATTTTCGGACCCCGGCCCCTAAGGGGAAAAAGACATCAGCGTTAATGAGTGAATGAAAAGACATTACCAAAACGTTCATTAAAGACTTACCTGATTTCCACAAGGATTTCACTGCTCACCTCGGGTCGGTGCCTGTTCCCCGGCATTCCGTACCCCGGCCCCTATGGGGAAAAAGACACTAGCATTAGAACATGAATGCATGGACACAAGGGGAACCACTTATAGAAAACTTACCTGGAAGCCAAGCAAGTTTGGTTCTCACCCATCCGAAAATCCAGTGACGTAACTGGATACCAACGCGCCCCTGCATCAGAAGCATGATGGAGAGCTCGTCCTTCCAGACCCTAAGGTGAGACGCTACGGGGAAGCACAGAAGGGTTTTGAGGAGGGTGAGAGGGGTAAGTGGGAGGCCGATTGCATTACCCCGCAGACAGTTAAACCCATATTCTCACCTACAGAAGGATACTTCTGCGAGTCAGACAAGCCAGATCTGGGGCCCGGTCCAGTCCGTCTTCCGAACCCTGCGCATCACCTTAGACGAGGTCACAGCAGCACGAACCAGGCCAGCGCCCCCGTGGGAGTCAGGTGAGCGTTACAGCATCTCAGTTACTTCACTGGGGCTAGATGTGCACAAGGATGGCACGCTCCAAGCTTCCAGGGCCCCCATGTGGCCTCCTGTGGCTTTGGACTTATGCCCTGGAAGCTGGGTCATCAGGCTCTTCAGGGCCTCGGTTTGATGGCTCCTTATCAGGAGCAGCACTGTGGGTCGACCACTTGGTCTGGCGCTTCCCCAACACTGGCGGGAACGTTTTCTCGCGGAGCGCGGGTTTGCGAGATCTCGTTATGCCGAGAACTTGCGAGACCACACTCCAGCGATCATGTGATGTCCCCACACACCTCCCTTACTGGGAAAAGGATTGACAGTCATTCCATGACAAAGTCTACAAACTTGCTGGGCTTCCTTCTCTCTCTCTGAGGTCTACTTAGATCTGGACATGGGGCAGGACTGCGGGAACACTCTTGGGGAGGTGCGGGTAATTCGGGTTCTCCTTGTCTTGCTCTTCGCTGTGACTCCCTGAGTGGGGTTGGAGAGTTGGGGCTTGAGAGCTCGTTGCCGTAGTGTGACTCCGAGGCATCTCTTTCTGACAGGCGAGGGTTTTCGGATGTCTCCTGGTGGTCTTGATCTTCTCCGGTTTCCCAGTGTGGCTGTTCAATAGATCCTTTATTGCGGTACATGGCCACCCTTTCTAGGTCCATTTCCTTCCGTCGCTGGTGCAAATGTGGTTTGACCCTTTCTCCAAGACTTCTATGGGACTGCTGTATCTGGAGCCAGTCGAAGTGTCTTTGTGGGGGAGGCGTATCTTTACTAGGTCGCCTTTGTTAACTGCTGTGTGGCGAGCGGCTCGAAGCAAGTCCCCTTGAGCCTTCATGGCTTCTTTGTTACGCTGCATGCGGAAAACTACGTCTTCCATGTCCACGTCTTCATCAGCTCTCACTTGATGGAGCCAAGGTGGTACCAGTGTGGATGCTGCCCTTCTCCCCCTTAGCAGATGGAATGGCGAAACACCGGTGACGGCGTTGGGGGTGATGAGGTGGGCTGCTACGGCTTCCATGACTGTCTTGTACGGGTCTAGGCCTGAGGCATGCGCCAGTTGCAGCGCCCCTTTGATGAAGCGGTTAGCCCGCTCGACCATGCCATTGGCCTGTGGGTGGTAGAAACTTGCTCTCCGCTGTCGAATGTTGTTGAGTTTGAGGAATTTCTCCATTTCTCGAGAGACCAGCTGGACCCCGTTGTCCGTAACAATTTCTTCTGGGAGACCTTCCCGCTAGAATATGGCGGTGAGTGCTTCGCTGACTGTGCTTGTGGTGATGTTTGAAGTGAAGTCAACTTCGACCCATTTGGCGAAATAGTCAACCGTGACTATCCCGTATTTGTGTTCTGGGGGCATGCTGTCCAGTGGCCCAATGAAATCCAACCCTAGTTTGCGCCACACCCCTTTGGGGACTTCGGTGGGCAGCATGGGGGCTTGCCTCACAGCTAGGCGCTTGTCACTGTTGGTGCATTCATAGCACCTTTCAACCATTTGTCGTATGTCCTGGTCCATGCCTGGCCACCAGTAGGCGTCGCGTATCCTGCGTCTGGTCATTTGCATCCCATATGGCCTGAGTGTGCTCTGCACAGTATCACTTTGTGAATTCCGCTGGGTGGGATAACTTGGTCGCCTCTGAGAATGAGACCGTTCATGGTGGTGATTTCCTCGTTCACCTTCCAGTAAGGACGAAGGACTTCAGAGATCGCTCTTTCGTCGGGCCACCCTTCATGGACCTAGGCTGCTACGCGCTGTAGGGCATCGTCCTGCTCAAACTCCTCCTGCCAGTGGCGTTCACTCAGGTCCATGTACTCGTCGTTCCTCAAGTCACTGATGGAGGCTACGACACATTCATCTTCCAAGAATGTGGTACCAGGGGTGCTTTGGTTCACGAGCCTGGACATGCAGTCCGCTTGTGCGTTTTTCCAGCCCGCAATGTGGGCTATCTGGTATGTATATTCTTGAAGCTTTGCGGCGATCCTGGCCAGTCTCGGGGTGGCAGTCTTGGTGCCGCGCAGGCTCAACATGTGAATGAGGGGTTTGTGGTCGATGACCAGCCTGAATTTCGTGCCCCAAACATAAGATCTAAAATAGTCGACGGCCCAGGCACATGCCAACATTTCTTTCTCAACGGTGGAGTAATTCTTCTCCGATGATGATAGGGCTTTTGATGCAAACGCCACAATATTTTCAGTGTCTCCCTTCTCTGGATCAGGGTGGCCCCCAGCCCGTATGCGCTGGCATCTGTAGTAATGCAGGTGTCCCATTCAGGGTTGAACGGTTTCAGGCATGGTGCATGTAGAATTCTCCTTTTGATTTCACCGAAAGCTTAATTTTGCTCTGGGCCCCAGGAGTAGTCTGCCCCCTTCTTCAGAAGCTCCCTCATGAGGGACGTGGTTTCGGAGAACCTTGGGACGAATTTAGCATAGTACTCGGCTAGGCCCAGGAATGAGCGTAGTTCTTCTCTGGACATCGGGGCATCTGTTATGGCCTCCATGAGGTTCTTCTTGGGGCTGACCCCTTCGCTTGAGATGCAGTACCCAAGGTATTCTACCTTGCTCACTCCAAACATGCATTTTTCGTGGCGTAGATGAACGCCCGCCTCTTGAAGCTTGCTCAGGACTGCCCTGAGTGCTTTGTCATGGGTCTCGTTGTCCTTGGCATACACGAGAATGTCGTCCTGAAAGAATGAAACATTTGTGAGTCCTTTAAGTAGAGAGTCGCTGCTGACGACAACCCAAATGGCATGCGGGTATATTGAAAGGTGCCGAAAGGAGTGATGAACGCTGTCAGGGGGCGTGAAGATTTGTGTAGAGGAATCTGGTGATAGACGTCACGCATGTCCAGCTTAGAGAAATGTCCACCTCTTTCATCATGAGGACAATTTCGCTAATGCTCGGGAGCGGAAAGCTATCTGTGACAACCTCTAGATTCAGGCTTCTCAGGTCGATTCATATCCTGAGGTCGTTGCTGGATTTCTGTTTGACTAACACCACTGGACTCAGCCGCTCTGAGGATTTCACGGTCTCGATGGTTCCTTCTTCGACCATCTTCCGAAGGTGGGCATCCAATGCAGGTCTCGCCGTGGCAGGTACTGCCCTGACTTTGTGTTTCACAGGGACCACATTGGGTTTAAGGCGAATCTTGTGGACTAAGTTTTTCACTTTCCCTGGGTTCTCGGAAAACAGGCTCAGGAAAATCTCCTTGAAATTTTCCACTGCTCCTGAGGAGACCATGGGTACCTGTTCCGGAGTGCTGGGATCTAGTCTTATACTGAGTTTGTGTTGATCGTCCCATCCCAGCACGGCTGGGCCTTTGGGTGAGAAGTACACTTTGGTGGTGGTAGACCTTCCTTTGAATTCGATCCGGGCTCTGATGTAGACTAGGAGGTCGATAGTCGCACCTCCGAACACCGTCGGTTTTTGCCTGGTCGTTCTGATTTCTACTTGTGCTTGTCCCATCAACTCCTTATACGTGTTGATGCGAAGGATTGTGAGGTCAGATCCCGAATCTGCCATGAGACGTGTTTCCATACCGTGCACTTTAATGGTGCAGTGGGGCTTTCCCCTCCTGGCATGGGGGGCGTTGACCATGACGACCATGGGTCTTTCCTGTAGTTCATCATCATCGCTTGAAGCGCAGTTGCCATCGACGTGGGAAATGGTTTTCTCCTGCCATGTACATGCCGGGGCCACGTGACCAATGCGTCCGCACTTGGAGCACTCCTATTCCTGGCAGGGCAGTCGTGATCATTCGCCATGTGCTTGGTGCTGGCGCATCTATAGCATTTCAGCATGTCCTTTTGCCTGGGGCCTTTGTCCCTGGGGCTTTCGCGGGACTGCTTGTCTCTGCGCCCTCTCCATTGTAGCGCCGCAAGTTCGGTTACAGGCAGGTGACTTCCCGCCTCTTTGCGTCTGCTGGAGGTTTCTTCTTCCGCCCTGGCAATTTGGATGGCCTTGTCGAGGGTGACCTCCTTTTCTTGGATGAACTTGTCCTGCACTTTCCTGAGGTTAGTGTGAACAACGAGCATGTCACAGATAACTTGTTCTGCGTTTTCACCAAAGGCGCAAAGAGAAGCCAGCTCCCTCATCCTGGTGATGTAGTCGTCCACGGGTTGGCTCTCTTCCTGTTTACGGGTGTAGAACCTCAGCCTGTGTAGTACCACGTTCTCCTTATTGGTGAACCTCTTCACAATGCGACGAGTCGCCTCCTTGTAGACGTCGTCGTCGACCACTGGAATGGCTGTTAAGCTGGCAAATATGCGCTGACCGTCAACCCCCAATGCATTCAGCAGCATCGCCCTCTTCCTGGCAGGGGCCTATCTCGTGCCGCCCACAGCCTCCAGATAGGTGGAGAAAAGGGGCTCCCACTGCATCCACGGAATTGCCGGGGTCCCTGGTGAGGGGAGAAACGCAGGGGGCGGTGTGGCGCCTTGCATGGTGGGCCTGTGGGTCTTTTGATATCCTCGTCGCCAATTATGTTGTGGCCTTTAAGGACGACAGGATGTTTAAGTGGGTTCTAACTGTCTTTATTACAAGACGAACAGGTGAACATAAACTTGTCCTCGTGCAGACAGGGGAATTACTCACAGTTCAGTTCAGGGCCTCTCAGTTACTTCACTGGGGCTAGATGTGCACAAGGATGGCACGCTGCAAGCTTCCAGGGCCCCCATGTGGCCTCCTATGGCTTTGGACTTATGCCCTGGAAGCTGGGTCATCAGGCTCTTCAGGGCCTCGGTTTGATGGCTCCTTATCAGGAGCAGCACTGTGGGTCGACCCCTTGGTCTGGCGCTTCGCCAACACTGGCGGGAACGTTTTCTCACGGAGCGCGGGTTCGCGAGATCTCGTTATGCCGAGATCTCGCGAGACCACGCTCCCGCGATCGTGTGATGTCCCCACACATATGTTAGAGTTCACTTTAACTGCAGTTCGGGACTCTGATCACAGTGGGCTGGTGTGGTGCACTTGGATAGGTTATGACAACATAACGATCAGAATATGCTAGCACAGTCCGCTTAGGTAGGTAGAGTAATACTCGTTTCACAGTAGGCAGAAAAGCGGTGCACTTGGAATGGCAGTGACAACACAGACATCACAATAGACTAGTACAGTACACTTAGGTAGGTAATGCCAAGCTTGTTTCACAATGGGCAGAAAACAATGCCCTTGAAATGGCAGTGACAACACAGAAAACGCAATAGGCTAGTACGGTGCGCTTAGATAGGTAATGCAGAGCTTGTTTCACAATGAGCAGAAAAGCGGTTTGCATGGGAAGCCAATAGGATGCTGAATATACCCTCACAGATTGTAGGCAACAGTTAAGGCTTACTGTATCACAGGCAACTTATAGTTTGATAAATCATGCAATCCTGCCTGCACTCTCTGTAAAACTACCAGCTTTGTTCATGACTCACCTCATGTCTGTAATTTATAACTGCTTCAAGTGACCTTTTATGTCTGTAAATTATAACCACTTTAAGTGACCTGCAACCGACACAAGATAATGCTGTATTCTGTACTCTGTTTCCTGTGCATCTGAATTGTACAACTTCTGTAACATACAAGGAGCTACTGTAACTGAATTCTTAAGCAAAAAGCGCTGAGATGCCTCTGGGCTATGTGCGCTATACAAATGACAAAATAAATAAACAAATAAATAAAGGGAATTCAAAAAATTCAATTTTTTTGATCAAGCCTCTGCAAATATGGCAAATGGCAATGTTACAGTTTACTTAAGTGTATTCACGAGAAGAGAGCACAATCAATCAATCTTTCTTGGACATTTTCTCAAATGTGCTGAAGCCAGTGAGTGACTAAAACATGACGCACAAAAAACAAACATCACTTGGGAAAGCTCCATCTGATGCAAAGTGAAAATCAATATCAAGAGCATTTGAAACATAACAAACAGCAGCACGACTTGCCAACCAAATGACAAGAGCAACTCCAGGGCAAATGAGATGCCAGAGCAAACTGAAGCAAGACTTGCTGACATGAGGACATGGGCAACATCCACCAGGGCACATAAAACACCAGAGCAAACTGAAGCAAGACTTGCCAACAAGAGGAAAAGAGCACATCCTCCCGGGCACATGAGACACCACTCTATCAGGACTTGGGCAACGCCAGTTACCTAAGCTAGTTAATAAAAAAGTCTGCTCCTAATTAGGGGTAACACCCTGAACTTTGACAATACTGAAAAAAACATTTCGATCAACTCAAGTGCTGCCTTATGCGGTTGGATTTCAAGTGAGAGAAGAGGTTACCATCCCAGGACAGGTGCAACAGTATATAATTCCCCTAAAGGTTAAGTGAAGATGGAGCCTCAAAAATCAGGCCGCCTATATAAATCTGAATTATCATCTCTAACAACAAGGTTTGTATTTACATCCAACATCCCTAGTTGACACAGAACACTGCACCATTTAAATATTGGTGGATAACAGTGACCCTAGAAGTATCACATTTGATGCAGACACCTTTATTGGAATGGCAGCTGATACCCAACATTATTCTACTGATTTAGGTAATGCATTGGCCCCATCCCAAATGACTGCTTCAATATCAGACAATGGTATCCCGCCGGAAAACATTTTCACCAGGCAAGGGTGGAATTTCTTGGTGTACTCTTCCTGACCTTATGTTGTTGAAGAGGTGACCTGTGACATCAGGAAGGATAAGGTGGTATTCTGAGTCAACAGTGACTACCTCCCATTCTTGGAATCTCACATCCAGGCCAACACCATAACAAAAGATTTCTCCACCCAAATGGAGAATACCGCAGAAATTGACAAGCCTGAGGTCTTTCCAGACTTTAAGCAGATGGTTGAAGAAAAAATCAATCTCACTGATCCCTGTGAGACCGAGGAGCAAAAACATAAGCTGAAACAGGTGTTTCTGGGTTTTCAGGATACCTTTGTTGTGGATTCATATGACTGCGGATGCTCAGAGATACATTCAGCCACCATACCCACAGACCGAGAGATGGCTCCGGTGTTTGCGAGGCATTACCGGTTACCTATCGTGTCCATGGAATCACTCACAAAGATGATTAAAAACGTAGAATCCTGTGGAATCATTTGTCCGATCCACAGTTCCTTTTCCACAGTACCTTTAATAGCCCGGTACTTTGGATACTCAAACCCAATGGCCAATGGAGACATTGCACAGACCTAAGGGAGTTAAATAAATGGGTCCACATGTCAAGGTGGCCACTTCCCTACATCGATCAGGGACTGGCTCAGATGCAAGGGTCAAAGGTGCATACCGCCATTGACCTGACCAATGGTCTGGACAGTACCCATAAGTAGGGAAGACCAGTATAAGCTTGCCTTTACCTTCGGGGGGCAGCAATACACATGGAACCAAGCCTCCTTTGGATACATAAACTCTTGCAACACATTTAACATCTTCCTACATAAGGCAATGCCCGATTTGGGCAAAAGGGGAAACCTGGCCTATGTAGATGATGCCTTAATCAAGAGTTCAACTCTGGAGGAACATATAGCGGAAATTCGCTATGTTCTGACCCAGTTGCAGAAAGCTGGAGCAAAACTGTCCCATCAGAAGGCACAGTGGTGTAAGACCAGCGTGAACCTCTTAGGGCATGGAATCACCCACTAGGTGGAAGCATTGATTACATGTAAAGACCCAACTACTCTGCCAGAACTAAGATGCCTTTATGGACTCACTAATTATAGTAGAAAGTTAATTGAAGACTATGCAGATGTTGCTCGACCCTTGGTCCATTTATCAAAGGCTGGTATCAAGTGGGAGTGGGGTCTGAAACAATTTGAGGCAGTAAAACAACTAAAGAGAAGCCTTTCCCAGGCCCCTTGTTTGGCTTACCACATAAAGAACAAGGCGTTCTTCTTGGAGATGGGGTTCTCAGATACTTGCTTAACTGCAGTATTATATCAAAAGCACAACAAGGTCAACAAAGTAATCTCATACACAAGCACAACTTTGTCCTCTGTGGAGGAGAAATTCAATGATTCCGAAAAAGGCACTCTTGGCAACATTGTGGGCATTGAAGATTTACTGCCCATTCATCCAGGGGGAGCAAATCATTGTCTAGACTCCTCAATAACCATTGCAATATCTCCAAAGAGACCAAATCCGAACAGTGAATGTGAGTAATTCCAGAATACTTCCAGGATTCTGTGCATGCAAGGCTTTCCTGTGGAGGTCACATATGGCCAAAACACAAAGAGTCCTCTAGCGCAAGGATTCACAGACTTGCATGATTGTGCTCTAGAAAACTGTCTTGAGGAAAAAAGTCTAAGGACCAATGACAATATGGAGGTGTACCTTACTTCCCCGTACAAAGTCTATGAGGAAGACACGTGTCAGGGGATACCCACAGTGTATGTGGATGGGTGCTCCTACCATGTTGACAATCACAGGGAAAAATAACTAGTGGCTGGGATTGGGAATGCCTGGGTGAATGATGCCCCAGAACCCTCTGCTGGGTACAAAATAGGTCCCAGAAGTAGTCAGGTGGCAGAGTTGATGGTGGTACATCAAGCCATCCTTACTGCAGCACAACACCAACTTAAACAACTCATCATAATCACTGACTCTGATGATGTCAGGAATGGGGGGTTCTGGAACACCTGATTAACTGGAAAAATGGAGGCATGCTGTGTGCAAACAATAAACCCCCAAGGCATGGGAAATAAATTCTATCAATTGATGATCTGGTAACCTCTAATGAGATGACCATCTATTGGAAAAATATCAGAGGTCACTCCAAAATAGAGGAACCACACAAAACTGGAAATGACTTGGTTGACCAGATGGCCAAAACAAGAGCCAATCATGGGGATCTCACAGAAACCAAATCTATGTTGGGGGAAATCCAGGTCACTGCTGTCACCAGGTTCCAAACCCATGCCAAGAATGAACTCTCAACTTCCCAGTGGAGTAAACAAACAACAGATGCAGATCTGATTGCGGCATAAAAAGAGGACCCCATTTTTGGAAATGTTATCAACATATTGAAGAATTTGTGAATTTTCCTCTGACAGAATTCAATTATATCAGGAAGGAGGATCTCTGCGTGTTGATGACGTTTTCCAAAATGTTCAGAATCCAAGATGGTTTGTTGGTATGGAGATCCATATATCGATGTGACCAGTGGTTTGTACCTACCTCATTCTGAAGCCTGCTGCTAAGTCACGACGAGGACGCAGCTAGAGCTGGTACTAGGGAGTTTTTCATACCACAATAGAAATCTTGCATGAGGTCGCATATTGGCCACAAATAGGCCAGGACCTCAACATTTACTTAAGGGGATGACTTGTTTGTGCTCAGTTTTAGGCGAGTTCCCTCACACACTGAGCTCCACTACAAAAAAGGGAACTGACACTGCCTTGGTTGGATTTGCAAGTCGATTTCATCAGGCCAGTGATTTGCTACATCAGAGGAAACAAGTACATGTTGAAAGTGACATGCTTGTTTACCAAGTGGGTAGAATGTCTTCCGGCCCCAAATTGTAAGGCGGAGACAGCTGTTGCACTAACAATCAATCACTTCTTCTCTCGTTTTGGTCTTCCCCAAAGGATTGCGTTGGACCGAGGAATAATTTTACCAGCAAGGTGATGACCAAGATGTGGGAGATACTAGGGGTAAAGAGAAAACTCCACATTGCCTACCACCAGCCTCGAGCGGGGGTGTTGAGAGGAACAATAAAACATGTGTGGGCATCTTGAAGATGTTTGTGGTGGACTTTCGACCAAGTTGGGAAATCCGATTACCATTTGTCCTGATGGCCATCAGGTCCACGCCATCTTCTGCAACCAAAATGTCTCCATTTGAGCACATGCCTGGATGAAACATGGCGCTACCTCAGCACCTGCTCTACAGAACTCAAAAGAAGACCCTGATCAAAGCGTCCAATACCCATGAGTATATTGAGCATTTACGAAACCCCTTCAGCACGCTTTTGCTTACGCTCAGCAAAATTCAGAAAAGACAGCAGAAGGAATGAAAGCCTACTACGACTTAAAAACTACCCAGAAGAGTAGTAAGTAGGAGACAGTGTCTACCTGTACTATTTCCAAAGGAACCAGACCAAGGAGCAGAATTTTCCTATTGGTACGTTGTCTTTTAAATTGTCGATAAAATCTCGCCTGTTACCTATGAGATCTGCATCCCTAAACAAGAACATAAGGAAGAGAAATGGGTCCACATTATTCAAGCCAAGTGAGGGTAGATCCAGGAACCATCTCAAGGATGAAAGGAAAGGATGGAAATCCTGATGGAGAACATTACACATTAACACAGAGTAAAAGAATGTATAAAAATCAAAATAATATATATATAAATAATATATGTAGAAATGCTCATGTAAGGGAAGTAAATGTCAATGGGCCTCATTACACGGTAGGCGGTGTAAAATACTGGCACCTCCTTGGTGGAAAGGGGAATTACCGCCCCATTCCAAGGATGGAGGGGCAGTAATTCCCCCTTCCACCATTGCCCTTCCCCATTCCCATTTTTGCCCCATAGGGCATAATGGGAATGGGGAAGACGCTAATTACGGCACCGCAAATTGCGGTACCGTAATTAGCTCCCTGGGTCCCTTTGCGGGTTGGTTTTTAACGCCTGCAAAAAGCAGGCGTTAAAATCCCCAACCCACAAAGGGACCTCGTAGTAAGGCGGTAAGGATTTACCGGTACCGGTAAAATACCGGTACCGGTAAACCCTTACCACCTACCGTGTAATGAGGCCCAATGTGTTATGTAATGTTGTTTTGTTTTTCAAGTTGTATGCCTATTTACCGGGAAAATAAGTACTGTATAAAATACTTATACTCTCTTTTACTCTCTGCAGACTCAATAGCTCCTTACCTTCACAGCCTGGGCATAGACAGTTACAAAAAGGGAGGAGTTACAGGACCAAACCCCAAAATCCGAAAACAGTGCAGTGCAGACCTGAGCACCACTCCCCTAGGACAGGAAAAGAGCAGACGTGCTCCAACAAGGAAATTCATAGAATGAGCCAAAGCAAAAAGAAAATAAAAACCCACTCTCCCTTGCTCTTTTCTATGGGTCAACCGAGTCAAAGACTCAGGGGGGGAACTTGTGGGTTAAAAAGACAGCCCTAGAGTGACAGAGATGGAGAGGCCATGGAGAGGCCATGCTAGGACCTGTTGTGAGAGTAAAGTTGGCTAATGTGGAGTTCCATTGAAATATAAAAAGCAGTGCAAAACACTGTTTTTTGACATAAGGCCCAGTGAATGAATACAAATTGGCCTATTTCAACTTTAGTAAAATACAAAGACACCAAGTTGAAGGAGAATGTGCCTTAGAACTGTAATATTGCTAACTGTATCCAATGGAGTCAAACAGAAAGAAACTTTGTGTACATTGGGAATAGCCACCTTTGACAGATTTAAAACCGCAGCAGTGCACGTGGAAAGAAAAGATACATTTGAAATGCAGCGCATTTTGAAGATAAAAAGGAGGAATGATGCATGACATTTAAGAAATAAAGTCAAGTGACAGATTGCAATATCTGGAATAAAGAGACTTAATTTTCATCAAAATCGCAGCATGTAAAGACAAAGGCCTATTTCATTTTTGTAAAAGTGAACACTGGTTTCCTATGTTAACGGTGGACTATCTCTGTGTATAAGATTAATAATGAATCTACCTCTGTTCTAATATAGTAGAAAGGAAAGATTGTATTTATGAACAGCAAGCCTAGATGTAATACAAAATGTTACATTTTAAACACATTGTTTCAATGAAAAATGCTATTTATTTAGAATTATGTATGTAGCTTGTTTTTCCCCATTGAACTGGAAGCTCTGGGCCTCTGAAACATTGACCTCAAGACCTTTGGCGCAGGACCTTTAGGATAGAGGAAGTAACTGCTACAAAAAACAGTGTAGTAGATGGGAATTTTGGAGGTGGCAGATAACCCAGCCAGCAGCAGTGACCTGAAGGGCAGGTCTCCACATTAACTGTGCATTAGCTACAAACAAATAGCTTTTGAAGCCCTATAGGGGAGGCCATATTCACATCGACCAGACCGATCTCCTAATCAGGTCACAGAAGAGAAATGGAAATGGTGGGGGCTGGTGTGAAACCCAGAGACACTTGTGGTATCTAAACATTGACTAACATTGAATACATTTTCTTGAATAAAAAGTGCATTGTGTGTTCCACTGAGCTCATCCCAGATTCATATCAAAGGTAACCAGAAGCCCGTTTTGGGGGATGGATACAACTTCAGTTATGAGAAAAATTTGGATTTTGGCATTCCCATAATTGCAAGGGAATAGAAAGTTAGTGTGATGATATGTTATGGGAGTAAGGTTTGAATCAGGATTCTGCAGATTTGTGACTATTTTGGCTCAGATGTAAATTAATAAAAATGGTAGCTACTCCCAGGAAGTTTGTGCCGGGATATGATTAGTATTTAGCAACTCGCCATAAAATATAGAACTCAAAAATATATATGTGCCTGCAGTTATCTGAAAAATAAGGGTAGCTGCCATGTTGTTAGATTTTAAGGTCACTGAAAAAGTAAAACCCACTTGTCATTTTAGGATGATGAATCATTCTCCTCCCTCAGCCTCCATCATTCACACCATCTAACTCCTTGTCCTATTAGCAGGCAGTGGGCATATTGGTGGGAGGGAGTGGGAGATAGCTGGCCAATCCGAAACATGAACATTTGGATAATAAAGGAGTGTCACAAGCCCTATAAGAGATCAGTTTCTAATCTGAGAGGGATCTTTCCTTGACTGTTCGACTTTTGGGACCTTTCTCTGGACTTTTGATTTTTCCCTTAACTTTCCCACTCTATTGCTGGAGATAGTCTGCTTCTGGGCTCTTGCAAAGAACTAGCAGAGAGACATAGCGAGCTACCAAGGACTTAAACATTGCAGGGGAGACAGAGACTGGGAAATCTAGAAGCTAGCTGGGCATGCCATTTGAGGAGACAAAGGAAGTCTGGGTGTTGGGTTCTACCCTTGACTGAAGCTTTCGACTATATCTGTGCTGTCCTCAGAGGAGCCCTGCTGTTTCCCTGGATGCCCCATAACCAAGTCCACTCATGTAAATTGATTAATCTAAATGCCAACAAAAGTGTGGGGGGGGAATCTGCCAGCCTTCATTTTCATCTTACATAGTGGGTAGCGGGGTGGAAGTGGTGAGACCATTGGCACATTTAATTATATCCAACTCATAATTAATTCCACTATAGAAAATCAACCTATCCATTTAAATTGAATTGTGTTGGGAACTGCCTTCCTTAATCCTTTCCATAACATTGCGGGGAGGGGGGAAGCTCTGCAGATCCTTAGCGCATTGAATTGAAGTTAAATCAGTTATTCAATTAATTCCCATATAGAAAATCAATAGATCTGTGTTGTTAGAATTCAACACTAACAAAGTTCATGCCCAGTGTGTTAGAGACACTATATTAAATAAGGTACTTGGGTGACTCTCCCTTTCTGAAACCCATCTCTTCTGTACAGAAGGGGGGGTCCACAAACCCAAAATAAGGAACCCTAAACACAGCCATTCAAGTGAATGTAAAGTGTGCCAAACAAAATCTCTCATTTATTTACTTGCATCTGAAAACGAAGCCCAAAACGATGTTCCCATTGAGTTCCTTTCCTGAATTTGCTTTTCAAATAAAAAGCTCAAAACAATGTTCCCATTGGGTTCCTTTTTTGACTTTGCCTTTCAAATAAAAAGCCAACACGATTTTGTTCATTGTGTCTATTTCTCAAACCCTGCCTTTTAATAAAAAGCCAAAACGATGTTGCTACTGTATTCCCAATCCCATTACCTTGCCTTCAAATTAAGGGGTCATGTATAACTGATGCCTGGGTGTTTTTTTAATTTTATTTATTTTTTGTGGTGTGGAGGTTGCTGGGAGAGAAGAGCATTGCGATAACCCAAGCAATCACTGGGAGTTTTCAAATTTCAGAATTGTTAATCTGCCAGACATCCTCTGTGTGTGTTTGATGTACAGTCTCTAAATTTTACCTGTGTGTTGTAGTATCTGTAAATTCATTAGAAATACAAGTTAGTCAATTGGTTCAAGTAATTTGAAAAGGTGACATTGTGTTGTGCCACAGTGTTAATGGTTGTTGTTTTGGTTGCTATTATTATCTGTCAAACCTTAAATAAATATGTATTCTTACTATACACCAATCCTGGCTCCTAGCTCAATGGTGGTACCAAGGGTATTTGCTGGGGTAGTACGAAATAGGTTGGAGGTGACACTAAAGTTGAATCTGTAGAAGCGCTTTGGGTGCACGTCACCTTGCAAGGGGGTGAAAGGAACTCACTGAGTTGAAAATGAACACCTAATAAATCGCAACACAGGAGAGCCATTTGAAATGAAAAAAAACAAAAAGAAAACAAAAAGGTTTTTATAACAGTTAAAAAATGAAACATTAGGAATGTTACCTTTTTATTTCCAACACAAAGGACATCCTACCAGTTCCAATATTTTCAGGCCAATAAGAAGCAGACAACCTGCAACCTTCCCAGTTGAAACCAATGCTCCAACCTCTGATCCACTGGGTTTCACTTTAGAAAAGCATGGCTTTTGCATCATGACATGGTGGTCAAAGTTTCAATAGATGAAGATGGATCTGGGAACTAGTAAGGTCAGTTGGGATAACAAATGCGTTGTTCTCTCTCTCATTTGTAATGGAAATAAAGATAAATATTTTTTTACAGCAGAAAAACAAATATAATTTGAACCAGCAACCTTTTCACTGATAAATTCAGGGTGTAACCGCTGTGCCACTGGGTGTCTCTTCAAAAAAGTATAGCTTTTTGAATTATGACAAGGCGGCAAAGGATGAAGATGCATCTGGGAGTTAGCAGTGTCAGTTGGGATAACAATCATGCTGTTCTGTTTCTCTCGGAACCATTTCTAATGGCAATAAAATTAAAACAATATTTTATAACAATAAAAAAAACATTCAAACGTTTACCTAATTCCTCCAAACAAAAAGGACAATCTAGCATTTTGAGTGGCTTCATGCAAATCAGGGGACTTGAGCCTGCAACTTGTCATGGCTAAACCCATGTTCTAACCTCTGAACCATTGGCCTTGCCTCAGAATAAATAGCTTTTTGTAATATAACTGGGGATCAAAGGTGCAATGGTTGAAGGTGCATCTGGGAACTAGCAATGCCAGTTGGGATAAACAACAGTGGTTGGTCTCTCCCTCTCACTGAGCCATTTCTATAGGAAATTAAGATAAACAGTATTTTCATAACAGTAAAAAAAACTAAAAATGTAACACATTCCTTTTGGGCAGAAAGGACAAACTACGCATTGGAGTATTTCTATTGCAACAAGTTAATTTGAATCCGCACTCTTGGCTTTGGATAAATGTATACTCTAACATCTGCAACCCAGAATTTACCTCCATAAAACATATGTTTTTGTAATATGACATAGTGGACACATTTGTAATGGATGAATATGTTTCTGGGAACTATTCATGCCAGTTCAGAGAAAAAATAAAACATGCCAGTCTCTGTCTCTGGCCATTTGCAATGGAGATACCAACAAAAAATAAACACTTTTATGTCAGTAAAACACATTAAAAATGTCATACACATTTTTCTAACACACAGGTCAAACTACTAATTTGAGTATGTTTATGCCTACTATTGGTCTTGAGCCTGTATCCTTGTTATTTTTAAATGTATGTTCTAACCTCTGAGCCACTGTATCTCCATTCAAGCAAATAAGAAAGATTGCTTTTTCATTATGACATATCCTGAACAGAATGTTAGAGTACTATCCTAGTTTTCCTTTTTTGGAGTAAACTATATTAAGAATGTTGCATTTTAAAACATATTTGCTTAATGGCATAATGACATTCATTAAAACTAGTTACTATCTTTAAAAGTGGACCATGCTATAAACAAATTCACATCTATTAAAAATGGTCTGCCACTTCATTTTCTTACAGGCCAGTCAAAGCCTGTATTCTCTAACCTCTGAGTCACTGGGTCTCAAGTCTGAAAACATTGCTTTTTGCATTATGACATGGAGGCCAAAGTTGCACTGGTTGAATTTGTATCTGATGACCATCAGTACAGGTTGGGATAAAGAAATGTGCTGGCAGGCCCAGACTGGCCTATAGGGCAATATGCCCATGGCCGAACCAAAAACACAAAATGCTGGAGTGGGCCTGTTTTTTGGGTCCAAGTGGCCCCCTTTTTTGGCCAACGTGGGACAGTTTTATCAGTTAATTCACTCTGTGGCTGGTAGTTTTTACCAAGTGTTGCTGAAAAAATATTTTTTCAAATGCACAATTTGCACCACACTTTTCAAACAGTGTCACAAAAGGAATGAATAGCCATTTGCAGATGTGGGCCACTTTTTCATCGGTTGGATGGCCCAGTCCGGCTCTGTGTGCTGGTCTTTCTCTTTGACCTATTTATAATGGAAATAAAAATACAAAAATATTAGTATGACTGTAAAGAAGTTTAACATACAAAACGAATTATCTCCTTCCAACACAAGGGTCAACGAACCGGTTTCAGTTTTTGCATGCCAACTAGGCGACTTAAACTTACAACCTTGCCAGTAGTAAGCTCATGTGCTAGTCTCTGAGCTACTGGGTCTCCTTTAAGGAAAGGGTAGCATTTTTTATTATGACATAGGTGCCAAATTAATTAATTCATTAATTTTGTCATTTGTATAGTGCCTTTCACCATAATTATGGTCCCAATGCATCATTGGTTGAATGAGCTCAGAGGGACTGGAGTCCACAAATTTGGGAGAACTGGGAGGTGCTATTATGCATGTGTGTATTTTAGCCATTAATGTAATGTCAGTATGGTCAAGACCCTGCTAGTCACCCATGTCTGAATGGCGTGTGTATGGGAGCAGCAGAGGTATACTATGAACTAAAGGGGGAGGATTGGATTTAAGGAGATAGTTATGTGGAAAGCTACAGTTCACATTTTTGTCGTTGAAAGTAACTTGATTCTTGTGGTAGAGTGGTTGTGCAATAGTGTTTGTGTTATAAGTGAGTGCATGGTGTGTGGAGTGAGTCTGTGCCTTCTGTTAAGTTAGAGAGGTGTGGTGTGTGAGTGAAGAAAATAGGTTATCTGTACAAACAACAACGTCTACATACTGGGTTCCATCTATGTGCAAATGAGAAATGGATGAAGATGCATCTGGGAACTAGCAATGTCAGTTTGGATAAACACATTTGCTGGTCTCTCTTAATAATGTGTAAGGAAATAATGATGAAACTACATATTTTTTTAACAGTACAAACATTTCAAAATTAAAATGATTTCATTTTTTTCTCCCAACACATAGGTCAATGTATTAGTTTGAGCATGTTCATGCCATCAGGGAGAATTAAACCAGTAACATTGCCACTGGTAAACACACCCTTTAACCTCTGAGTGACTGGCTCTACCATCAAAAAATATTGCCTTTTGCATCATAACATAGCTGTCAAATGTGTAATTGATGGACATGCGTCTAGGAACTAGCTGGGTCGGACCTGAGCATATAATCCACCCCCACACCAATAGAAACGTGTCCCACAATCACACATTACAATTCATTACTATCCACAACAGACTGAGTATTGTACGAGGGGGTGCTTTGATAGAATAGGATGCAAAATAATGCCTTTGAAAACATTTTAGCTCAATAACTTTGGATACAACAAGCATAGTAACCTCTGAAACTGGCCAACTGTAGCATAAAAGTGGTCCATACTGTAAACAAAACAAAAAACAGGCCCATCTGGAATCATTGACCAACTCTTCAGACATTGATCTAGCGTCATATAGGCCGGTCCAAGCCAAGGTATGAAACTGGAAGCACGTGCATACCTTTGTAGTGACGCAAGTAAAGGGACAATTAATCTGCCTGCAATAAAAGGGTGTTCACGTCACATGTGGCATGCGTTGTGTGCTCATTCACGTAAGGTCACATTTTCAGGATTAGAACATTTTTTTTATACATGCCAACATGTAATATTCAGATTAATATAATGCATAATGTACACATGTTCTGGCCATGTTTCGTTGTAAGTATCTTATCTAGTCATCGTTTATTAGGTGAAAATAGCTCACAGCTTACATTATGCATACACATCCTTGCCTTTGAGAATCGCCCCTTTATGTTGTGCTTTGTGGTTTATGGCCTAGAAGACCCACCATGATATTGTGACACTAAGTGTACGATCTCAATTTTTAAATCTTTAACCACATGTTAGGATGTTTAATGTTTGGTCCTTTCAATAACTCTTTTTTTCCGTTTTTAGCTCACGAAGATAGTATAAATATTAAACAGATTATATAAGAGACGATCGGAAATCCGGAGCTTTCCTCTTCTGCTAGAGTGATGAAAGAAATCATCATTGTGGGCAGTATATTCAGAGTCTACTTTTCATTTTAAACTAATGTTTATTTTATTCCCAAATGTACATGTTGGCTGAATCTGTCACTACTCATCAGCAATGCGCTGTGCACTAGAATGCTTGATGCATTCCTCTGAGGTTGTGCCTCCTGCCAAGTGCTTTTCTGTCCCCCTATGTTTAATGGATACTCTAGAATGGCTTTATTTTGCGGGTTCTGTATAATTGATTCACAATCATCACATGAATGCAACATTGAACTCTCGGTATTTTAAGTTTTACTCCTACTCTATATGGAATTATATCAGGGACTATCTTTCACTGCCTGATTCCAAAAGTGTCCTGTTAGATCGTCTAAACTTTACAGGTGACATTGTTCATTGGTATACATGTTTTCTTTGGATTAGTACAATGCTGCATCACATAAAATATTTGTTCATGCAGAACTTTAGTAAGTTCTAAAATGTCACTGCAATTAGTCCTATTGTGTGTATGTTTACAGCAGTGTTAGCTCGCGGTAGCGTTCCCTCTTTAGATTTGTATTTCTCTTCCCTTCTGTTCATCCCTGTTTCTTTTTTCCCTTCCTTTTTCACCTGTCCCTCATACCATCCCGTAGTCTCACCTGCCTTTCTTCCTTTCTTTCCTTTTGTTCTTTTTCTCTTTCTTTATTTTGTACGAGAAAGACAAAAGGAAAGTGGAATCCTGACATATGCTGTGGTCTAAGTCCAGAGTGGGGCCTGCGCCGTGCCTCTAAGTCCTCTGACCCAGTGGTAGGGGGGATGGAGCATTGGTTGTGTGGAAGGCACACCGACCTCCTTAAAAGAAAATCTGGACAAAATAAGATCAGTGAAACATGTTTGTTGCATAATAGAATGCAAAGATTGCATGTCCTCTAACATATCCCCTGTCAAAAATGGCGTAACCAAAATAATGTATATCATTCAGTACACCAAATGCTAGAGAAAGACCATGTTAGACAAGATTGCTCTGTTTTCACTCAGGCTGGTGAATATGTTTTGCATATATTCGTTGAAGTGTCACTGCCAACACCCAGAAACGAACGTCAGTCTGTAGACCACCTATGTTGTCTTTTGCTGCAGATTGCCAAACCCTGCCCCTAAACCATTTTTCTTGTCTTCTGCTGACGACAGTGGTCAAAGTGCACAAAAAGATGTAGTGGAATTATGTTCCCTGCAGGCCTGCCCAAGTTCGCCACAAACCCCACCACCATGCAACCACCCACGTGCAATACAAACACATACCTAGGTCTCTCCTTTCCTCTATTCCACCCCCACCACTGTGTAAAGGCTGAAACACAGTGAAAGAAAATGCAAAATGCATCTGAAACAATTACCCCCACAACATGCAGATTTACCCACCCTCACCTTTCTAATCACGACCATTCACACCTCTCAAAGGGCATTCTAAAGATGAAAGCCACCCCTCTCACCTACCCATTAACTGCACCTACAGCTGTGCCTGCACTATTTACAAATTAAGTTGCTTACATGCAAAATAACATTTCTGATTACTGTGGGAGCAGGGCGATGATGGGGCTTGGGATTGGGCTTTGTCCCAAGCAGGCCTCTGAATAAATACCCAGCATTTCTACAATAGCTCACCGTGATGTGAGGTTGGAGCTGGTCCAGCAAGTCCAAGAATTGAATCCCCAGTCAGGCGAACGCAAAATACAAACCTGCCTGCTGTTTCATGCAGTGCACTAAAGTGCACACTTCTTCCTAGACTTCTTTTTTTAAACAAAACCATTCCGGAAGCGTTTCATTTTTAAATAAAAGTATAGGAAAGGTGAAACTTAATAAAAAGAAGTAGAGGAGCACCACCCCTAATTGCTCCCACCCACGTGGACCACTGGCTGTGGGCATCCTCACTCAGAGCACGTAGGCTGATCAGCAAAACGACAATAAAAGGGCATTGTCTATGGTGGAGATCTCACAAGGGGCAGAAGTGACCCAAACTCAGAACAATTCAATGTATTTAGGTAATTCAGATAATTTCCCAGCAATATTATGAAACATTTTCCAAAAAACTGTGAGCCCTTCTACCCAGAACGAGCATTGCTAAAAAATATTTTCTATAAGAAATTGCCCACACAAAAGGGTCTGCACTCAAGTTTTATTTCACTCTGCATTAACTAAGAAGTGTCAATTTTTGTGTCATTCTGTTCCAGTCCATAAGCACAGTCCAGCACCGAAATGCTAGGTAATTCCACAAAGACAATGCCAAACATGGCAGAAACAGGCTTCCCAGGTTGTTGTTGGTGCTCTTATTCAGAGGAGAATTTCCTAGCATGTTGGGGCTGGACTGTCCCTGTGGGTGGTACCAGACGTGTATGCAAATGGATATGTCTCCTCTGATAAGTCACAGTGTGCTAAAATGTGATTGATCATAAACCTCCCTGAGTAGGCACCTTAAACAAGAACAGACTATTTAGAGATGTCTGCTCTCAGTAGAATGGCTATGTTTGGTACAATACTATGTAACATATCCACCTTAAAATCTGTTTTAAAAAAGTGCCAAAAATGCATTGTTGGCTTCTATAACATATGCTAACGTGAAACATCCTAGCCATAGATTTAACTATAATCAAAACACAATCATAATCTATGGAATTTAAAAGGAATGTTTCCATCACTATTCCAACTACCTACTTTTCCAACCTTTCCTCAACTACCCTTGTGGCTCCTCGCCCTCCCTGTGCTTCCTCTCGCTTCTGCTCCTTCTCTCTTCTAACATTTTTAACTCGCCTCTAACCTGCCTCTGTCCCTCAGCTCCTCTGCCTCCACTCTAGTACGTCACCCATCATGGTTACATCCCTAGCATAGATGGCTGTTCCGCCTACTTGCACTTAAACATGTCCAATGTTCATTGTCCTTAATCTATGTATGTCCACTTATGTATTGTCTCCAGTGACTTTTTAATTTACTCCCCCCACAACCTGGTCAGAATGTCACTCAAACTCACCCCATTGTAAGAAGCTCACGGCTTCCTGTTACATATGAATTCTTATCTATAGTATGATCTTTTGTGATCAAAAGAGCATTGTTCCTCCTGTATATATGAATAAATAAATACAATAGATAAACTAAAACATGTGACCAATGTGTCATCTTGAGCAGAGCATTGCGTCCATGAAGTTCAAAATAGGTTTGCAAACGTATATATGTGGTTTAACCTAAGCATATTCTGAATTGACTGATCTATTTAATGCTTCGTCATTAAAAGTCCTTTTCTTCTGATCACTTTTGAAGTTTTTATCAGATTTTGTTTCCCACGGATATTGTACAAAACCTGTCAGCTTTTTTTTGGCACATATTTCCATTGATGTTATGTATCATGGATGTTAATTTTGAGAATGTGTACATCGCTCAACCAAACCCCAAAGAAAAGAATATGCCAATTGATGGTCATAGTGTGAGCATAATCTCTATTAATGTCAATATACACATTACATTTGTGCAATATTTAAGAGGTTTTTTCATCGTAATTTCCTTGCTTTTTATAAAAAACGAGTCTATGCAGACTGATAAAAATTAATTTTGTTGTACATTTCAAGTGATAATAGGAAGTACTTATGGTTCTTACTCTCTTAGCTTTGATAATAGTAAACATCTCCTAAAGAAGCTGTCATCGTTTGGGCAGAAGGTATATTCAACTCCATTGCACCACAGGCACACCTGCCTATAGAATCCTAATCATAATGCCTCTTAGCAGAATAAACTGCTTGGAGTTAATCAGTATCCATACAGTTTTTAGTAGCTGTTTATTTATTTTAATTTTAAATATTGGAGGACCATTGTAAACCTACTTCCTCTTTTCTCTTATTACACCTTATCCAATAAGCATATGTACAGCGAGTATATCCTGTGTTTAAAGGGAATAGGGTCTGTCATAGGAACAACATAAACTAACCACCTACATCTTGGAATGACCTGTACCAAACAGATCCCGCTCAGAGTTTGTTAATAGGACCTGTCTACAGGTTCCCACCATAGCTTAGTACAATATATTAATGGACACAATTTAACATATACTCTTCAATGTCACTGACAGACATTATACCATGCACCTCATGGATGCCCACATCTCAAATGTATTTAGGCATCTTTGGGGCATTCCAAATGTAGAAGTCATGCAATTGTTCAAATGTCTCAACTATAGGGAAAAGCTGCTAATGCATCTAAATCATGTACTTTAAACGTCTGGGTTATTGCCTTACCCGCCAAATGTCTTCCTGAAACCCTAAATAGCTAAATATATGTGTTTCAACCTACTCCAGGGTTTCTTTTTTACCCTATAATTGAACAGTATTGCCCTTCCTTTTTTATTTGTCCTGTAACTATGATTCTGCTCTTACCAACCTTGTTAACTAGAAAAATGTCCCAATGGTCTTCCTCAAATATCGCATTAGGGCCATCAATGTGTGTCCAATAATACTCCATTTTGTGCAAGGTGTAAGAATTAAGCAGTAACACCGTCCGGATTGGGTGTTAATGTCCCGGGGCCCGCGTTCCTTATCTATGCACCCTGGCACCATTACCACCTGATCATATGTTATTGCTATTAGCAGCCTGTGTTTTCAATTTGGAACCCTGGGGTGCTGACCACAATCTATTTGGTATGAATGAACAGGATGTGCCAGCTGTCAGACTAAGAATAGTACATTGCAAAAGGTTTATATAGAAATCAATTCAGGAAAGTCCAAAAAGGATGGTATTCCCTAACCCTAAACAAAAAATTCAAAATTTGACTGGTTCTTGAACAACCAAAAAATATAAGTGGTTGATAAGATGACATACTTGTGTTTTGTCCGAAGATCGATGACAGAATCCATGCACAAATTCTAGAGTTTGTAATCCAAGCAAAATGTCTGTGTAAAAACTATGGTTGCATTTCCATGCTCCTGCTGATCAACTTCTATAAAGCCAAGGCTCTCCCTGTAGTGACATATGGGGCAGAGATCCATGTAACAATGTAGTCCAAGCACTACTCTAATTTCTCAGATTTAAATAATCAGTAAATTGTCTCCAAATAGTCGATTTTGGGTGATATTAACATTTTCCTTTGCCTTGGTCAGGACAACTGGCACATCCACTGGAATTGCGTGGAACCGCAAAGGACATCCCACAAACACCAATCCTGAAAGACCCTGCCCATGTTTCATGACAAACTGGGAGGATGATCAGGATTTGAGAGGTAGGGTTTAGAGAGAGTGTGCAGGGAATATAACTTGGGTACACACAAGGCGAAAACAGTGTTCAACGAGTCCTCCTGCCGGCCCATGTGATCTGTGTCGAAGTCCACCAGACAATCCAAACCTTCTTGAAACAATGAATATACTTACTAGTATTCCTTCTAATGCATAGCCTAATGGTAGTAAGGAGGACATGTTAAACCTTACTCCCTATCTGCCGCAAAACCACTGGGGGCTGTTTGATTGATGTTACTCCATAATGCCATCTTTATGCCACTGTCTGCCTTTGTGGGGGTGTCTAAATGTGTTCAGGAATGTGTGACAACACTTTCACTAAATCAGCTAGATTAAGGACTAATCACCCAAAGTATAATTGTCTAAATCCTACCTGTGATATGCAGTTTTATTACTGTGGTAACACTAACCTTCAGTTACTCTTCTGGTGAACCCAGCAGTAATTAGGTACAAAGTGCCTAATGCTTCAGCCGTTGTTCTTTTGCGCAAGTTACCATTATAAATTAACGTACCAGAATTGCAGAGTTACACCAGGAACGTTTTATCACAATCATATCTCAGCGTATGTTTTCCAATCTATTGACACAATGGAAGTCCAGCACTAGCCTCTGGCACGGGAGGGGAGCAATACTGCCACCTGCAATGCCCATACCATGAACTTTGTGCTGATCCCAAGTATGCAGGTGCAGTGTGTTATTTTACAGATTCTAGCAAAATACCCAGTGTGGATCTCTGGACAGGGCATCTCCTTTAGAGGTCTGCATTTAAGATGGCTTCCTGGGAAGATCTTGCTGCCTCAAACTTAACAAAAGCTCAGTGACCCTTCAAGTTCGCTGCTCTGAAGCCCTAACTTCTGTGCTAGTCAGTTTCTGCAAGAGGCGCCCTGGTGTGGTGAATTAGTCCTGCATGTGTCAGCTTGTGCATTGTTGCATGCATGAGGTTTTGTGCGTGCTCACCTGATTGGGTATAGTGTCTTGTGCTTGCATGACTTATGTGGCGGTGGCACTACCTCTTCACCAAGCCCAAATTACTCTTGCAAGAAGGCACGATGGGGGCCCCCTCCCAGAAGTGTATGGCAACCCCATGCCTTATGAGGAGATGAAAGCACATCATATGGTACGTTTCTCATGCAATGTTGGGCCTATATCTCACTTATTTGGCTAACTAAAAAATATAAACAGAAAATGATGGGAGAAAGGGAGTCAGAGTAGCAAATGAGGGTTATTTGGCGACAAGTAAGTAGAAGGGAGACATATGCTGAGCGGAGAGAGGAGAGTGATAGAAGATCTGTAAGAGAGTCAGGGCCTCTTTACGAGTTTGGAGGTAGCTCCATGGCTGCCTCCAAACCGGGCTCCTTTTCCAGGTTCCTGCAATGGGGACTTACCGGTCATTCCGACATAGGAGGACCCGGTAAGTCCTCCTTGCAGGAACCATTCCTCATTCCCATTTGAGCCCCCATAGTGTCCCGTTGTTACCACCTTGTTCTCCTCGCGGGACCCGGACAGCAGGCCTGGTTTTACCAGGCGTCCGATCAGGGTCCCGCGATGGGAACCCTGTAATCAGCTCTGACTCAATGAAGGGGGCCGGTCCCGTACCGGCCCCCTTCATTCCGTGAGTGTAAGCCTCATAATGAGGCCCTCAGAGTTGTTCTGCCTTCTGGAGTGAATACCACAGTGAGAATGATGGTTGATATGCAGAGTTGCATAGGTGGTTGCAAAGGGGAAAAAGGGCAAGAAGGATATTGACGGTCAAGAGTGGATACAAGATTACAGCGAGGAATAGTAGCTGCCGTGGCCATTGTAAAAGTGGCAATGGTGTGAATGGACGTAAAAGGGCAGAGAGAAAAGAAAATGAACGTAGGTCACAGCGAGAAAACGAGATGTGAGTAGAGGCTTATGGGAGAGAGAGTGGTAAGCCAAGGGAGAAAGATAGTCAACAGTGATCAGAAATGTACACCGTATAGAGGGCAATATTAGTTTTAATAGTGTGATGTTGGCTAATCATGTGGGCATTGTGTAGCCCATGGTTTGTGTTGTGGTCTGTCATGTGTTTAGAGGGTGGTGTGTTTGTTTGTGCCGTGTGTATAAGGTTGGGACTGCAGTGTGTTGTTTCTGTGATTGCACACAATCATTGCTGCTCTGAGACATTCTCAGGGTGTTATGTTTGGGCAGAAAGTACTTGCCCTCTATCATTATTGAAAGGCATCAGGAATGGGGTTTGTAGTGCATCCAAAACATGTGTGGTTTATGCAAAAAGGGTTTGGACTACATGGTTGTTGGCATCCTGTCCTTGGGTCCATTGACCCGTCCGTTTTATGGGTTGGGCCTGTGGATCTGGAGCGCAAACCCTCATATCACAATACCCCACCTGAGTGGTGAAGGGAGGAGCAGCGTGTCTTAAGCAATCCGCATGTGCGCTCCACTATTGTCCTAGTGGCAATGTGTGCTGCATTATATTAGGCCTCACCTTAGTTTGCGGGATTCCTGATGGTGCTATGAATAATGGTGATAGCGGGTAGGCACTGTCACAATGCAAATGAGTAAATGGTAGATAACGTTTAGTTTGTATCCTATGGGAGGTGTATGATTTGCATGTTATTGATTGTATGCACAGTTGGACGTGTGTTATGGGTAATACTCACCAAGGAGACACATGTTGCCAAATGTTCCAGATGTCAGAGCCTGATGAATATGTGAATGCCATTGAATGTAGCTGTTATGCTAGATCTATTTATTTTAATTTATTTCTTGTTGCACTCAAAGAAAGCCACCAGCCGAGTCCTCCACAAAGGTAGCATGCTAACACCACCAAAGGTGCACTCTAATGACCTATCTATCATCTTGAGAGAACTAAGAAAACGACACAGACGAAAATCCCTCTGAGACTATGGTATGTATAACTCACACCACTTCTGTGGACACATGCCACAGGCAGAGCTCCCCATCCATGCACTCTAGAATGCAGCCATGACTATGCCAATCTGGTCTTGCAGCTTGTATAGCCATCGACACTGAAAACCCTGACTACCCATAACACCTCTGCCATTAGTATACAGCGACAACCTATGGAATAAATTCAGTCTAGCTGGGTACACATCGAATCTCCTGCACTAGCACTCTATCCTAATCTGCCAACAGCACCCACCCACATGCCTGACCTTGGGGCTTCTTATTGGGCCCAGCCAACCCTCCTAATCTGGTAAAATGGAAACACGCATCTTAAACTTAACTGTTAGAATCTCCCATACATGGACTTCAGTCCTGAGGGTGTTCTAACCACAAAACGCCTTGAGGCCATACAAATGGGGAATGGGTGCTATATAAATGACAATTACAATGACAGGTTTGTTAAGCTATGTGTGTGTGTTACATTTATTGTAGCGCCATGAGGTCTATGGGCAAGTTGGCGCTTTACAAAAAATAAATCAAATCAAATCAGTACCCCAATGACCTCTGCCCGAGCCCAAGGTAGAACCAGCAACTCGTCCCTTGCCCCATTCCACACTGAACTCTGTCCCAACCACCCAACCCCATGCAGCACTTGCAAGTCATTCCTCATCCCAGTACCCCACTGACACAACCCCTCAGCCCAAGGAAGCACCTGCAAGTCATCTTTCATTGCAGTACCACCACTGACCTATGCCCCAACGCAAGGCAGCACCCGCAAGTCAACTCTCATCCCAGTACCCCCACTGACCTCTGCCCCAAATCCCAACCCAAGGCAGCACCCGCAAGTCAGCCCTCACTGGTGCAGGTACTCCATCTGACTGAATGAGAGTCTGCGTTGGGTGAGTACAGCACCTGCACTGTCCTCAAGTACATGGTGTACCTCCATTGCCTGTTCACTGATAGGCTCCTGGGCAGGCCCAGCAACCATCTTCTCTGCCATTGTATGGACTTCCACCTCCAACACGGACTCAGGGTCATCCAGACTGGACAATGGTGGGACTGGCGCCCAGGAAGCCATGGTGGTAGCTGCCATGGAGGCGTCAGTGGAGTATGACTGGGGTATAGATGAGGTGGAGGAGGGGGGCATTGCAGTGGCAGCTCAGATAGACCAACGGAAAGAACTGTGCCTTTTCCCGACCTATGGGCTCCACATATGGTTTCTATCCTATCCCCTTTTTCGACCTCTCCCATTAATTGTGGAACCAGATGGGAGGTCCTCCTGGCAAACTTCTCATCATCTTGGTGCATCATTAATGTCTACCTAAATGGTACTATCAAGGCCCAGGGCTCTCAGCCCAACCTCCTCCTTCTGGATAAACGCCTCCCGTCTCTCATTAACCTCTTCACCTCTCCTGCCACTGCTATGACTGACACCCACCTGGCCTCTATGTCCCCACTGATGGACATACCCTGTCCCTGTACCCCACCTCAGAAAACCTTTAAAGGTGGCAACCAGCTTCACTTAGCTACACTCAATTCTCGCTCTACTGTTAAACACTCCTCCGCATCTGTCACCTCCTTGCAGACTTTGACCTTGATGCTCTCGCTCTCACAGAGACATGGTTTAATGCCAGCTCTGTCACTGCTTTTGAAACCTTCCTTCCTGAGGGCTACAGGATCCTATCCAAACCCAGTACTAACCAGTCTGGAGGTAGAGGGGCCCTTGTCTTCCCTGAATGGATTCCTGCTACTATCATTCACAATCAATCTTACTCTTACTTTGAATGCATCGTCTGTAGGATTGGGGTCTCTCCCTCCCCCTCACTCTCGCCACTATCTTTAGGCCCCCTGGACCTACCTCCCTTTTCTTCTCTGAATGGGCTGTCCTCTCCTCCTCTCTCCTGACCTCCTCCACCAAACTTCTCTTCCTTGGTGACTTTCATATTCATCTTGACTCTCCTGATGTGGCCACTGGTTCATACCATGTCCTATGTGACTCTCTTACCCTCACAATTCTTCCCTCCGGCCCAACCCACTCTGCTGGTCACACCTTAGATGCGCTCATCTCAGCAGACATCAATCTCTCCAATCCTCTAACTAACCCTCTCTCCTAATCTGACCAATCTCTCCTCTCCTCCCATCTGGATCTCCCTGGCCCCCCGGTGATGCCTCAGCACACACTGCTAGTCTCCTTCTGCATCATTCGACCGATGAAGCATTTGTCAGTCTCTGCATTTGTCTCCACCTTCATTCCTTCTCCCACCCTTGCTTTTGACTCTCATTTTGACTTAGCACTTGCTAACCTCTATCTCTCCATCTCAAACACTCTGCATATCCTTGCCCTGTTCATGAGGATCCACATGAAGCCTACCTCCAAGTGCAACTCTTGGTATGACTTCAACTTGGCCGCTCTGAAATGCAAGCGCAGAGTTGCTGAGTGAAAGTGGCAGGCCTCAAGTGCATCCTCTGACAAACTGGCCTGTCGCCTACTCCAAAGGCAATATTGTCCCTCCATCCGCTCTAAGAAGAGGGCTCATGTCCAAGCCTACATTTTGGGAGTCACCAATAACATGGCTGAGCTTTTCAAAATCTGCAAGGAACTTGCCAGCCATACCACAGTCTCCTCTTCTCCACTTCCCTCTGAGGACCTCTGCACTGCACTGGCTTCCCACTTCTCCAAAACTCAGGACATCCTGTCCTCACCATCCTCTACTCCCCTTCCCACCCCCTCCACTCTTGCCCCCCTCACCCCTCCATCCTCTCCTCCTTCTCTCCAATTGCTTCGGACGAGGTCTCTAGAGTAGTACCCTCTATGAAATTCTCCTCCAAACAGGTGGTCCACTGCTCCTCCAGAACCATCAAGGACAATATCTCAGCTCTCGGCCCTGCCTTGGCTGACTTCAGTAACAACTCCTTTGCCACTGGCTCTTTCCCACAGCCACTCAAGCACTCCGTTGTGCTCCCGTTCCTAAAAAAAGCTGTCTGCTGACCCATCCTGCCCGGCTAACAATCGTCCTATCTACATCACCCTTTTCTTGGCACACTCCTGGAAAAGATGGTCATCCCGCAAGTCACCCACCACACTGTTCTGCTGGCTATCTCCTCTTCAGAGACATCCTCCATTTCCTCTTCTTTCCCCAGAAGCTCAATGTCTCCAGATCTCTGATTTTCTCTAGACTTGACTACTTGAACAGCCTCTTCCTCAATATGCCTCTTTCCTCCCTTGGTCCTCTTCAAATAATCCAGAATAGGGCTGCAAGACTTATCCTTGCCCTTAAACCCATGGACGGCATCTCTCCAGCCCTAAAATAGCTCCAATGGCTCCCGGTGGCTGCAAGGATCACATTCAAGACCCTCTGCATCATCCACAAGGCTTTCTGGGGCCTTTATCTCCCTAAATACCTTCCTGCTAGAGTCCTTCGGTCCTCTAGCACCAACTCTCAGCAGATCAGATGTTTCTCCAAGCAGAGAGTGGGGGGTTAGATCTCTTTCTGCTGAAGGATCCTCCCTCTGTAACAACCCTCCTTCCACCCTGAGATTTGGACCGGATCTCCTTAAACTCTGGACACTTCTCAAGACTTTCCTCTTCTCCTGCTCCTTCCCTCTCTCCCCTTGCTAAAGTCCTCCTGCTGCTGCAACTGGTGCCTTATGTGCCTTATAGGGTCCGGGCCCTCCTCGTACTGTCTTCCCCAGCACCCCTCACCAGCACATGCCCTAGGGCACCCTTCCCCCCAACTAGCCATGATTCTGGTCCCCAGTCCTCGCACTAGCTGAACCTTACTCCTGGCTCCGCTGCAATTTGCCCTCCTTGACATCCCTCAGCACTTACTCTGCCCCTGGGGACCCATCCTTCCAACACTTCTCCCCTCCCGCTTTCCATTATCCCAGCCCGTCCGGCTTGTCCCCTCCCCCTGCACTTATTTTCACTGCACTTGCATGGTCTGAATGTCACAAGACCAAGTAGGACCATTTATTGTTGTTTTCTCCCCTGCCTCCCTCCACTTTTTTGTCGTGTGCACCCTGAAACACTTGTGTGTAGGCGCCATACAAAAAGTGCCATTACCAATTGTGCCCAGAGGCAGCCCATCTGCACCTGATGCTGTACGCGCATAGCGCATTGAAGCCTGTTGCCTCAATTCACCCATCAACAGGGACAGCACTTCATCCCAGATGGCCACATCAGCCAGAAGTGCGAACTTGTTCTGGATGGAGGCATCATTGAAGGTGGGTAGTGCTGCAGTGATGGCCCTGGGACAGGAGGGTGTGCTGACCCCTCCACAATGGACTTCACATCCTACTGTCTCAGGGCCAAGTGTACTGCCTGCACCCCAACCCCTTCATTATCCCCAACTGGCACTGTGGGACTTTTTGCAATGGCCTCGTCCTCCATCAACACTGATGCCTACAGAGAGGTCTCCATGCTTTGGGGCCCCTATGTGGCTACATCACCACAACCCTGTCCCACCGCTGCCAAAGTGTCCCACACAACAAAGTTATCCTGGGACTCACCCTCAGAAGCCTTGCCCGATGTATGAGATGCTGACCAGCCACATTGCCCTCTGAAGAGGTGGACACACGTGGGTGTGGATGAGGTCTGCACCTGGGTCTTGAGCCTTGACCCTGGGTTTCAGCTCCACAGCACAGCATGCACTCTCTTTGCCAGCTTCAGCAACTGGGGAAAAGGGAACAAAGAACAATTACATCAGTCAACAGTGATAATGTATGCCTGGTATACCCAATATTAACAGTAGCATGAAATCAGCATGATTCAACCAGCAAATGCCAGGCACACACACACGCCCATGCATTGCAGTCAGAATGAAAACAGTCACACAGGTGTAGGGAAAATGACGAGTTGCAATGACAAGACATGCAGATGTTAACCCAGCACATTGACGTGTGGCCCCATACACATGGCAGCAAATAATTCTGCATCACAATACTAATGCTGCATTGAGCCAAGTGTATCCTGCAGGCAGAGCTTTGAGAAGTGCACATGGACACATGTTTCATAGCACCATAGCATGTCTCACAATATCACCTTGTTCGCTTGCATAGACATGCAGTGTGGGAAAGAATGCAAAACGGACTGGCACAAGTAGTCATGCATGGAACAAGGAAACATGACAGCTATGGTCTAACCAGTGACACCCAAGTGCAGGGCTGCACCCATGGCCATCCAATGATCTCCCGTTGATGCCTTAGAGCTGTGTCCTCCTGAGAGGGCTGGGGACTCTCCCTGCATTGCGTATCCCTAGTAGCTCTCCCATGGGACTCCTACCAGTGCCCGTGTCCCACCTGGGACTTCAACTGCTGGACTTGCTTAGCCTCTCCACTGCAGCCAGGCCAGTTGCTACACACCTGCTTTTTGGCCCCAGCCCGAGTACGGAGAAGCCCCTCTGACTCCACGCCACCTGTCCGTCCCACAGGGGGATGCTTACTACAGACAATTATGCCTCCACAAAGTGGTGGCCAAGGAGACTGGCCAAAGACAAATGTGGGAGGAAGCTGGGCCAGCTGCGACTATTGCAATCTGGTGAGCCCAACCCAGCCATAGGGCCAGTTAGGCCTGTCTGAAGGAACAGATGGCTGTGCATCCATGAGGTTTTGTCTGCCTTCAGGCCACCATCAAGGGTCCTGGCATTAAGCTGTCAACACTGCGCTGGGGGCCACTACCAGCCTGATACCATCCACGGGTTGAGACTCGATCATTGGACTTCTGGAGCCTGAATGATGCTGGGAAGTCGGCCATGGTATGCCACATCCCCCACGTATGCTGCCAGATGGGAATTTTGCACTGATCACTTCCCTCCTCACTCACCGTTACTGAGGGAATCCGGCTCATTTAATTTCCTTTCACTCAGTAATATGCTTAAAACCAGCGGGTCGCCATGTCTGATCTGATATTGTAGTCAGGTAACAGAAGCTCAGGTGTCTGGCCTCAGCATGACCTTCGCACCCTTGGGCATGTCTGTTGGACCCAAGCATCAGAACATGCCCCAATGCTGCAGGTTGTGGGACCAGGTTGATGCACATGCCAACTGCACCGGCGTGAGGAAGGGTGGCACAGCACCCGACAGAATGGTCATAGTCACGGACTCCTGTGGACAAATGAGCTAGGTGAAGTGCAAAGGCATGGCTGACGCGGGATTGCACACACTGTGCGGTCGCCAGCGCACCCCCTTCTACCCTGACATGACCACTGGGGGTACTGGTGGACTTCTTGGTCTTTGCTCTGCTTGGAGGGGAGAGCCACCCATGTAAGGGGGCATGCTATGAGGGGACCTGCTCTTGAGTAAAAAGCGTCCCAAGTTGGGTGAAAAGTAATTGCTTGTTATGGCTGAGGCGGGCCAAAGCAGTCCAACCCAAGATGGACCAAGTGCGCCAAAAGATCCGGTGGAGTGTGGAGAGGCAGGCAGAAAGGGTGCCCTGCCATTGACGTGCAGGTCAACTGAGGTTCTCTTGTCAACCAGGCACTGTGCTGGCCTGGAAATCAAATTGGCCCCTCAGAAGAATACCTTCAGCAGTCAAACCACTGCTTGCACATTGCATGGGGCATGACATTTGGCCATTTTGGGGATGTTTGGAGCCTGTCTGGGGCAGTGAGAGCCAAGTGGAGCGCAGACATCACCCATGCACAATGTCTAGAGTATGCCAGCGGAAGGCAACTATGCTTACTATCCGTGTACCCTGGGTGATAGAGGAGGAAGTCTGGCCAAATGTGTCTTGCCTCCTCATAGACCCAACAGGAGTACAGTTCAGATTGGAGCCTATCTGGTCTTTCAAAGCTGGCCAGCCATCCATATCTTTCATACATTCCTATGATCAACTACCAGATTGCCAGGCATGGAGAGCAGCCATCTGGTAGTGCAAAGCATTACAATGCGCCCAGGCAGGCCATGCCCTTAGCTTCCTGGCAAAGAACCCCCCACCCATGGCGTGACCTCGGGAGGTAATACATAGTCATATGGGGGGCTGTTGGGCCCTTGGTAGGGTGGCCAACCTATAAACACATGGGAGACCTCCCCGGACAAGCAGCGTGTACATCTGGGTACACCATAGCTTTCAGGTACCATATAGCTTTCAGGTTTCCCAGTTATATGAACAACCTCTCAATCCAGTCCTTATTTGATACCGCACAGCATGACCATGCAAGCGGGCAAAGAGGTTTTATGAGACCTTCTTGGGAACTTGTCCATCCAATCACATCTATCAAAATGCACCCCTGAAAATCCAACCTGAAAGCATGCAACATGTGCAGGCACTCATTACTGAGGATCCAGCAGCTGTTGCTCTCAGCCCCAACAAATGACATGAATATGTAATTGTAATTTTGATGGATTACAGGGATTGAACCTGTGTTGCTCCGTGTCATCTTGCTCCCAAGACAAGTGTTGCCTCTGAGCTTTCCTCCCAAGTCAATTCCATGTCTGGCCACTCATGGAGTGAACTGACATATGCAATGTCTGGCCCCACATGGAGTGGACTGACAGATCAAACAGGGAAGTAAGTGGGCACCACTAGTTTAGAAATTTTTATTTATCCAGGTAGATGTAGAGGTAGAAAATGTATAATAGTAGATATTTGAATGGAGCTGGCTGTGACAAGTCTGGAGACACCCGGACTTCAAAATACACCAACAGCTAAAGACCAAGTAAGAATACAAGGTCACACAACCGCTCTCAAAAAGTCGCGTATCTTAACGCATCACGTGTGCTATAACACGAGCGGGCGTCCAGGCAACCGCCTAAACACTGGTCAGTGGAATCTAAGCACGGCGGCTACACGCAGGAGCTTTTCTGTGCTCCAGATGCATTAAGGTACGCGACTTTCTCGCCGCGATTTTCGCTAGCATTTCCATTTCACTCTACCTTCATCACAGATCCTGTCAGACACGCTGACATTCTGAACCCGACCTTTGTTTCCAAACAGATTTCACTCTGAAACACGTACGTGTTAACATTACGGCTGCCTGCTGCATGCCGCACCGCTGCACCCTACTGTGGGCAGCTTTAACGCTTGTCAGCTCCCATACAAATCTTCCAAGGTAAAACCAGTTGTTGTTCTGATTCTCATTTTGTATTTGGTTACCATTAATCCACTTACTATGTTACATTTTTGTTTTTCTCTATTTTATGAACATGTGTGGACTTGCTACTGATCGGTATGTTTTCATTATTTATATCACTGTTTGTATTGTGTGTATTATAATCGGCATATTATTTTTTCAATGTTGAATTACATAGACTTGCCCTGATGAAGGAAAAATGTTCTGAAATGCATTGGCTTTAGTCTGAAATATATATGGGTTGCGGCAAATGCTCCCTCACTAAGGAAATATTAGTGACAGCTTTATTCTTCCGATAAAATACTATATGAAAATCAACTGACAACCTCATCTTTATTATTTACCAACCTTGAAGTACTCCTGTGATACCCTGATAAGAACTATATTTTTGAATGTCTTGATTGAATGCCCGGATCCGGGCCCTTTTTGAGAGCGGTTGTGTGACCTTGTATTCTTACTTGGTCTTTAGCTGTTGGTGGACTGACAGATCACACAGCCATCACTTAAAGTCCAATGCACCAACATGTCATCATTACCAGACATTCATACACATGTGTAAGTCTAGCTGCTGAGTGTGAATGATGCAATCATCATTTACAATGGAGCAACCCATAGAGGTGTTGTGCATGACAGTCCCGCACATGTTCCCAACATCTTAATGAGGGAACTGTTTTTGTCTGAGTACTTGTTCTCAGCAACTCACATTGCATGCACATTAGTACACTTTCTGACATCTCAAAGTATGTCCACTTCACAGATGTCTACCATCACATACGCCCAGCATCGGCATGAGGATGCATGCTGATTAGGATTTGTGCAACACACATGCCATGTATAGAAGAGATTACCTCAAATTATGCATACCTATGCAGAATACACAGACACTGTAGAGAAGTTCAACCTGTGGGTACTCACCAGCAGCTTGGATCCATACGGGCAGGTCAAGGACCTGGAAGTGGACAGCAGGGTTAACCCGTTAAGGGAACTGGAGGTGAAGGGGTACTTTCTAATGGTGGCCTGCACAGTGCTGCTCCACTGTGGCACCTGCCTCGAGGGCAGCCTTCACCTGGCTCCAGGTCCTGAGGTCATACCAGTGCTTCATGGTGTGGTCCACAGTATGGACAGCCAGTGCCTCCTCATTGATGGCAACCGTGATGGCCTCCCAGATCTTTTAACATCCACATGTCCCAAGTTGCTTCTGTGGTTTGAAGAGGCCATCATAATGGGTCAGGACCTGCTCACCCAGGATCCCAACTTCAGTGTGGTTGAATTTGAGAGCCCTCAGCCTCACCTTGGTGGTGCTGGTTGATGTAGCAGACATGGTCCCTCTGAGGCTGCTGGGGTGCAGCTGGGAACTGATGATGCATGCTGTGGAGCTGTGGTTTTGGAACAGAGGGGTGCAAGTGCAAAGATGGAGAGTAGGTGGTCACAGAGCCTGACAGGTGAGCCACAGGATAACAGGCAATGGGGGAATAGCAGGCACTCCAAGGCAGTGCTGGTGGCCAGCAGCACTGGCACATTACCAGGCAGCAGGACATGGTGAGGTCTGGGGGTAATCTAGGGCAGGAGAAGGCAAGAAATGGCACAGGGCAGGAGGAACAGGTGTCTCCAATGAATTCAGGAGGCAACAGTGTGAAGGTCAGAGGAGGGGACCTAAGCATGTAATCTGTGTGCCGCATGCAGTGAGTATATATGCTCCATTGCATTTGCGGGGGTGGAGATAGTCAGAGGGTGCAACACACAATTCCTGGTGCGTGTGGAGACAGAGACATATAGAGGGTGGAACTCATAGTGCATTTCCTGTCGTGCGCAGAGATGGACATTGTGAGGGGTGCAATGCATATTTCGCAGAGCTGGGTATTTTTGGAGGGTTTCCACATTGATTTTACGCCCAGATTTACAGCCAACTTCTCCTAACCGTACCATGAGTGGGAAGCCTCAACAGAGAGGGAGAGGGCGAAGGTGGGTTAGACATCAGGAGATGGGCCCATCTACTCCATGTGGTGGTCAGCTCACAGGTGCCCCTGTGCCATCAAGGCCCACTATGGACAAGTGGGGCTAGCCTGCAGAGCAGAAAGAGGCAGAACCCAACAAAGCAGCAGACCTCAAGGAGAAGGGGCCACCAAGGAAGAAGTACTTTTCAGATGTGGAGCTAGCAATCTTCAATGATTACATTGCTGAACACCAGGTTGAGCTGTACCCTTGGGCTGGCAGTACCCTGCCTCTGATGCAGGGGTGGTGTATGTGGCAGGTGGTCACAGACCACATCAATGCCTCTGGCATGGAGAGGTGCACTGCAGTATAGATCCACAAGTGGATGGGGACCTCATGTGATGGACCAAGGACAAGCTTGGCAGCAACATGGCCTCTGTCCAGGACACTGGAGGTGGAATACCACAAGAGAACAAGCTGACTCTGTTGGAAGGGTTCGGCAGTGGACTCATTAGCAGTGAGCATGTAGTTGGCATGGGAGGCATGGACACCTATACAGTCACATCAGGTTAATGTCCTATGTGCATGTCATATGTGCTTCCATCTATCCATGATATGCTGTAAAATGTTGTGGTACAGTTGGCTGTGGTCCCCCTTACCAATCCATGAGTAACGCAGTGATGCTACCATGGTCACTTCAATCGCATGTTCTCATTACAAGAGGTGGATGTGTGGTGTCCATGTGCGGTTGACATTGATCTCAAAGTACAGATCACTGTTTACAGAATATTACTGCTATGCCAATAGACCTATGTGTGACACTGGCATGCAAGACACTTGTCATTGAACACACTCACACCCCTTCGTAGTACCAGGTACGTTCACTCCAAAATATGTGACGTATGAAGAACAGATAAAGCAGCAGAGAGCCACAGTCGGGCTCTGCCCATTACCTATCAGAGTTTGAAGTACCGACACCTAAGAAAACCTGGACAGTAAGGTACCCATTGAGAAAACTATATCAACAGGCAAGACAAAATAACGTTTGTCAAAAGGGAATAGCCAAAGAAGCCAAGAAGATAATAAAGGAAGACGAATGGTGACGTCATAAGAAATCAGACTGATGCACATGTAGAAGATAAAAATTACCTAAGAATACTGACAAAGAGATGAAATACCATGGCTAAGTGACATCTTGAGCCTAAGGTGAAGAAGTTGATGTCTAGATGCAGAAACCTATGCCATATGCATGATGAAGACATGCAGTCAGTTTAAACGTGTACAGATGCAAGAAACCGCAAGAAGCAAAGAAATTGTTAAGCTTGCTTATGCCTAGTAGTAAATAGATTGCGGCAAGCGCCAACATATACATATACCTCAAAAGCACTTTATAGATGAGTGTAAATCCACTATGCACATGAGCAGAATTGAACAAACGTTACTAAAGGTCTCAAGTGGAGAGAGTTGCAGCAAACAAATCGAGAATTAAGACGGAGAGAAACCCAGCTGAAGGTAACCATGCCAAGAAGCCAAGGTCGTATCGGTCTGGAAAAGGCCAACAGTGGATACAATTAAAGAGAAAAAGAACAGAGTATCCTGTTCATAAAGGTCAAGATAAGCCACAGATGGTAGAAGACTGGCAGAATTAAATCAAATGCGCTAAAATACATGAAGAAGAAGTCAATTTCTGATCCCGAGCGTCCGGAGAGGAAAAACATGCGAATAGTGAGTGAAAAAGACTGATGCTTTGACAAAAAGTTTCATGCCTTAAAAACAAGTAATGGGAAGGAAATGGAGGGAGGAGGGACAAAAATAACGACAGAGTAAGAGTATAATGTACATATAAGAGGAAAACTTTGACTCGAGGGTGGCCGCAATAAGAGTATACGCCCAGTACCTAGGTTTCAAAGAGCGCTAGAAGAAGCCTTCATTTAAGGTCCTGAATTGATAGGATGACATAGGAGACCAGATCGATTAAAGACAATCTGAAAGAAATGGGCTTAAATTCCATGTTGGAATACAAATTAGGGGTTGGATGCATCTGAGGAAGCAGATGGCATGACATTTGTGAGGCCAGCCAGAGTCTGTCTGTCTGTTTTAGGTGTTTTGGTAGATCTATGACATTTGCACAATTGTAATGATAAGATGTTGCATGGTGTGTATTGATGGTTGTAGTTAACAAAAATAAAAGTGAAATTATTGTTGAAAAAATGGGTTTGGAGCTTGCAACGATTGATGCTCAGTCATATTGTTGATCTTGTTTGCAAAGACCTGTCGAAGCATGCACCCAAGCTTAAACAGTACAGTGCAGAATTGGTTAGAGGGACCGCAAACAAAATGTTTATGCCATGGCCCCAAGGCGGATCCCTATCTAAAATGGTCCTGCAGCACATGACAACATATTTGCACGGCACGTATACTGGCAAAAAGTCAGACAAATGCCTAGCTAATTTAGAACTTTGGAAAATGTACCAAGAGGAAAAGGAGGAGGAGCCACCGTCAGATTGGATACTGAATATATGCACAGAGGGTGTTGAAAGCTTTCTGCGCCACCCGTCCCGGCTGAAACAAAAAGCAAAGCTAGTAAAGACGAAGGATTATACCCACTGAGGGAACTTAAAGCAGCCACAGGATATAGCAACCCGCCATATGAGTCGCCTATGCAAAGTAGTGACGAAAGTCCAAAAAAGGATAGAGAAAGAGATATTGCCTCCAAAGTCCCAAAAGACAAGGAGAGATGAAAAATTGAAAAAGGAGAGCAAGCACAAGAAAGTAGATTTCTAGATAGGGGAAGAGAAGTAAAGAGATGGAAAGCAGATGAGGATAGGACTGATGAAATGGCATTCTCACAGAATGAATGGATGGGAGGACAGATTTTATGGAAACTCAATGGTAAAGGCATTGAGGATATGAGACAAAGGGGAGAACAAGATTAATTAGAAAGGAAAGAAAAAGAAAAGGAAAAACGATTAAGAGACGAAGGGGCTAAGAAAAGAGATAGGCAGAAATGAGAGCAGTTATCATGATGAGCAGGTCAGAAAACAGGAAAAGGCGGAAGAACAAAGAAAACGTGATCATAAGCAGAGAACAGCTGATGATCAGGATAGAATAGAACAAAGGAGAATAGAAGAAGAAGAACAAAAGATACGGGAGAAGAGAATAAAAAGACGAAGAGATGAGGAAATGCGAAGGGCAAATGAACAAAGAGATGCTAGGAAGCAAGAAGATGATGACATAGAACGCAAGCGAAGACAGAGTGCACGAGATCTCAAATATCTGGAAAGAGAGGTTAAAAAACCTGATCCAGTAGTAGACTGGGAAGATATACAAGAATTCTTTCCTGAGTACGATTTAGTACCAGGCACGTCTAGAGCAAATATAGAAGATGACTTCGACACCAGGAGCATCAGAGAGACAATTGATAGAATATATGATGAAATGGGACTAGAAAAGGTACCCCAAAGGAAAGGAGAAGATGAGCGTCTTGAGAGAACTCAGTTGTACGATTCTGAGGATGCCTCTCAAAAGTAGCGGAAATAGGGAGCTGTCATTAGATTGCCTGACTCCAAATAGAAATGAGGAAGATGAGAGAAGTTGCACGAGTTGGGCGCAGACAATATCAGAAGCAGAAAGAGAAGCATGTGAAGAAAGAGAAGATGAGAGACGTCGCGAAAGACGCTTCTCTCAGGGAAAGGGGATAAGATGGTTGGATTCTAATGGGTCTGCACCAAAGGCATCAGAGTTAGCTATACAATCAGATCAGCATTAATGAGTATCATACGGTTAGAGGGGGGTGTCTCCACCACCCTGTGTGAGCAGATTAAGGATATTGCCAGGTAGACAGCGATGTTGGACTATTACCCCTGTGGTAGACAGAAAAATGATGAGAGAGGAAAAGGATTGTCATGTGTCACAGTTCCCTCTACTAGTAAAAGGAGGTTTGTGGCCACAATATATACCATGACCACAGATGGATAAAGAAAACCTAAAAAATATGCTCCCAATGTTGACATCTGGAGCCACGGAAAATGGATATATGAGTTAGAAAGAATGACGGGAAGGAACACGTTACCTATAGGGAATATTAAGGGTTTTTTAATCGCCATACTTGGTGATAGAGCTGATGATGTGTGGATATGTGCAGGTTACACTGGGGTGACTACAGTTAATACTGCGCATGATGGAGCGCTGTTAAACAATTGCAGAACCGCAGTATGGAAAGCGCTTCGAGTGCTATACCCAGACACTTCTGATATGGGAGCTAAAATGACACGCAAGATGAAGGAGGGAGATGATCCGTTGCTTTACATCCAGAATTTTCAAGACCCATGTGTACTAGAAACGTGGGAGTCTTGGGGGATATCTATACCTGTGTTTTACCATATATTATGCCAAGGGCTGCCAAACAGGTACAGCAGCAGCTCAAGAAATTGGTAGGGATTGAGGCTAAGCCATGGTCTGAGCTACAGCTGATCATCACGTACTATTGCAGACTGCTGCAAGAGAAGAATTGCAAAAGGATGCTGCACGAATAGGCGAAGAGGCTAAATTAGTGCAGAAAAAATTCTCAAAGTATGCCAAAGTATGCCATTGAGGGGGCAGTGATAACTAATACAAATGGATCAAACATGCAGCAGGTCAATAGCCAAAGACAATTTGATCAAAGCAATAACTGGTTTTACCCAAGAGGAAGAGGCTTTCGAGGAAAAGGATGGCAGAGTAATCTGGGAGGTTTTCAAAATAATCAAGGAGGTTTTCAAAATATGCAAAGCAGAAACCAGGATATGCAACATGGCCAAATAATCAGACCATCACCAACATGTTGGACGTGTGGGTTGACAGGGTATCTAGCACGCATGTGCAGAAGTCAATGAATGGTGCAAAACTACCAATTCCCAAGCGGAGGGATGGTGAATCCGTCTGCGTTCTCGCAGCAGGGTGCAAATAGATTTGTACAGAATCACACGGTCAAGCACCAAGTGTAGAGCAAAGCTTGCAACCACAGCAGAAGGCGACACATTTTCCACAGGGACAGTCCCAACAGTCGCCAATGCAACTGTTACAAACAACAGGCACAGGACAGCTACTGAATTCTGCAATAGGAGATTCCACAAGTGACGGGGGAAATCCGTTCACTCAGAGTGGGACAAGATTATATATGAACTACGACAGTTCACTGGAAGACCTGATGTGTTCTATCCTATCAGTGACCCGAACCCTCACAAGGAACTAAGTGTCGATGTCTTTATAGGGGATAAGGAATATTCTTTCTTAGTTGGTGTGGCACACTCGTGTATAGGTGAAGGCAAGTTTTCTTTGTCCGGCGATGCCATAAGTACTCAGGGCTTCACAGGAGCAACAAGTCGTGTTCCTTTTACAAAAGAACTTCCAGTTTCCATAGGAGAATGTGACATGAAAGTGCCACTGCTATACTCGAGGCAGACACCGGTAAATATATTGGGACTAGACCTAATGACAAAGTTAAACATGACAATCTCGTTCACAGAGAAAGGCATAGTCTGTTCAACTCCAGGAATGCATTATTTGAACGTGTGCGAAATGATTAGAGCATATGCAGGACGAATGGCTATGAGAGCTATTCCATTAGAACCCGAAATATTTGCATATGGAGTGCATAGAAATTAATGTCTTGTTTACCAGGCCTTGCAGACAAAACAATGAGAACCCCAGATGATTTTCTGTTCAGACCAAGAATACTTATGCATGAGGAAAAGGGACAAGTGTTTCCCTTAACAATACAAGCAGCCATAGTGCGAGGAGAGATGGCTTTGCTTGATGGTTGTGATGAACGAGGCAGACAATGGTGCACAGTAATTGCCACTGGGAAAGGTTACAGATTGACTGACGTCACTGATGACGATCGATTTGAAGAGCAAATAGATGAAGATGAGATGACAGTTGAGGTTAATCTCATTTATTGGGTGAACCTGATCAAAAGAGAGGTGCCTCAGAGAGTGATGCTTGTACAAAAACATTCTTACTATTTTGTTGATGACATGGCAAATGTGCCTGTCTCAGTATGGACTACAGGCCCTTATGACGTAGGGTTACTGAAAGGAGTCGGAGAAGTGAATATTAAATTGAAACCAGGAGCAATATTACCAAAAGTGAGGCAGATGAAGGGATTTTTAAGACAATTTCTGCCATGATGGAGCAGGGCATTTTAGTGACGTCAGAATCATCATGCAATACTTTGGTTTATCTGATTAAAAAATCAAAGGGATGGTCTTGGCATTTAATACAAGATTTTAGGCCGATAAACCAGATAGTAGAGGCTGAGTTCCCTCTAGTCCTGAACCAGTCCATGATCCTATGTAATATACCCATTGAAGCAAGGTATTTCATGGTGATTGACTTGAAAAATGCATTTGTCTCAATACCATTGCACAAAGACTCACAAGATTTGACATCATTCATGTTCAGACAAGTTTGCCTGAAAGCACAAGGTTACCTCAAGGATATTGTGAGTCTCCTTCAATTTTCAATAGAGTCCTGCAAATGGACCTAAACAATATTGCATTAGAGAGTGTTGTCTTGCAATACGTGGATGACATACTAATTTGCAGCACAGCAGAAGAAAAGTGCAGACACGATTCTATTCAGCTATTAACTATACTTGCTGAGAAAGGATATAAAGTGGACAAGGAAAAGCTAGAATATTGTCAACAAGAAGTGCTGTACATAGACCAGCTGATCTCACATGAATGGAAAAAGGTTACCCCTGAAATAGCTGAAGCCATTTCAAAAACATCCAAGCCACACGCGATAAAACAAATGCAGAGTTTTCTAGGATTATGTAATTACGTCAGGGCATGGGTCTTTGACTACAGCTCTTATACCGGGCCCTTTTTTACAAGTCTTAAAGAAAGCACATGCAACGAAAGAAAAAATTGTGTGGACCAAGACCATGGAAGAAGGGTTTGATGAACTAAAAAGGCCATTTGCATGGCACCAGTCTTAGGGATCCCCAATTATGCAGAGGTATTTTACCTGTTTTCACACATGAATGGCTGTGTCATGGCAGTGTTATGACAGCAGTACTCACACAGAAAATCACGTTGGGGTACAAACCCCTTGCATACTACAGTGGAAATTTAGACCCAGTGATGAGGGGTCACTTCCCGTGCAAACAAAGTTTGGCTGCTGCAGCGTTCGCCATAGAGAAGGCTACAACCATTGTGATGGCATTATTCGTCAAGCACGCATTATTTGCCATTTTAAGGAAACCAAAAGGCACATTGACATCTCAGAGAGCTTCTGCTTATGAAGTGGTCATATCAAAGCCAGCAATTAAAATAGTACGATGCAAAATAGTGAAACGAGCTATGTTTATAGCAGAGCCAGTTACTGAAAGAGAGCAAATAGATGATTGCACGAACTATGAAGAATTGTATGATGCGATTGTCAGAGTGAAAGAAAATGCATTGGCTGAAGGAGAAATCGTCTTCGTTAATGGTTCTTCGAGGATCAATCAAAATGATGGACAGACATATACAGGTGCCGCTGTGGTAAAGCACACAGCAAATGGGGAATTTTGAGTACTTATTAGTGCACAATTACCCTCACATTATTCAGCACAAGCTGCAGAATTATTGGCGTTGATACTCGCACTCGAGAATCACGCAGACCAGGAAATGACTGCGCCTATGTGACGTTGACAGTGCACGCAGGCCTAACGTGCTGGAAAAGGAGGGGCTACCTCCGAGCGGACGGTACACCAGTGCAGCACGCAGCCTTATTGGACAGACTCATTAAGGCACTACAACTCCCAGTGGGCATAGCAGTCGTAAAATGCGCTGCCCACACGAAAGGGACAGATTTTATCTCACGTGGAAATCAAACAGCAGACACTGAAGACAAGCATGTAGCAACCAAAGACGAAGTAATAATGAATGTGGAAATATTTGATGTGCATGAGAAAATGATTGTTGCACAACGTGAGCCAGAAGGCTATAGCAATATGGCAAATAAGGCAAAAACTCAGTTAATGGAGCTCAAGGAGAAGCAAAACAGGAAGAGAAGAATTTATGGAAGCGACAAGGGTGTTCTTTAAACCCCTCCGAGAGCTTGTGGCAACAAGACAGCATTGGTAAACCGGTGATGCCTACAGCTTTATTGAAAATCGCAATGGAACAGGTAAACTATCCAGTGAACATGACAAAGGAGAATCTAGCAGCAGCAATTGCCGAAGACTGGTTTATTCCGAACTTGGTAGAAGACGTTGCATTTTGCATGGTAAACTGTATAATTTGTCAGCAGTTCACGGCTGGGCATACACTACGTGTGATTAGAGGAGTTATCCCAAGGCCAAATGAGCCTTTTCAGCACTTGCATATTGATTATGTCGATATGATTCAAGTATGTAACAGGTGCAGGTATCTAATTGTTGTGGTGTGTCCATTCTCTAGATGGATAGAAGCAGGTCCATGTGCACACCCAGACTCTACCTGTGCAGCCAAATTCCTGGTGAGGGAGGTATTTCCCAGATGGGGAGTGTGTGAAGTGGTGAGTTCAGACAATGATCCTCATTTTGTTAATGCAGTATTTGAACAGATTAGCTTGTTGCTTGGTATAAAGCACAAGTTTTCTTTGGCGTGTCATCCTCAAGGGAATGGAATATGCGAGAAGCTCAGTGGCTTGTTAAAGGAAAGGATAGCCAAGTTGAAGCTTACTCTGAAGAAGGGATGGCTGCACTGTCTTCCACTGGCACTGTATGCACTCAGAAACCAGCCTTGTTCTGACCACCATCTCACGTCGCACGAAATTGTGATGAGCAGAAGGATGCGCACGCCATTAACACCTCAAAATAGAGCTACATCTGATGCTCAGCCAACAGGAGAAGTGTTAGGATTGGAAATGCAAAACTACATGAATTGCATGACATCTTGTCTTACTGTAATTTCAAGACAGCTGCAGCGAAGACAAAAAGGTGTAGGGCAGTACAGAACAAAGAAGGTGATGCTGCAACAGACACATTTTCAGAATTACGTGTTTCTCCAATATTCCCTGGGGAGATGGTCCTGGTGAGTAATCACACAAGAAAAAAGTGGAACGAGCCAAGGTTCCACGGGCCATTCAGTGGGGAGGACGTTACACCCTCTGCAGTCAAATTACAGGGAGAAGAGCTTGTATCTTCTTGGGCAACATCAAGCCATGCATCAGAGAAAACCCTCTGCCTGCACCCCACCGTGAAGAGACTATAGACAACGGGGAAGAACCACAGCATGTGCAGACAAGATCCATGACGAGGAAGAAGGACGCATGACCAGCCAAGCAAAAGGCAAAGAACCTTTGTGCAAAGTTGTGGCTTAGTTTTGGACACTTCCTTTGAGCAAAATAAGGGAAGAAGGCCATAAAACCACGAACATTCTGTGCATCTTAGTTGCAGGGTGAAAGAGAAGAATTGCATGTATAAAGCCACAAAATAGCTTGTTGACTTTGAACTTTGGAATGAGGCACACTGAAGCCTTGATAAGAAAAGATATGCCAAATTTTGATTGAGGATATATAAATTGGAAGAGAATACAGTATCCCGAGTCTTTCGACACAGAATCCCTGTTTGGACTCACTTATGGTGTCACGCAACAGTGACCTCATCAAAGACATTCTGATCTATTTCGAGTAAGTATTGAGGTCGTACCCATCGTTGGTGGGAAGGCTCACAAACATAACAGAGTTTCTTCAAGATCCTGAAAACGAAAAGACAATAAAGAGGCTGCTCTCAGTGATTGGAGAACAGTTAATTTTACTTCCGGAGTACAGCGAGGACAAGTCAAATGTCCTTGTCACAAGAGAATAGCAGGCTATCCAGTAATATATTTTTTCGATTAATTGAAGACTTTCCAGAGCTTGTGGGGCGACATGCAAATGTCGATGTCCTCACTTTCATTAGAGACCCATGGAACACTACACATCTGAGTATGCTCCTGCATGGTATCATAATGCAGGTCGAACATTCTAGTCAGCATCAAAATCACAGGAGAAGAGTGTAAACGTTCCTTCGAGGGACAGATCGTGAAGGTGTTGCTAAGGACTTCACTTTTGGTTCTACTGGCAAGAAAACAACATGTCGTCTGGAGTGAAACAGATTAGAGGCATAGACTGGGAATTGATTTACATGTAAAATTAAGACATATTGAACTTGTTGCCTCAATTGGAAATTTGTGTTAATAAAAAAGGAACTGTTTCCAGAGACAAGAGACAGCCTATTAGTCAGACAAAGAGGATCATCAGTCCAGCACTCGTGATCTGCAAGCAGAGGCAGCAGAATCCAGATAAAGTGCCAATGTTTAGCATGTATTAAATAATTAGTTTTGTTTTCTTAGATGATCGAGATGGGAAACCAGAACAGCAACATTGTCCTCCTTCATGAGGAGAGACATTCATATTGACCCAGGAACAGATGTCGCAAAGTGACTTAGAAATGTATCATTTACACATGAATTGTGTTCATTATCATATTATTGTCATTGATGATTAGGACTGCGTTTTTCATCGGTGCACAAAGTGTTCAGATTCCTGTGCACCCACCTAATGATGTACGCATGAAACCTACAAAGGTACCCAGACATTACATAGTCATTGCAGTTCCTAGAAAGAATGATAGTGACTGAACTTGAGATGGATATGATAAACAATGATACACACACACAACACTTGAGGTAAAAAATGAATTGAAATGCCGACAGGGTCGGCAAAGTAAACCGAGAAGGGGTTGATGAAAGATACACTTACACAAATAATGAGTACATACACACCTGGTCTAGTGTCAATGACTTCAGAATCACATTCCAGAAAATGGAGCGAATTTGGACAGAGCTCAACAAGAAGGTTTTTACCAAGGGTGTTAGAAGACACATGGAAAAGGAACTGCTAAGGAGACGAAAGAAAGAAATGAACAAACAGAGACAGCACCGACGAGAACACCTGATCCAGTGATGAAAGGGTCAAGTTTAAGTCCTGCATTACAATCACGTGCAGAGATAATAGCAAAATCAATATGGACGTTCATAAACAGAGCCAAAAAGAGACAGGAGGACAAGGAAAGACTTACCGGACCTTATCCTACAACAATAATACATGTGGACACGCCCAGATCATTAATGGAGATATCTGAGAATCCTCCAGCAAAAAGAAGCTATACAGATGTGTTCAAAGATGTGGTTTTTGCAAACTACAGAAAGACTTTGAGAATCAGAAGAAGCACACAAGAAGACAATAATGAATTGAACGATTACCTGGACAGCACAGCACACTTGGGAAATAACATATGGTACCAACATATGAAGTTAATTGAAGGCGACCTTCAGATGGAGAATGCTTTGTTTGTACACTCCTACCGTACCGCATGGGGAAGTCAAAAATCTTCGCAGCTGTTGAAATAGATGTCAAGACACCGCACTGCCTATCACACATAGCAATGTGCACAACCAGAGGCCAGTTCATGGGAAGAGATGCTTCACTCAAATGGGCAACTGAAGCAACTGACCCAGATGAAGATGATTATGTCCAAGACATAAAAACGAGAAATAATGGCAACACAAAGAATGTTGTGATCAGATATGAGAAGCCTAGAGTTAAAGGAGCAGAGATCAGAAGAGAAACAAACAAAAAGCTGAACGTCAAAGGAAAATCTACAGAAGAAGCTCAAAGATGGAAGGACAGAGGTCAAATGCACATTTTGGGGAACAGTGTTTTCTCCAGAAGGATGGGAGAAAGGAGTGGTGATCTGCAGAGCATGGATGATCATTGGATACCATAAAGAAACTATTGAAAATGCACAAACAATATGCAAGCCATTATGGCCCAGACTTGCAAGACTGCTAACATGGGTTGAAGACAGAGGAGGACACTTGCAGATAGTGCCATTGGAGATTTACAAGCTATGCTTCAGAAACAATGGTACAAGAAAAATGGGAGAAAATCAGAACTGTGGACGAATCTTCGATGCTACAGGAATGATGCATGGAACAGCAGTGATCATGGGTCATTAATGGGCATGTTGATCCAAAGCATATATCAGATTGCCGAAGAATTGGGGAGGTATATGTACATTGGTGAATGCCCATGTTCCAGCATTGGTGATTCCAAGAAGTCATATGAATATTGACAGTTTCTATAGAACTGATAAGCTGAATGAAGAGAGAAAATTACTTCTGTGCCAAATCGATAGAAGCCTTTGATGCAATCCCATATGAACATAGGTTGTTCAGCTTAACCTCTTCAGTGTTCACGACAATCCTGATGCCACAAATTCAGGTCAGCGCAAACACTAAATGGTTGCAGATAACCAGATGGAAGGTACTGCAGACCATCTACACAACCCTAAAGGGATTTAATGCAATTAAGGAAGAGTTAAGAGCGATTCGACTAATGACACTCCAGAAAAGATATGTCCTAGACATGATCTCAGCTATGGATGGGGGTGTTTGTGCAAAAAGCAGAGAATCATGTTGTACATTTATACCGTCACACGATGACGAAAATTGAACCTTAACAGAAGCCATAGATATGCTGACAAAACTACAAAATCAGATGATAGATGAAGTTGACAAAGTCGACAATGACAGTTGGTTTGGATCACTGTTTGCATGGGTTCCACAATGGATGGCAGATTCATTCAAGTTCCTAGGAGCCCTGTCGCTGATGATATCGCTTGGATTCTGTGTTATCAAGCTAATAATCTCTCAGTGCCAGAAAACTGCAAAAAAGGCCATCGGGATGAAAATCATGATTGATGTTGAGTCAGGATGGAAGCCTAAGGACCTCACTGACGAAGAGTTAAGAGACTTTGTGAATGCCAGCATATATGCACCAGAAGGAACAATGTTCCGGTATCCAAGGAAACATAGAAAATATGCGGGGAAATGGATCTATTGCAATCCAAGTGGAGAATGTCAACTAATGACATGGAACAAAGATGAGCACGTAAGAACAGCAGGATGCTTGAAGGGAGAAATAAAGATATTGGGCCTCATTACGACCCAGGCCGTAAGTTACCGCCTGGGTCGTACCTTTACCACCATGGCGTAAACTATGTTTACGCCATGGTGATTGGCGGACTTACCGCCCCATTCCGAGGTTGGCGGGGCGGTAAGTCCCCAATCCCCATTTACCCTTCCCCATTCCCATTTTTGCCCCATAGGGCATAATGGGAGTGGGGAAGGCGTTAATTACGCCACGTAAATTACGGTGGCGTAATTAACAACAAGGTCCCTTAGCGCCATGGATTTTAACACCTGCTAAAAGCAGGTGTTAAATCCTCCATGGCGCTAAGGGACCTCGGAATCAGGCGGTAAGGGTCGGCGCTGTTTACGCTGCCGTAAACCCCTTACCGCCTGGGTCATAATGAGGCCCATAGACCCCAAAGAAGCATTTCTTCAGACATAGGTGTCTAGATCCAGAGGATGAAATAAAAATGTATACAAAGAAAGAGGTAAGCATGGTCGATGAATCGGCCAGAGGGGGGAGTGAAGAGGAAGTGCCAAGCACCATCCACACTCCAGCCACCCCCTTCGTAGTACCAGGTACGTTCACGCCAAAATATGTGACATATGAAGAACAGATAAACCAGCAGAGAGCCGCAGTCGGGCTCTGCACAGTGCCAATCAGAGTAACTGAACCGATTGAAGTACCGACAACTAAGAAAACCTGGACAGTAAGGTACCTATTGAGAAAACCATATCTACAGGCAAGACAAAATAACGTTTGTCAAAAGGGAATACCCGAAGAAGCCAAGAAGATAATAAAGGAAGACAAATGGTGACGTCATAAGAAATCGGACTGATGCACATATAGAAAATAAAAATGACCTAAGATTACTGACAAAGAGACGAAATACCATGGATAAGTGACATCTTGAGCCTAAGGTGAAGAAGTTGATGTCAAGATGCAGAAACTTATGCCATATGCATGATGAAGATAGCCAGTTAGTTTAACCTGTACAGATGGAAGAATCCGCAAGAAGCAAAAAAATTGTTAGGCTTGCTTATGCCTAGTAGTTAATAGATTGCGGCAAGCGCCAGCATATACATAAATAGACCTCAAAAGCACTTTATAGATGAGTGTAAATCCACTACACACATGAGCAGAATTGAACAAAGGTTACTAAAGGTCTCAAGAGGAGAGTGTTGCAGCAAACAAATTGAGAATCTAGATGGAGAGAAACCCAACTGAAGGTAACCATGTCAAGAAGCCAAGGTCATATCGGGCTGGAAAAGACCAACAGTGTATACAGTTAAAGAGAAAAAGAACAGAGTATCCTGTTCAGAAAGGTCAAGATAAGCCACAGATGGTAGAAGACTGGCAGAATTAAATCAAATACACGAAAATACATGAAGAAGAGGTCGATTTCACGGTTTCCAAATCACGTGACAAGGCAGGCAGGAAGGGATGAGACTTTAACACCTACGCATGGATCCCTGCCATACCCATACTACTTAAACTTTCTCAGACCAAGAAGCAGACTCGAGGCCAAACTGCAAAGCAGTAATTGACACATGACCACTGAGGTGATGATTGATTGGAACATAATTGGAAGGAAGCTGGGGTGCAGACAACTCCCTGCACCTGGCTGTTCTGCATGCTGCTAGACGTAAGTGGAAAAGTATGAGTGGGGTTGATGCCAACCCAATCATAGTGAACCGTGTAATCTAGGGTCCTATAGTGAGTAGAACCAATGGGAGGTCGTACTGTTAGTGACGTTTATAGTGGCCATTTTGAAGGAAGGGCTTAGTTGCCCCACCTGAAATTGATTACCCTACCTCCTCTCTCCGTTACCACATACATTTATAGTACCTATGTTAAAGTTACCTTCCTATAACCAATCACGTTTTTGTACTTGTCATTAAACAGACTCCCTTTGCCAAACTATTGAGTTGTCATAGTTATTTGATGCATGAGTATAAATCTGCATCCCCATCTATCTCGAGGGTGCTGCTTCTCATCTTAAAGGACTGTTTGGAGATCCCATTTAAGTGGGCCAGCGGGAGTCCATCCAGTTCAGTGGCATGCATGTGAATAGTGCATTGTGAACTGGTCGTGTCTATGTCGCACTCTCCTCAAACATGGTTGATATGCATGTGAGTGTGCCTAACAACATACCTGGAATAGGGCAATGTGGCGATGGGGGTTAGCTGGATTATGGCAACATATATGCCTGCATGCAGGTTTGGTCAGCAGAAGTAGAGGTGACACTTACACATTTTGCAAGCAGACAAGGATGGAGTCGAGTGGGGCTCCGTATTGATGCACGGACCTTAATCTGTCCACTGGTGGGAGTTCTACTCTTATTCATGTCTGTCTGTATGTTCTCCTAATCCTCCAAACCATGGCATGTTGCAGGGCATAATCTGCACTGACATGATTGCACGTGTCAACGAATGTCAGCTGTCTGTGCCTTACAGGTAACAGTGATCTCATTTCCAATGTGTGATATATGTGTGGCTGGCCATATTATGTCTGTTTGCATTGTAATTCACAAATGCTTGTGCTGCCAGGTACTGATGACTCGGACAACGGAGCAGATGAGGAGGGGAAGGAGGACAAGAAGAAGGAGGAGCAGGAGGTGGAGGATAAAGCACAACCATCCACCAGTGCTGAATCCCCTCATGCTGCAGAGCATCATCAGCAGGGCTGCCAACCCCTCAGATGATGCTGCTGAATGTGATGTGGATGGCAAACTAAGGGGCAGGTAGAGGTTCCAGCAATGCGTAGTCTGGATGCCATGGAGCTTTTCGAGTTCCTTGAGGCTGCTAAGTCTGAGGAGGAGAGCCAGGAGACCATGGGCCCGTTAATAAGAAGCCCTGCATCAATGGTGGAATCATTGTCTGCAAGATTGCCTTTTCCCATAATGGACCCAACAGTATAGGCTGGTGTCAATTGCAGGGTTACAGACCACCAGTCAATGACACTGCACTCAATGCGACAGGCCCAGATTTCAGAATCCCAGCTTGGTAGGCCCTGCACATGTGCCTGCTGACACTCAGATTGGGAGGAGGTGTTGCTGCGAGCAAGTGCCCAATGCGGTGAGGTCCTGCAGGAGATGGCCAGAGACATCCATCGCCTGGCCAAACATGTCATCTTCTCAACTGCTGCACACACTACAGGACAACGCCCATTGCAGCAGGAGCGGAGAGAGGACATGCAACAAGTGAGGCATGTCATTATAGAGGATGGTTTGTCTCTCTGGAAATCCCTGCATGATGGGTTTTTGGCCTCCAGGAACCCCCAACAGCAGGTGATGGTCACCCTGAGGGAGACAATGCATTTGGAGATGTTGGCCTAAAGGGTATCCCAACATCAAGACAGAGAAACCCATAGTGAATTCCTGCAGGCAGAGATGTTGTCTGTGAGGGAGTCCCAGTGTCAATACACTGAAGCCAAGAGCAAATGTCTCCAGGCAGAGATATTAGCTTTGAGGGAATCCCACCATCAAGATGTGGAAGCCTAGAGCAAATGCTTGCAGGCCGAGATGTTGGCATTAAGGCATTCTCACTATCAAGATAAAGATACCTTGAGGCAGTCTTTGCACAATTAAATGTATGCCACAAGAGACCTCCAACGCCAAGAGATGGCTTCCTTGATACAATCTTTGAACATGCAGTTGGAGACGTGAAGAGTGAACATGCATAATGCCTCTGTGGCCACTCACGACATACATCAACAGGACTGTGTAATGAGTGGGACCATCATGCATGCATCGATTTCATGAGGGCCAAAGCCAATGATGACCACGCTTTTTCACTGTATAGACAGAGTGCACCACCCGAGGATCTACCACTGGATGGTGGTCCCAGTTGAACCATGCTGGTGTGTCCCTTAGCCACACTCCCCTATCCTCTTGCCCAAGCCATCTCATCTTCATGTGCCCTGGTGTCCATGAGCCGTGGAGAGTTATGCATTTTCATTATTTTCATTATGTTACACATGTGGTCCCCCTCCAGGGTGGACTATTGGTGTAAATCTTTTTCCAAAGAGGACTATTTTACTTTTTGTCTTTGTCCAGGGTGGACTCTATTGGATTTGTACCCTGTCCAAGGAGGACTAGTTCATGATCATTATTTTTCCCTCATGCTAGGACCATTGCCCTCTCTTGGGCATTTTGAGTTGGAAGACTGGACATGTGGCCATGCACAGCGTAGTAAACTGGCATAGTTTTGTGGACTGCTACAGTCTCCCACATCCCATTCTACACCGATTATCTCATGTGCAGTCTGTATGACTGGCTCATTTAGCTGGTCCCAACCAATGTCCTATGGTGTTACAGGTATCTTGTCTCATCCATTGCCAACACTCCCTGAGAGGACCCCCAGCACCCTTTCTCCACCCTAGTCCCCTTTCCAGCTGCTGGTCACTGGCTCTCCTTGCACCAATGTGGATTCACAGTGTTAGGTTGAGGGGGGTTCACAGCACCACAGCTTTACCAGGAGGTAAGGTTGTATGCACTGTCAATCTTGTTCATGGCTGGTGACAAATGCACCTCAAAACTGGCATGCAGTGGCACACATAGGGTTAGCATGTATAATGTGATTTTGTGATGTTTAGGTTGTGGTCACTGTCCCTGAAGATGTGAGTTGGACTACATGTCTGTGTGTGTGCACATCTCCTTAATCAGCCATGGATGTGTTTTGGGTTTCTGGTTGCACCTCCACGACTTGCTGCTTGGAGACAGGCTCCTTGGGATGTTCCTTTGCAAATGCTTCTGGTGGGAGCTGATGCAGTAGCTTCATTTATTGAGTGGCTTCCCATTTGTACTCCTGCCATGTGTCATGTCCTGTGGACACAGGTTGGACTGGGCTATTGGGTACTCTGTTGAACTCATGGTGGGCCTCGTTTTTTTGTGGTGTGTCCACATTTTCTCATGGGAATCGTGTTAGCCTTGTAGCTGAAGTGTGATATGGGGTCACTCTGGTTAATATTTCCATGGCCTCTTTTTTTTCCTGGTGCACCCCTGCCCAGGGCCCATGGGCATGCATGACACCTGACTGCCTCTTTCTACATAGCTGGATGATCCAGTTAACGTGTTTCCATGTGGGTGATATGTGTAGTGTGCGGTACATTGCTGGTGAGGTGCACATGTCAGATGCCAGTATGTCCTTCTCATGTGTCATGTTGCTTATATGTTCCCATGAATATGGTCAATGAATGTTGATGGAGAGGGATGTGTTACCCTACCTTTCCATTCATGTGTGTGTATCCTATGGTTGGGTAGATTTATTTCTGGTATTCCTGCACAGCATCATCATGATTGGAAGTAGGACATGTTGAGAATATCAGAGACATGTATGTGAAGAGGGTGGGTGGGCAGCTGTTGATTTTCCCCATTGCAGGATCATGTACATGTCAGTGGTGTGTGAATGCGAGCATGTCCAGCAGCAATGGTGCAGAGAGAGGACTCATGAACAGGACCTGTGAAAACACCTTTGTCATTTGCATATGCATGCAGTGCGGAATGAAACGAGGACTGGCTCGAGGAGTCCTGCATGGAACTGGGAATGTTGACAACTATGGTCTACCCAGAAGCCCCCTCGGGCCTCCAGACCTGCAAAGCTGCAATGCATTTAATGGTTACCCACCCTGCCAAAGGCCTGCATTGCCGCCCAAACTGCCTTGGTGTTGCCTCCTGGGGCCACGCTGTGGGGGGGGGGCTTGCCAGGGTGCCAGTGGCCTGGCCCACCCAGCAGGCCCATTTCAAAATCTCTATTGTGCCCCAACCTGAGCTTCAGGACTGCTGTGTCAGCCTGCTTCGCCTGCAGGTTGTCCACCCCTGTGCCCTGTGCAATTTGCTTCCACCTGCTTTGGGACTGTGTCAAGGGGATGACCCCTAGGGGAAGTCCCCCTCAAATTGGCCACTACCCCTTCGAAGCACAGCAAAGTCAGAGCAGCCTGGCAGCACACTAGTGGTCAGATTAGAGTTGACAGGGTCGGGTGGTGTTAGCCCCAGTGCTTGCCTTTTAAGCCTGACTGTTGCCCCTTCTTCACCAAGCAAGTTTCTATAGCAGTTTGGGGCAAGCATTCAATGGGGTGCCAACCCTCCTATAAACACACCAGTGGTGTCACATGGAGAAAACTATCATGCTTTAACCCCTTTCCCTCCCAGTGCTGAGCCCATTTTTGGACATTTTGTTATTTTGTCATTCAATACCTTCTACATTTTTTGTTACAAGTAGGCAGTCATAACACCACCAAAGTTTGCTGCAGGCAGGTATGAGAAAATAACAAAAAAGTGACATTTTGTGTTTTTTTAGAAAACGCTGATACAATGATGTACAAATAAGCCTGTGTTTTTTTTTTCTTGTAAGAGCTAGGTTTGCAGTTCTGAATTTGTCATTTTCCAAGCTTTCAAGAACAGGCTGAGTGGAAATAGAAAATAATGTTTTTCATAAATATTTCTTCATGTTTGTGAGAGGTAGGCGATTTTGCCTGTTTTTTTTAATAGGACATGCTTGCACAGAATAGAAGAGGAGGGTAGGACATCTCAATGGGAACACAAAAAGGCATATGTTTAAAAAAAGTAGAAACAATTCCAAGTTCAGGAAGGAGTCATTTGCGCAGGTCAGGCAACAACAATGTACCCATAATTCCCGTAGTTTGGGCAAAAAATTGGAAAAGTGACAGAAAAAAAGTATGTGCTGGACATGTTTTCACTTGCAAGGGAAAAGCTTCCATGAATATTCAGAAAAGCAATACGCACATTCCCCTGACTCTTCTAGTTAGGAAATCACACATTTGTCATAATGTTTCCCGAAATAAGCAACATCACGAGCCAAAAACCAAGCCATAGTAGACAGTGTTTTGATGCTGATGACCTAAACATACCTACTTAGCATTTGAACTACCCAAGTTTAGGCGCAACTAGTCTTGACCGCCTCAGATCTAGGACATTTACCAGCTCGACCTCTCACAACACAGGTCTAAGTAAAAGCAAATCCAAATCCAAACCTGACTCCCACGCCTCCTCCCCCCGCACATTCAACAGAAAACTACTCAAATCTCCCACCGAATCAATCAAAGGCGCACTCATCAACGCGAGATCCTTAGTCGCCCATGCCTTAGATATAGCCGACATCATTGCCCTCAACAATCTTGACTTCCTAGCCATTACTGAGACCTGGCTCCACGCAGCCTCCGGCCCAGCAGTAGCGCTAGCTATACCCAATGACTACACCATTTACCGCGCAGATAGACAAAGAGCCAAAGGCGGAAGCGTAGTCGTCATTGCAAGAAGCTCACTCAATTTAAGACACATTCAAAACCAACCACTCCCCTCGGCGGAACTACTCACCTTCAAACTCTCCACAACCAACACAAGCACTATCACCACCCACCTCATCTATAGACCGCCAGGCCCATATCGTCATTCAACGATGACATAGCTCTCCTACTCATCCTAGGAGACTTTAACCTCTGTCTCAATGACGAAAAAGATGACAAAGCAAACACCATCGCCAACACCATTTCAGAATTAGGACTCACACACCACATCTCACAACCCACACACAATAAAGGCCGGACCATTGACTGGATTGCCATCCTCAAATGCAATATCACCATCCTTTCTAACACACCTTGCACTTGGACCAATCATCACCTTCACCATTCACCATTCATCATTAACAAAGACACTCTTACTCCTGTTCCCCCTCCCAATGCTCCTCCCTCACTCACAAGAAATAGCAAAAATATCACAGTTGAAAAACTCCTCCCACTATTACAACCCATCATCGAGTTCTCCCCCACCATCACCAACTCCACTGAATTAGTAGACCTCTACAACACAACCATTCTCAAGGCCTTGAACACGATAGCACCACTCAAACTACGGAACGCCAAACCTCACGCGCACCTTAATTCCTGGTTCTCTAGTGAATTAAAAACCCTCCGCAAAATCAAAAGACATGCAGAATTAGCATGGAAACAGTCTCCCTCCGCTAACAACAAAATATCCTACGCTCTAGCCTCCAATACCTACAAGTTAGCAATCATCCAAACCAAAAAAAACATTTACAATGAAAGAATATGTAACGCCAAATCCAATACCAAAGAGCTCTTTAACATTCTGAGAGACCTTGAATCTCCTTCCCCCATCCCAGACACATGTACCAAAGACATCTCTTGGTGTACCAACATACAAGATGCACTTCTTGGCAAAATTGCCATGTTACAAGCCAAAATTGAGGCAAAGAAAGAAAGCCTCACCCTCGTTGACAATCATATCCCTTCCATCCATTGCCCCCGAACGGACAACAATGACCTATTCAACTTTTCCGCCATATCTATCAAAGAGGTTGAAGATATCATTAACTTGCTGAAGCCCTCCAAATGCCAAGGTGATATTTGCCCGGCGCCAGTCATCAAAGAGGCGGCCAAACATCTAGCTCCATTCATCACATCTCTCATAAACACATCTTTCATATCTTGCACAGTACCCAACAACTTAAAGGACTCATGGGTATTACCCCTACTAAAGAAACCCACTCTTGACCCCAGTGTACCCACGAATTACCGACCCATCACGACTGTACCCTTGCTCCTAAAAATTCTTGACAGAGCTGCCTACCTGCAGATACAGAACCACCTCGAGAAAAACAATTTACCAGGTCAAAGACAATCAGGATTCCGTCCCAAACACGGTACCGAGACAGCCCTGATTGACCTCGACACAAATGGACAACATCAAAGACAACGGCAAACTAGCGCTTCTTCTCCTCCTCGACCTGTAGAAGGTAGAAAGACATAGCAAAACCCAGGTAAGAGTGGGGGAAAAGCTCTCACTCTTACCAAGTGGAAACAAATAAACTCCAGAAGTCCAGCAAAGCTGCTGGGGGACTCACTAGGTGCGGGAAATTAGCCATGAATGAGAATTCTCCCTAACACTCGCCCCCCCTAGACTAAGGAACAGGAGGATTTAATTCACTCCTGGATGGACCTCATACCTCTAGTCGGTTACAAACATCCTAGAAAGACCATCAGCATTTTGGTGGTGACTCCCTGCTCTGTGCTCAATGGAAAAATCAAATCCTTGCAGGCAGATTGACCATCTGAGTAACTTTGGGTTTTCCCCTTTCATTTGCCTCAGCCATCTCAAGGGTTGGGGGTCAGTCTGAATAGTGAAGGTAGATCCACACAAGTATGGTCTAAACCTCTTCAGTGCCCACACAATAGCAAAGCATTCTCTTTCTATTGTTGCCCACCTTGTCTCAGGATCCTTTAACTTCCTGATGATGAAACAAATGGGGTGTTCCCTACCTTTCTCATCCAGTTGACTAAGGACTGCACCTATACCTACATTAGAAGCATCAGTTTGTACAATGAAGGGTTGGTGATAGTCAGGAGCTTCTAGGACTGGAGCTTGACAAAGGGCTTTCTTTAGGCCTTCAAAGGCTTGATTGCACTCCTCATTCCACCTGACCTTTTTAGGAAATTTGGGAGAGGAGATGACATTCAAGGGAGAAGCTATGGTCCCATAGTTCTCTATGAAGTTCCTATAATACCCAGTGAGGCCTAGGAAGGCTCTCACTTGGGTTTGAGTAGTAAGGGTGTCCCAGTTTTGTACAGCTTGGTCTTTGCTAGGCAGTGTCCTTATTTCACCTCCTCCCACCTCATGTCCAAGGTAGACCACTGAACTCTGACCAATTTGACATTTGCTTGCCTTTATGGTCAGATCGGCCTGTTCAATAGCCTGCAATACATAACCTAGGTGTTCAACATGTTCTTTTCATGTAGGGCTGAACACTGAAATGTCATCCAAGTATGCTATGCAGAAGTCCTCTATCCCATTCAGAACTTGATTGACCATCCTCTGAAATGTATCAGGTGCATTCTTTAATCCAAAAGGCATTACCTTGAATTGGTAGAGGCCAGCTGGGGTGGAGAATGCAGTTTTCTCCTTGGCATAGTCTGTCAGGGCTATTTGCCAAAAGCCTGACGTTAGGTCAAATGTGCTGAGGTACATGGCTGCACCAAGTTGGTCCACCAGCTCATCTGTCCTAGGCAAAGGATGGGCTTCAGTCGTGGTGACTTCATTTAGAGCTCTATAGTCCATGCAGAATCTCAATTCCTTGGATCCTGCCTTTGGTACAAGCACAACTGGGCTAGACCATTGGCTAGTAAAGGCTTCTATTACCCCGAGTTCAAGCATCTTGTTGACCTCATTCCTTATGTGGGATCTGACAGTGTCTGATATTATGTACCCCCTGCTTTTGACAGGCAAATAGTCACCAGTGTGTATCTCATGCTGGTCCCAAGGGGTCAAGCCTGGTGAAAGTGAGAACAGGGAGGCAAACTGATTTAACAGTAACTTGCACTCATCCTGCTGGTCAGATGTGAGACTGGAAGAGAGATTAACTCCTTCCACTTGCTCATCTAAAGGTAAGCCTCCTCCTGAGCTGAAGCTAGAAGCAAAGCTCCTATGTCAGGTCTAGAGACATAAGCCTTTAAACGGTTGGCGTGAAAGACTCTGGGAGCCTCCTTAGGATTGCCTAAATTCACCAGATAGTTCACCACTCCACGTTTACCCACAACCTTGAAGGGTCCTATCCATTTGTCCTGCAAGGCCATCTGCCTTGTGGGGACCATAACAAGAACAAGCTGGTCATGAGTAAACTCAACCATGTTAGACTTCTGGTCATGCCAATGTTTGACCAGAGCTTGACCAGCCTTCAAGTTTTCAATTGCCTCTGCCATCATGTATGACATTCTCCTCCGGAGACCATCACATAGTCAGTCACTCTGACTGGCTTGGGGGAAGGAGCACTCTCCAACCCCTCCTTAATTAGGGTCAATGGACCTCTGACTGGATGGCCACAAAGAAGTTTGAAGGGACTAAATCCTACTCCCTCCTGAGGGACTTCTCTATATGCAAAGAGAAGGCATGGCAGTAGAAGGTCCCACTTTCTTCTAAGGGGTTCTTCTAAAGCACCTATCATGCTCTTCATAGTTCTGTTAAACCTCTCTACCAGTCAATTGGTTTGAGGGTGGTAGGCAGTTGAGAACTTGTAGGTAACTCCACAGGTTTTCCACATGGTTTGCATGTAGTGGGACATAAAATGTGATCCCCTGTCAGATATCACCTCTGTAGTAAAACCTACTCTGGTAAAAATACCAAGTAGGGCCTTAGCTACAGCTGGAGCCATAACAGTCCTCATAGGTATAGCTTCAGGATACCTAGTGGCATGGTCCACTAAAACCAGGATAAACCTGTTGCCTGAAGTTGTGGGAGGGTCAAGAGGACCAACAATGTCAATCCCAACCCTATCACAAGGAATTCCCACCACTGGGAGAGGCACTAAGGGTGCCACATTCTTGGATCCACTCTTACCAGAGGTTTGGCAATTTGTCTACTTCTGTACCCATCTTAGGCCAGTAGAAGTGCAGAGATAGCCGTTCTTTGGTCTTCTTAAAACTTAAGTGACCGGCCAAAGGTACCTCATGGGCTAACTGCAGAAACTGGAGTCGGTTCACTAGAGGTACTACAAGTCTTCTGTAGTCTCCAGGGGTTGACTCAGTTGGTTCACTGTAGAAGAGGCCATCCTCCCAGTGCAACCTATACTTTCCAGGCTCTTTCCCATTGAGCTGAGCAGCTGCCTGTTGGCGAAGACCTTCCAAGGTAGGACATTCTCTTTGTCCCTTACTGAAATCTTCTCTGTTGGGTCCACCTTCTGCCAGTTAAGACTGCAGCTCAGGATGGTCAACAGGGTCAAGATCTCCTACCAAGGTAAGATCCTCTTCTAGATCTGATTCCTCAGTATCTAGTTTGACCATATAGGGTTGAACCTCACACTCAGCCTCAGCTGGTGTGGGAGTCACAAGTGTGACTTTGGACAGTCTCGGAGATGTCCTTCTGGGCAAAGGAGTGCTTGCTGGTTTCTTGCTGGCAGACTTAGGTTTCCCCTTTGTCTTTTCTTGTCCTGCAATAGCAGTAAGTAAGTCCTGTGGATTTGGGGTGATAGCTTCCTCTATCATATCCCCAGGAGAGCCTCTTGAGGTTCTCTCCCTTGCAGTAACCACAAAATGGAGTTGAAAGGTGATTGCCTCCCGTTTATGCCTCAGTATTATAACACACCAATAACAGAAGGCTAATTAATTTACAAAGTTATTCCTAATGCTGAATCCCTAGCACAAAGTTAAATGCCCCTATCTGTAAAAAAATCTTGTATCGATTGATTGAAAGCCCTAGTGAGTGCTGCTGAGCCGACTACAAGGGATGTCGATATCCTGACCCTAAACTCTCTAAAACACTTTCCTAGTGTCTACAAGTGCACACAGCATGGAGGTCGGTATTATGTGTTTTTAATCTTTCCGCCCCCACAGCGTGTGTCTTATCGTTAAAACAACAAAGTGACTCTGAGGGCCTCATTACACGGTAGGCGGTGAGCCATGGCGCTATTAGCGCCATGGCTCATGCCGGTAAAATACCGGCACCGCCTTGGTGGAAAGGGGATTTACCGCCCCATTCCAAGGTTGGAGGGGCGGCAAATCCCCCTTCCACCATTGCCCTTCCCCATTCCCATTTCTGCCCCATAGGGCTCTATGGGAATAGGGCAGGCGCTAATTACGGCACCGCAATTTTGCAGTGCCGTAATTAGCTCCGAGGTCAGTGGTCGAAGTGAGTGGGAGCGGACGGGAGCGGTGCTCCTATACTTTTTTAAATTACGTTTTACAGCTCCTATACTTTTATTTTAAAAAGAAAACGTTCCGGAACAGTTTCATTTTAAAATAACAGTATAGGAAGAGGTTGTAACTTGCACTTTCAGTGCGCTGCACTGAACATGCCCTTAAACTGCAGGCAAATGTGGTTGGCTGTTTGTATTGTGTGTGGGACAGGGCAGGTCGATGGGGTTTGTGAGGGGCTGGGCAGGCCTGTAGGGAACATAGCTCCACTACTTCTTTTCTTACACTTCGACCACTGACCGAGGTCCCTTTGCGGGTTGGATTTTAACGCCTGCAAAAAGCAGGCGTTAAATCCCCCAACCCGCAAAGGGACCTCGTAGTAAGGCGGTAAGGATTTACCGATACCGGTATTTTACCGGTACCGGTAAATCCTTACCGCCATCCGTGTAATGAGGCCCTATGACCAAATGGTCAATAGCAGTATTCTTAAAAACGACCTATTTTCTAACCACTGTGGTGTAGTGGAGAGAAAATATGTGTGATGATAACTAAAACAATTTCTTTTAACAAGCCCTTTTCTTTATTTATAAGGGTGTTGGGGTCTGGGTTATCAACCAGTCCTCTTGACAACAGTCAACCGGTTTCAGCGGGATTCTTCAGTGGCCGCTTTCTTCAGGATGAATACACTGCTTAGTTCTGGTATTCTTAAGGTATCTTCATACCTATGAAGTGTTGTAGGATGTCTTCCGTGGTCGAGAGTGGATATAGTGGAATAATCCCTGATCCTATAAGGACAAAGAAAATACCAAGGCAGGTGCACAACCTAGTATACTGATTATTTAGAGAAACGTAAAAAATAATGGTATTTAAATTTTAAAGGTGCGGGGGAGGAACTGAGATCCTGGCACAAGACCTCTACAAATAACAGCAAAAAAGGAAAAGATTCAAACCTTGAACCCTCCCGTCCCCTGCACACTGTAGGGTGTGTTGGATAATCCAACTACTATATCTTCGAGGAAATAAATTCTTTATGGGTAATTAAATGGTATTTAAACACAAGAAGTTTCAAACACAAAAAGTTATTCGAAAAGCACATAAGGACAAAGACAAGAAAGACAGGTGGGACTGATGTCAGTCTCAAGTACTATTAAGACTCTTAAAAGACGTATATTGGAAGGTGCTGCAACTTTGACATGGAGTTCTCCTTACCTCTATATATCAAAGTGCTAAATCATGTAGTCTGTTATATGCCGCGGGTTTCTTGGCCTCAGCTGCATAAATGCTTAGGTCTTTGACGTTCAATTCTGTGTGGGGAAGATGTGTGGCTCTCTCTTCTCTCCGGAATTGTTCTCACTGTAACGGGGAGGAGTATCAAATTGTAGTATAAATACTTTTATGGGCATTTTCAAGTGTCTGCACACAGATATTGTACAGGTATAGTGCCTCTCATTCACTATCATTTAACACGCTAGGTGGACTATATCTAGTGTATCTCAACTCTGTTACAATTTATGGTGTTTAAGGGATATTCGTTTATTTCACAGTCGTGGGGCGTACTGGAGTGTATAGATACAGAAGGTGGGGACGCCGCCAGACACGCTTACCTCTGTCTCCTTATCTCGCCGCCTCTCGTTATGCGATCCGATGCGGCGCCATCTTGGGCCATGTTTACATATACCACCGTGTTACGTGCACGTGATCGCGTATCGACTACAGATATAGCACAGGTTTACCTGGGAGTTGTCGTCTATTATTCCAGTGTAATGTATTTGTCCCCTTTAAACAGGGACCATTAACTTTATAGAACCGCCGGGGTTTGCCAACAGATCTCCTCATTTAAGCCTACCAAATGGCTGTGGGTCCTGTATATCCATTGTTGTTCTCTTTTCAATAAGAGGGCTGTGATATTTCCACCTCTTTTGGGTAATCTGACTTTCTCTAATACGGTCCACGTTAAGTCGTTTTCAGTATGTTGTTTCTCAATGTAGAGTTCTACCAGTGGGACAGTTCTTTTTTGAGTCCTGAAGTTGGATCGGTGCTCTCCTATACGTATCTTTATGGCTCTTGTCGTCATGCCAATATACTTCTTATTACAGGGGCACTATATTAGATACACTACATTTGTCGTGTTACAATTCGTCAGACTCCTCTTTTCTCAAAGATACTTCCAGCCTATATCTATGGCTGTAGTGCGCTGTGTGTATTTACACACAGTACAGGTCCCACATGGTGTATGGCCCTCGGGTCTGGGTGTATTCCAGAGTGTATTTGTGTTGCTGGTAAGGGGTGTTTCTTTGTAGGTCTGCACCAATGAGTCTCTAAGATTCTTTCTCCTTCTTATGGCGAACTGGTAGTTGTTGTTCTTCAATGTTGAGTATGTGCCAAGCTTTTCGAATTTCTTTCTTCAAAAGGTTAATTATTGGAGAATGACTAAACACACCTGTGATTATATATGTTATAATACTGAGGCATAAACGGGAGGCAATCGCCTTGCAACTCCATTTTGTGGTTACTGCATCTTCTGGTGGCGTCAAAAACCGCAAGTTAGTGCACCAATAGGGCACTTAAAAAGATATAAATAACTTACAAGAAGAGATGTGAGCTACAGACTGAAGTACATTTTTAAATTGATACTACACACAAGAGATGGCAGAAGCAACATACCTGGCATTCGCTGAGTAATTGATAGAGGGAATTCTCGCAAATCCCTCTATACTTGGCGCATAACAACAGGCTGCCATAGCTACAAAAGGTGATGATTGGAATGAACTGGAGGCATTACGCAAAAAGTTAATCAGAACTGAACTCCATGGGGCAATCATGACGGAATACCTACAGGCACACATAGTCCCCAATGGACTGATTATTAGGATTGAACAAAGAATCTTCTTTGAAGAACTTAAATTTACGAAGGATTGGAGTTTCATCTCGAACAAATGCACAAGGGACTGGATCATACTAATTATTAATACAGCAAAAACGGTGTCCAAGAGGTTAATGACCGAGATCATTACAAAGCAGGATGCGATAACAACTAAAATGATTGTGGGAGATTACCTTAAAAGTATGACAGCCCTGGGCGCAACAATAAAGGAGTTCAAAGACTTGAACCTAAATAAAATGGTGACTAAACTCAAGAAGGATATTGCGGCATTCTCTCACGAAAAAAGGTACCCATACACTACTGATGCGTATAATGAGGAACAAGAGAAAAATGCAAATATACCTAATACAGGACCTATGAGGGGCAGACAACAAAGGAACAGACCGAGACCCAGTAACTGGAATTTCTCTAGCAGTAGCTCCGATGAGGATTCAGGTAGAATTGGCAGCACGTCAGATTCGACAACCAACAAAATAGAGGTGGAAACACCTGGGGTTTTCAGGCCCCAAGAGGACGCAGAAGAGCCAGAGGTTGGTGGCCGAACCAATCACCCAGGGTCACCAGGAACAGAGGGAAGGGATGGTACCAACAGAATGCCATCTCACAATACAACCCCTGTTACCTGAAAAAGAATCCCTAGTGGTCAATCTATCTACTTTTACCCCCTCACGTACACAATTGAATGTATTACAAAAGGGCCTTTCGTTTGTACCTATATCTACACACGACCCGTTCCAGACAAGAATTGAGATTACTCAATTGATGAGGAAAATACGGCTACAACAATTCTTTGCCAAAAATACCCACACAGGACCAACAGATGTGACCGGGCTACATAACAAATCTACGTACTATCCTCCACCACACACTATAAGCGTGGAATCCCAGACCTTTGAAAAACTGATTCTCAAAAAACTTGATGAAATTGAGGCAGAAGACAACTCTGGATTCATTCCATAACATGACCAAGATGGAACATACAGCCTTAAAGGAACTAAAGACAAACAAAGAAATAATTATAAAACTTGCTGACAAAGGGGGAGCCATCGTCATTATGAATAGAACAGACTATGACGGGATGGCGAAAGCCTTGGTAGATGACCGGACCACATACAGAAAACTTGGAAGTGACCCCACTGAACGTCTCAGGAATCTGATTAACCCGTTTATTGAAGAAGTGGAGACGGAAGGGCATATAAGCGCTAAAGAAGCAGCTTTTTTGACTCCACAATATCCTAGGCGACCCGCCTTTTACGCATTACCAAAAATACATAAGGGCGTCCTCCCAACACCTGGACGCCCTAATGTATCTGGAATCGATTCCATTTTAGAACCACTTTCTCAGTTCACTGACATCTTTCTAAGAGAAGAGGTGAGTAAAATGCACTCCTATACTAAAGATACTGTAGCCATCTTGACATACTTAAACAATCTTGTCCTTGAAAGTGGAGACATTTACATAGTGACCATGGACATAGAGTCATTATACTCAAAAATCCCTTAGGGAGAGACCTTGAGGGTAATTGAAAGTGTGTTACAATCTAAAACACTGGACATGCCTGTGGCACTGATTATGCAATTAGCAGAAATAGCCCTGACTAAGAACTATTTCTTGAACAGGGATAGCTATTATGAACAAATAGCCGGAACATCTATGGGCGCAATATTTGCACCCTCTCTAGAGAATCTATATGTTGCCAATTTCGAGGAAAACCACATATACCCAGAGACCAACCCTTTCACCGCCAACATTGTGAGCTGGCGCCGATATATAGACAATGTATTCCTATTGTTTGACGGAGACAACGCCACCCTGAACAATTTTATGGGGTGGATCAACGGACTAAACCCTTTCCTCAAATTTACCTATGAGGCAAGTAAGACAACAGCTACGTTCCTCGATTTGAAAATCACCCGAACAGGTCAGACATTCGAAACCATGGTGTTTCAAAAACCGACTGATAGAAACTCTTTACTGGATTATAACAGCTTCCACCAAAGGTCATTGAAAGAGAATCTAGCCTTCGGGCAGTTCCTCCGATTCAGGAGGAACTGCACCACAAGAACTGAGTATGATCTACAAGCAACAAGACTCTCAAATAACCTGAAGGAGAGAAATTATCCCTATCGAATTATGAACCAAGCAAAAAAGAGGGTGAGAAATATTCCGAGAGAGATAACCCTCAACCAACATGGAAGAAGAAAAAGAGATGACAATATAATCACAGCTGTGTTTAGTCATTCTCCAATAATTAACCGCTTGAAGAAAGAAATTTGAAAAGCTTGGCACAAACTCAACATTGAAGAACAACAACTTCCTGAACCACAGTTTGCCATAAGAAGGAGAAAGAATCTTAGAGACTCGTTGGTACAGACCTACAAATAAACACCCCTTACCACCAACACAAATACACTCTGGAATACACCCAGACTCCAGGGCCATACACCATGTGGGACCTGTACTGTGTGTAAATACACACAGCGCACTACAGCCATAGATATAGGCTGGAAGTATCCTTGGGAACAGAGGAGTCTGACGAATTGTAACACAACAAATGTAGTGTATCTAATACAGTGCCCCTGTAATAAGAAGTATATTGGCATGACAACAAGAGCCATAAAGATACGTATAGGAGAGCACCGATCCAACATCAGGACTCAAAAAAGAACTGCCCTACTGGTAGAACACTACATTGAGAATCAACATACTCAAAGCGACTTAACGTGGACCGTATTAGAGAAAGTCAGATTACCCAAAAGAGGTGGAAATATCACAGCCCTCTTATTGAAAAGAGAACAACAATGGATATACAGGACCCGCAGCCATTTGGTAGGCTTAAATGAGGAGATCTGTTGGCAAACCCTGGCGGTTCTATAAAGTTAATGGTCCCCGTTTAAAGGGGACAAATACATTACACTGGAATAATAGACTACAACTCCCAGGTAAACCTGCGCTATATCTGTAGTCGATACGCGATCACGTGCATGTAACACAGTGGTATATGAACACATGGCCCAAGATGGCGCCGTATCGGATCGCATAACGAGAGGCGGCGAGATAAGGAGACAGAGGTAAGCGTGTCTGGCGGTGTCCCCACCTTCTGGATCTATACGCTCCAGTACGCCCCATGACTGTGAGATAAACGAATATCCTGATTAGCAGACGGATGTCCCATAAACACCATAACTTGTAACAGAGTTGAGATACACTAGATATAGTCCACCTAGTGTGTTAAATGATAGTGAATGAGAGGCACTATACCTGTGTGCAGACACTTGAAAATGCCCATAAAAGTATTTATACTACAATTTGATACTCCTCCCCATTACAGTGAGAACAATTCCGGAGAGAAGAGAGAGCCACACATCTTCCCCACACAGAATTGAACGTCAAAGACCTAAGCATTTATGCAGCTGAGGCCAACAGACCCGCAGCATATAACGGACTACAAGATTTAGCACTTTGATATATAGAGGTAAGGAGAACTCCATATCAAAGTTGCAGCACCTTCCAATATACGTCTTTTAAGAGTCTTAATAGTACTTGAGACTGACGTCAGTCCCGCCTGTCTTTCTTGTCTTTGTCCTTATAGGATCAGGGATTATTCCACTATATCCCCTTTGGACCACGGAAGACATCCTATAACACTTCATAGGTTTGAAGATACCTTAAGAATACCAGAACCAAGTAGTGTATTCGTCCTGAAGAAAGCGGCCACTCAAGAATCCCTCTGAAACCGGTCAACTGTTGTCAAGAGGACTGGTTGATAACACTGACCCCAACACCCTTATAAAGAAAAGGGCTTGTTAAAAGAAATTGTTTTAGTTATCATCACACATATTTTCTCTCCACTACACCAAAGTGGTTAGAAAATATGTAATTTTTAAGAATACTGCTATTGACCGTTTGGTCATAGGGTCACTTTGTTGTTTTGACGATAAGACACACGCTGTGGGGGTGGAAAGATTAAAACACAGAATACCGACCTCCATGCTGTGTGCACTTGTAGACACTAGGAAAGTGTTTTAGAGAGTTTAGGGTCAGGATCTCAACATCCCTTGTAGTCGGCTCAGCAGCACTCACTAGGACCTTCAATCAATCGATAAAAGATTTTTTTACAGATAGGGGCATTTAACTTTGTGCTAGGGATTCAGCGTTAGGAATAACTTTGTAAATTAATTAGCTCTCTCCCTTGCAGACCTTGTGAGCTCCTGCTGCCTTCTACTGGGGGTGTGGGGGTGCTGGACACAACTCCAAGAGTTTTAAGGTCATTACCCAACAGGACCCTCCTAGGTACGTTATTTTGCACACTTACAGGTATTCTGACAGTCATGTAATTACACTGGATGAGAGCTGGTAACTGGGGAACCATTTGCACAGGGCCTCCAGCTAACTTGGTTAAGTGTTTGGGTGCCTTAGCAACATCCTCCACTTTGGAAAAACATTCATCAACCACAGTTATGCTGGCTCCAGTGTCTCGGATGGCTGGGGTCTCCTGACCATTTACAAGAACACTATCTTTATAATACTCTTTAGTATTGTCTGGAATTGAGTTATAGACATCTAAGTTCTGTTGTTCCCAAAGACCCAACAACACTAAAGAAACAGTAGCTGAGACTCTCATGGGCTCATCAGCTAGTAGCTGAAAGCTTCCACTGGTCATAGGTACTTCATCCACCTGGGAGAAGGCTAAGGAGACAGTGTTGATCCCTGAATGTGTATCCTTACACTTGGGATCTCCTTTCACATGGCCAGGCAACCCACAAACAAGGCATTTTCCAAATGCTCTCTGGAATGGATGTTTGCCCTGGCCTCCATCTGGTGTGGAACCAGGTGGTACACTAGCCTGATTCAGTTTACCTTGTGGTTTACCATGGTTATGTTTGGGGCCCTCTTTTGGATTGGAATTATTGGAATTCTCTTTGTTGTCTTTCTTTGGCTGCTTCCCCTCATCCTTCTTCTGAGTACCCCAGAATCCTTGTGAGTAGCCCTGTTGGCAACCCACAAGTCAGCAGCCTTAGCTAGCTTCTTAGGGTCTATCTCCTTTGAATCAGCCAAGTGCTGTCTAAGCTCAGGAGAGCAGATATCAAAAATAGACTCCAACATTACAAGATTCCTCTAGCGTTCATAAGTGTTCACTTTGTAACCCTTAACCCAACCATCTAAGTTTTTCAAACATTCACACACCCAGGTAGCCCAAGGGGTAGCATCATGCTTTTTGAGGGTTCTAAACCTCTTAAGATATTGGGAAGGGGACTTCCCAAACCTAGCTATTAATGCTAGTTTCACACACTCATAATCCTGCTTATCCTCCTCCCCCAACTCCATTACAACATCACTTGCAACAGGGGGGCGCCTAGAGAAAAGCCAAGGAATCAACTGATTGCCTGAGATACCTTGAATCCCATAATTGTACTCAAACATTGCTAACCAATCAAAAATATCAAGTTTAGTCTCATACATACCAATCATTTCCTTTGGCATACGGGGTCTCTTAGGGCTTGAAGACCTAGAGGACTCTGGGAGAGAAGCATTTTCTAGAGACAGTTTCTTCATTTCTAGTTCATGGTTCAGCTCCATTTCTCTGAGCCTTAACTCTTGATGTTTCATGGCAGTTTGTGCATCAATACGTTTCACTTCTAATTCAAGTCTCATGTTCTCAAGTGCAATAAACTCAGAAGTAAGTGTAGGATTTATGGGGGTCCCTGTGTACAGAGGTTGTGCATTCTGAGCAGGCAAGGGATTTACAGGGTTTCCTAGCAAGGACTCCTCTACTTCTTCACAATTAACACTCTCAAAATCAGAAACATCAGAATCCACATTTGCTGGAGTGATAGGTCCTTCTGACCCACTCTCCAGACTTGTTCCCATTAACATTGCAACCAGTTCAGATTTCTTTCCTTTACCAGAAATATTCTTATCCTTACACATGGTTCTCAGAACCTCAGCAGTATACAGTAAAAGACTCTCTTCAGTGTAGTTTTCCATATTTGACATGATTTCTTAGTTAAATAGAATTAGTGGTGTTAGCCTTGTGGTTAGTTGAACCCAAGCAATAGCAGCACTCTAAGTGTAATCACTCTACTTCCAAATCCTCACCACTGTACACCAGTGTTAGGCAGAATCCTGTGCAGTGCCCTTAGGGTCCACTACACACAATTAAGACTACAGGTGGTGATACAAGTTTTACCTTTGGTACAAGCCTGTACTACTATGTCAGAGTGGTAGCAGTGGCGGAGCAGACAGGCTTATCTCAAGAGTATATGAGCAGCAGCAGAGATTACACAAAGGGACCACAATTACTGTGACTTAAGCAAACACTGACTCAAGGTTTCAGGTAGAAAAATATAAGTACATTTATTTTTAAACCATTCGTTATCAACACAACACTTCTATTAAACTTCAATAAAAACCACACGTTAAATATACTGCAACTAACCAATTCACTTTGTACAGTAAGTCTCAAGGTAAGTACTCTGTGTTGGAATGAACCGGTGCTAGGCACAAAAACACGTTACCGCGGATACAATTGCGATCACTTTCGGTCTACTAAACAAACGCGTATCCATGACATGAAATGCTACCGGGGCAAAAACACACTTAGCACCTGAGATACCCAGAGGGAGTTGGAGGCAAAAATCACAGGCAATATTTTGGTTAGGCAGGCAGAATCAAGAAACACTCAGAGACAGGAGTTCAAAAGTCAAAGGGCCGGAGCCAGAGTCGAAAGACACCAGGGCCAGTTGCCGAAGATCACACGGTCCGAGAGTTCACGATTCAACGTAGCCAAAAGTACTTTGATATTGTCAATGTTCGGAAGCAAAAGTTATAAGAAGGAGGGAAGACAAGGGCAAGTCTTGGAAATGAAGAAGAAAGGGATTCACCCAGTTTCCTCAACAGAACACAGTACCTTGTTCCAATGGTGCAGCTGGTGCCCTGGCAGTTGTTCCTGTTTGTTTTCCGCAGACCCACGATTCCTGGAGCTTCGTCGAGAAGGAGGACGTCTGAAGAGTGTCTGCACCACACAGGGAGGAGTCCGGCAGCAGCGACATGGAATAAAAGGTGCGCTCCTTAAAAACAGGAGAGGCTCTTCAGGTGGCTATCCGGACCACTACAGCAGTGTGCAGCGATTTCGACCACGGAAGAGGATCCTCTGGCTGTAGAAGATGAGCTGGTTATCCCCACCAAGCTCAAGGGAAGAAGACTCCGGACTGGATCTTCTCTGAGTTGTTGAAGGGCAGATAGCTCAGGACTGCAGCAGGGCTTCACCGGGACGGGGTAGTTGCAGCAGCCGTCTTTCTCTCCGCTTTTAGTTCCAGTGGCGCCTCTCTGACTTCTAGCCCAGGAGACCTGCCTTTTATACGATAAAACCCCATTCACGCAGCCTGGCTGTCAATCACCCAGCAGGGGGGTTGTCCAGCCCGGACAACTACCCTGGCCAATCATGACAAAGTGCGACTTGGGTTTCCTAGGATACCATGTGTAGGGGGTGACTACACCTCTCCCTCATGTAAGCGATATTCAATCAACACTACAGCCAAGTCAATGCCTAGTCTGGGATGCTGAGGAAAACCCTTATTAATGTATTTTTATGTCTAGTTCAGTACTCTGAATGACCACCCTTGTATAACACCCCCCTCTTAAAATCCCCCTGGCCCCACTGAGCCAAGAAGTAGGTTTGTTTTGCAAATTAAAAGGTTTATTTGAGAATTTATACAATATATATATATATATATATATATATATATCACACTTTATAATAAATTAATATCTGATAGTACACTTAGACATATGATGTTGATCAACAATGGGTAATCTGGCACTAGCACACTTCTTTACAATCAATGAGGATGGATAAAGTAGCAAAAATACTTTTATGATTTCAAAGGAAAAGCAATGAGGAATAAAATGCAGTACAGAAATACCTGATATGATTTTAGCAAAAGATAAGATAATCACTTTTACTCTGGCAATTCACCCCCTTCCCCTATGCAATGTAAGAAATGGAAGGAGATGGAAAGAGGAGCACACAGTTCTCAGGAATGCAATGAAATACAATACGAAATTCAGTTCCCCCCAGCAAGCTTAGAGGAAACAGGTAGGAGTTTGAAACATAGGCCCAAAATGCTTTTTAAATGTGATGGCAATGGATGGGAAAATGTGCCAACTGATTTTAATTCCCTCTAGAGATTCAGGGTGAGTGGGAGATGCGTGTTGGTATTAGTTCAGGCTCACTTTAACAATGCTCTATGAGTTATTACCAGGTTGCAAACGGATTTTAACAAAAGAAAGAATGGAGCTGCTATTTTGACAAGTGGAGAAATTGAGCCAAAATCGCAAATCGCGGTAAATTTCGCGAGTGTGTGAATCGTGATTGTGGGAAAAGTATTAGGAGTAGGAAGTCGGTTCTAGGCTTGTTGGATTAGATTCTAAGCTTTCAGAGGAAAGTTAAACCACGTTCCTAGCACAAACGGTTCCAGAGATACGGACGATTTAATAAAGGTAGATTTTCGGATTTAAAGTAAAACTCAAAATGACAGGTGACAGCTTGCAGCTGCAGAATTGACAGGTGACAGTTGTGCAGCTTTAAAAATGACAGATGACACGATTTCTAGGAGGCAGTTCTACTTAGGTTAAAATAGTTTGGATTAGATTATTTTAACTAAGAGATTGGTTCTGCACAGTTCTGCTAGGTACTCACAATATAAATTTGAAATAGGCCTCGCCACGGATCTGGTCAGGTTTTGGACTGGACTCCGGTTCTGGTCTCGGCACTTCACAGTGATCTGGGTCAGCTCTCTGGTTCTGCTCACAGCGTTCTGGGTTACTCTGGATCTCTGGTCTGGTCTCTGGCAATTGTTCTTGGCAAAAGAATTCAAACAGCTCGCCCGGCTGTGGAATAGTTTGCAAATGATTTTAAGGTTGCTGAGGCCTGCTGAGAAGAGTTCTCAGTTTGTGGGTTTAGGCCCTTGCTTTAAGTTCTGAAGTAAAGTTCTGGTCTTTGGAGATTGATGGATTTGAAGTCTGGATCTCTGGATGTGAAGTCGTCAGTCAGCATGCTCCGCAGCAAATGGAATTGAATGTCTCTACCTGTCCCAGCAGTCTCTTTTTATGTGTTTTGAAAATGGGTGTGTGCCTGGGCCTAGCTAAGCCTGCCCCTCTCTACTTGTCATTGGCCCAATTCTCCCCTCTCCCATGATTGGGGGAAGGAAATGGATTGTCATCATGATGAGGTCTGTTTATGGGTCAGAGGATCCTCCCCTGGTCAGTTTGCCCACAAATCTATATTTGATTCAAATACATCTTTCCCAGATATACAATTTGTTGAAATTACATGTGCACATTATATATTCCTTATGGTCCATGCTTGTCCGCCTCTGATCTTCCTGGGGGCTTGCATTCAAAAATGACAACATTTTGCGCTTTTTAACTGGTTTTGCAATATCAGACATTTACCCAAAATTACACACATGTGCGCAAGGAGTATGGACATTAATTGATGAAGTGTCAGATTTTTAACATGCAGCCATTTGGAGTGAGACCCTATTTTCCGCTAGCAACCCCCCAGAATACACCACAGGGTCCTAACGCCTCTCAAAATGTTCACAGAAAAATCACAAAAATAATGATATTACTTATATAATTCTGACAAGTCCGCACTATGAGTTATATATCTTTTTAAAATTATGCCCTGGTCAAAAAGGGGTGTGGCTTCCCACATCACAGGGTGGAATAACTGGTTTATCTACTTCCCCCAAGCTCAGCTGCTAGCAGAGGCACTGCCCCTCCCAGTTTCCCCTAAGAGGAAGCCACTTTACGACGCCCCCAATATAACATTTGCCTGAGTCAAGGGAGTTGCATTGTTCTGTTCCTTACAGTTCCCAGGTGCTCCACCCCTAATCTAATCAGAGAGGTGACAACTCCTTTTGGCAAGGGGCAGCAGGATGCAGCTAGGCCTGGGAAGAGTGGCTGAACAGGTTTCTCCTGTCAGGGGTAGTTGTCAGGCAGAATCCAGTTTCACTAAGCCAGGTTTCAGCTAAATGTCACTTTTTGTTCCCAGTTTTCTACATTCAAATCAAACTGACAATTTGTGCCTATACATTAAATAATTACTTCCTTCAAGTCATTTGAGAATATGGTTTTACATTCTTCCACCTCTTTGCAAGTCTTTACTTGGTCTGGTTTTGTTTCATTTGTGCAGTTTTACACAAAAGTCTGGTGGTTTTAAAACGCTGGCTTTCTGATAGTGGTGAGTACTGGTAATGCAACCATTTTTGGGATTAAGAAAATGAATTCCCCACAGTTCTGAGTTGCTTTTTTGGCAATCAGCATTGCCATTCCCAATGGTTTCAGGCTACTGTGTGTGTAGCCCAATGGTGGTTTTAGGCAGTGCCCTCCGGTGCTCACAACATAGGCAAAAATGGGTGGCAGCCTATTCTTCATGTTTTCCCTGTGCACTCTCTGGGGGGTTCTGGCCATCATGATGTTTTCCATGCCAGTACTGCACAGTTTTATGGTAGGGCTTGTATGCATGGGTAAAAACATCCCACAAGCCCCCCCTCTTGCGATGGCCATTCTGTCCTTTCGCTGATGGAACTCGCAAGATCTGGGATGTTCGCCTCCTCTTCTTCCAATTCCATGGATGGCACAGTTCAGCATCTTTTCCTCCCTCCAGTCGATCAATCAGTTCTCCTTGCTGGTCCTGATGGGAGGATTGGGCGGTACCCTGGGGCCCTCGGGTCTCTGCTCCCGGTCCCCGGTCGTCCTCCTTGGTCAGTCTTCATGGTTTCATCTCTCCTAGGATGATAAAGCAAAGTGGCAATACACATTCCTAGACATTTTTCCACCACTATTAATGGTGTGGCGAACATGTACATTTTATACATCCAAATGCATTTTGCAGTCTGATTTTAAAAACAATATATAACAGGGCACATTTGCATTACGTTACTATATTTTTGATATGTGGAATATTTTAGAGTTTTAACTGACTTACTCTGGAGCGGCCCCCTCTGGTATTGCAGAGGACTCCTCCAGTTGTTGCAGAGTGTGCCTGGGATGGCAACACTTTAGCTGATTTATATGGACCCACTTGTCTTCCCCCTCTGCCAAACCGCCTTTGGGGATGCAGATCTTGTAGGCCACAGGGGAGATCTTGTCTATAATTTCAAACGGTCCCTTCCATGTAGGCAAGAATTTTCGCTGTTTGGCCTGGTTCCTTTGGAAATTGTATAGATAGACCCGATCACCCACCTTATATTCCTTTCGGGTATTTTTTAAATCATAGTGGGTCTTCATGCTCTCGGCTGATCTTTCTAGGTTCCGCTGAGCATAGGCAAAAGCATGCTGAAGGTGTTTCCTTAAATTCTCCACATACTCATGAGTTGTGGAGGCATTTATCAACGTTTGCTCTTGGGTTCTGTAGAGCAACTGCTGGGGAAGCACCATCTTGCGTCCAGTCATCAACTCAAATGGTGACATTTTGGTTGCAGATGAAGGGGTAGATCTGATGGCGATTAGGACCAGAGGTAATTGGATATCCCAACTTGGCCCAGAATTTGCCACAAACTTTTTTAAGATGCTCACAATGGTTCGATTATATCTCTCCACTGCTCCAGAAGAAGCTGGCCTGTAAGCAATGTCTAGCTTCCTTTTAACCCCCAGTATCTCCCACATCTTTGTCTTTACTTCACTGGTGAAGTGGCTACCTCTGTCTGACTCAATCCTTTGAGGTAGACCAAAACGGGAAAAGATGTGGTTAATCATCAGGGCAGCTGCTGTTTCTGCCTTGCAGTGTGGGGCTGGGAGACATTCCACCCACTTGGTAAACAAGCATGTAACGGTCAACATGTACTTGTTTCCTCTAGATGAGCGAATCACAGGGCCTACAAAGTCGATTTGCAAATCTGACCATGGCAGTGTCATCCCCCTCTTTTGGAGAGGCGCACGGTGTGTGAGGGATGATGGCTGAAATTGTGCACACACAAGACACCCCTTCAAGTATTGGTCGAGGTCCTGCCCCATGTGTGGCCAGTATGCAACCTCTCTTAAGATTTCCATGTTGTGTGAATCCCCCTATGACCGGCGGTGGCCTCATCATGGGCGTGACTTAACATCAGGCTTCGGAATGAGGTAGGAACCACCCACTGATCATGGCCAGCTTGGGATTTCCTTACCAACAAACCGTCTTGGATTCGGAACATTTTTGGACATTTCATCAACACTCTTAGGTCCTCTTTCCCAATGTAATCGGTATCTGTCAGGGGAAAGTTCTCAGGGTCCTCAATGTGTTGGTAAAACTTACCAATAATTGGATCCCCCTTCTGAGCTGTAATTAAATGAGCATCAGGGGTCTCCTTACTCCATTGGGCAGTTGAAAGATCATTGTGAGCATTAGTCTGGGACCTAGTGATAGCAGTGACCTGGATTTCCCCCAACAGGGACTCTATTTCTATTAGGTCCCCTTGGATGGTCCCGGCATTGGCCAGCTGATCAGCTAAGTCATTTCCAGTTTTGTCTGGTCCCTCTACTTTGGAATGACCCTTGATCTTTTTCCAGTAGATGGTCATCCCATTCGAGGTGACCAGATCATCAATGTTTTGGATTAACTTCCCATGTTTCAGGGGTTTGTTATTAGCGCATAACATGCCTCTGGTTTTCCAGTTGACCAGGTGCTCCACGAACCCGTTCCGTACATAATCCTAATCTGTGATTATGGCCAGTTCATGGAGTTGATGCTGGACAGCAGTGAGGATGGCCTGATGCACAGCCATCAATTGTGCCACCTGACTTCTTTGGGGACCAATTTTGTATCCAGCGGAGGGTTCTGGAAACTCCTTCACCCATGCATTCCCTACGCCGGCCACCAGATCTTACTCCCCGTTGTTGTCAACATGGTAAGAGCATCCATCCACATAGACAGTGGGCATTCCCTCACACTTGTCTTCTTCAAAGACTTTGTGTGGGGAATTAAGGTATGCCTCCATGTTGTCCTTGATTTTTAGACTTTCGTCCTCGAGACAGTTTTCTCTGGCACAATCATGCAAGTCAGCCAGACCTTGCGTGAGGGGACTCTTCTTGTTTTGGCCATATCTGACCTCCACAGGAAAGCCTTGCATTGACACAATCCAGGAAGTAATTCGGGAATTACTCACATTTCCGGCCCGGATTCTGTCACTTTGGAGATATTGCAGAGGCTGGTGTGGAGTCTCCACTATGATGTGTTTCCCCTGGATAAACGTGCGGTAATTCTTCAATGCCCACACCGTTGCCAGGAGTGCCTTCTCACAATCGTTGAATTTTTCCTCCACAGAGGATACATTTTTGCTCGCATAGGAGATTACTTTATTGACCTTGTCATGCTTTTGGTATAATACTGCCATCAAGCACGTATTAGAGAACCCCGTCTCCAGGAAGAACTCCTTGTTTCTGACAGGGTAAGCTAGGCAAGGTGCTTGTGAGAGGCTGTTTTTGAGTTGTCTTACCGCCTCGGATTGTTCTGGACCCCATTCCCACTTGACCCCCCCCCTTCAAGAGATGGATCAGGGGTCTAGTGATCTCTGCGTAGCCTTCAATGAACTTTCTGCTGTAATTAGTCAGTCCAAGGAGGCTCCTTAGTTCCCGCAGAGTTGTGGGGTCTTTCAGTTTCTGGAGTGCTTCTACTTTCTTTTCTTGGGGACAGAGACCCTGAGGAGTAATCTCATGCCCCAAGAAATTAACACGGGTTCTACACCACTGTGCTTTCTGAAAGGAAAGTTTTGCTCTGGCGGACCTCAACTGTGTCAGAACATAACGGATCTCCGCTATGTGTTCCTCCACAGATGAACTTTTGATGAGGACATCATCTACATAAGCCAGGTTACCCCTCGCACCCAGGTCGGGCATGGCCTTATGTAGGAAAATGTTGAATTCATTGCCGGAATTGAGGTATCCGAAGGGAGTCCGGGTCCATGTGTACTGCTGGCCCCCAAAGGTAAAAGCCAGTTTGTATTGCTCCTCCCTACTGACAGGCACGGTCCAGTATCCATTGGTCAGGTCTATTGCTGTGAATACCTGTGACCCCTGAATCTGGGCCAGCCCTGGGTCAATGTAGGGCAGAGGCCATCGGGAAGTATGGACCGGTTTGTTGAGCTCCCTAAGGTCGGCGCAGAGTCTCCACTGGCAGTTTGGCTTCAATATTCCCAGCACCTGATTATTGAAAGTGCTGTGGACTGGACGGATTATTCCCCGGGACTCAAGGTTCTTAATTATTTCAGTAAGGGACTCCATGGATGCGAGAGGCAAACGATATTGCTTCACAAACACTGGAGTCATTCCAGGGTCCGTGGGAATTGTTGTGGTGTGGATGTTGGTGCGACCACAGTCATATGAGTCTACCGCAAAGAGATCTTGGAAATCCAAGAAAACTTGTTTCAACTTTTGCTTCTGTTCCACAGTCACACAGGCATCAGCTAGGTTGACTCTCTCTTCCACCATCTGCCTGAAGCCTGGAAAGACTTCTGGTTTGGCTATCTCAGCGGCATCCTCCAGCTGGGTGGAGAAGTCCCTGGTCAGAGTGCTGATTTGGACTGTATTGTCCTCACTGTCACTGTCAAAACAGTCCTTGCCGAGTGGTCCTAACAGTTCATTTCCTAAATCAATGGAGAAATGTCGGTCATCAACCGCCATTCCAATAATGGTGCCTGCGGCTAGAGTAATACTCTTTAAGTCGCTGTTATCTACCTCTATTGGAATGGTGTCATGTTCTATGTTGACTAATGGAGTTGGGTTTACCCCCAACCCTTGCTGTTGGAGAGAAGCATTTAGATGTATGTAAGCATCAGGGTTTTTCAATTTCTGTCCTCTTTTAACTTTCACTTCCAGGGAGAATTGTCGGGTCCTTTCTGGGATGGTGACTTCCTCTTTAATCTGAATTTCAACTGCACAAGGTAGCAATTGAGCTGACCTAAATGCTTTTTCTGGATCATCAAAACCCATGGGATTATCCTCTAATCAGGAACAAGCTTTGAAGTTTATTAGGTCCAAACTAATGGCGAAGCGATTGAGAATGTCACTGCCTAAGTAAAAGGCGGCAGTGGCGTCTCGCACGACCCATCAATTATGGACTATGCTCTTGTTGCCAATGGAGATTTTGAGCATACACCTGCTTGGCAGGAGATGTTTGGAATTAGGTGCTTCCAGGTCCATTTCCCATTTGTCTATCAGTTTGAATGTGGGAATGGCTGGATCTTTTGGGAGTTGGCGGAACATTGCTTCGCTGATGAAGCTCTTACCGTTGTTCACACACACTCGAGCGAGAACAGAGTCCTTCCCATCATTTAACTGAACAGGGATGAACATCTGATCTCCAATTTGCTGAATATCAGCCAGGCTCTGAGCTGATTTCACATCTTTCTGGACTGTAGGAGTGGGAGTGTCTGATTGTGGATTGGTGAAGAATTTCAGAGTGTTTCCTTCCAGTGTGGAATACCACCTTAAACTGGAAGGAAGGTTGATTTTCAGAAATAGAGAGGACCCCCCATCACCAGTCTGTTGTCCTACTGCTATTACTGTCACGTCTGGAGTTTGGTTGTTCTGGAAGTGAAATTCTACTTGGTCAGATTTTTGTTCAACCATGTGGCATGTGCCGTTTAAACTAACATGGTTGACACTCTGTTTTAATTTTATTGGTCGGCTAGTCTGGGTCCAGAGGACCTTGTTTACGCAATCTATTAGGGGTGACAACCTTCTCAGGAGGTCATTCCCTATTAAACAAGGGGTGCCCTCTGGAGTCACTACTATGACCGGGTGTTTCACCTTGTGTCGCCCAATTTTAATGTCCAAATCTGCAGTCCCCTCGACAGGAATTGCCTTCCTGTCAAAGTTCTGCAGTTGTCCAGGAAGAGAGGTGAGAGGAATATGGTAATTCTCCCCCCTTCCTGCATTTAGTTCCTCAAAGGCCCTTTTGGACAGAAGGGTAGCTTGGGATCCAGGGTCCACCAGTGCCAAAATTGTACCCTGCCCCTGTACTTGTACTGGGGCATAGTATCTTCCCTCCTTCTCCTCAAGGGGGCACAGATAATGCACATTTTTGGACAACTGGTGGGCTAACTTTCTGGTTTTGGACATTGCTAGCAAAGAGATTTGGGCAGAATTCTGTGGAGAGCCTTGGGAATCTGAAAGAAAAAGTTGGCAACTGGAGATCAGAGCCATTGTGGGTTCCCCTGGTTCCGGTTCTGGGCCGCCCCCCCCTTTTTGGAGGCAGTCACCAGGATGGGTTTGACCCATGGGATTTTGGTATTGTCGGTTCTGGGATAAGATGATGGGCGGCGGTAGCTCAGTCTCCACATCTCCCCAGTCTGAATTGGCATCCCTTGGGACCCATTTTTCCTTGGGAGGAGTTCCCCAATCTCTGAAGGAAAAGATCCTTTTCCCAGGATCTACTGAGGATCCCTCTCCCTCAAATTGGAGGACCTGTACCTCCTCCACAAAGTGGGTCTGTTTGGGTCCTTTGTTTCTCCTACCTCCTCTCTGCTCCTTGGGTGGCAGACTTTCAGGGGCAGGAGATGTTGTTTCCGGTTCCTGGTTTTCCAGGGGCTGTTTACAAGTTGGGAAGGAAGCTTCCTCCAAGGCTTTACACCCCCCTTCCCCTTGTGCCTCCTCCCTGGGAACCGGTGGGTTATCGGGGTGCTGCCCCCGTCATTGTTCTGGAGCACCAGGTCCAGAGTTTGGGGCATTCTGCGGTGGCATGCTCATCTGAGGGTTCTGTTGAGCCCTCAGTATGTGACCCAGATCTCGTGCCATATTTTGGACCTGGCGCTCAAGTTGTGACCCGCTCAGGCTGATACGGGGCTCTATTTTCTCCCCTGGGCTGATCCCGGGAAGGGTAGCTATCCCTTCTCTGGTAATACCCCGAATTGGGAAGGTTTTGGTACCCCTCCACCCTTGGCCTCCCCTCTCCCGGATTAGGTTGTCTGGGCTCAGGGAATTGGGGAAAGAAGGATGGATGATTTTGGGGCTGGAAATTGGGTGGATACCTGTGGAAAAAGTTCTGCCCAGGATTTGGTGAATTTCTGCCCTCCTGGGCGAAGTTAGGAGGGAAGTTCCCCGGGTGAGGTGCTTGGCTGGATCCCCCCCTTGGGCTGGAGGATTCCACACATAACCCAGGATTGGTCGGTTTCCCTTGTAGCGGGGACTTACATAGTCAGGGGGGCGGGGGACCCCATTTGTGGGACTACCTCCTCGACTCCCTGTCTGTGACTGGCCCGAGGGCCTTCTGGGCTGTGAATTATTTGGTGCAGGCAGGTTTTTAGGCCCCCCCCCATCTCCTAATCTAAAACGGGGGCAACCTTTACCTCTGCCACCTTGGCAGCAGCAGGGGTGCTGTTGGTTTTGGGGTTTTTCGGCGCATTACTTTTATTTTCGATGGGCTTCTGCACCTCATAGATCCGGGTAGCCTGTTCAATGACCCAGTCTAAAGATCTTTTCTCATGAAAATCTCTCACGAGCTGCATCATTATGTATTTGGGTAAGGCATGGAAAAACGTATTGATAAATTCTCTGCTATCCGTGTGCACCCTTCTGGTGGTCTGCGCAAAAGCACGCTTTAATTCTTGCACAAACTCTTGTGGGGCCTGATCCTCCCCACATTGCAAATTGTAGGCTGCCTTGCGAGCCTCTTGAGGATTTCTGTGCACAGAAAAATGTTTCAAGATGGCCGCCCTGTATGTGGACCACCTTGAATGGTTTTGATCCTCCAGCCCCGCAAAGAAACTGGAGTATTCTGGTCAGAAGGTCCACTTTACATATTGAATACAGCTTTGGCTGTCCTTCAAATGGAAAGTCTCCATCATTTGCTCATAGAGCTCCAAGTGTTCCCAAACAGAATACTTGGCGTTCTTATGATAAGGCGTGATGACACTCCTTATTGACTTTATTTGTTTCAATGGGTTCTTAAGCAAGGCCCTTTTTGCCTTACTGGCATTTTTGGTTTGGGTAACCCTGGTCCATTCATCCTCTGACTCAGAAGCGCTGCTCCCAGAGGTGCCCTTCTTATCTTCCAGGTTTTCCCGGATTCTGCGAGCCTGGGAATGGCTGGCAGAATGTGGGGACCTGGTCTCCTGTGTCCTGTAATGCTCAGAGGAGTCTTCAGACCCCTCCTTGCTGCCAGGATTTGATGGGTACCCCCCCACTGACCTAACTGGGCAGAGGTTTTCAGGATGCCCTTAATGGGCCTACTTTCCTGGGGTTCCCCACTAAATTGCACTGTGCTTGGGTGCCCATTCCCGGATGCCCGCCCATCCATTCCTGGGAGGTACTGGCCTATGAGCCCCATACTTCTAGCTGGATAGTAATCTACCATCCCCGTGGCCCTGGGCTCATGTGCGCGAGGGGACATGGGGGTGGCAGAGTCCAGGGACTGGGAGAGATGAAGGCCTCTGGTACTAGGGCTCCTGAGGTTATGCTCAGGAGTTTCTCTTTCCCAGCGAACCTCATCTCTATCCGCCCCTGCTTCCTGTTGCAATGCAAGAGCCTGCGCTTTCAGTTCCTCAGTTAAGGCCTTACTAGACTCTATAAGTTTCTCCTGCATGGCTACCTGTTGCTGGAGCCTATCATTGTGCTGACAGAGAGCCTCATTTTCTCTCTGTGCCTCCTGATTGGTCCTGGAGTACTGGGCCAGTCTCTGCTGCAGGAGGGTTACCTCCTCAGTCCCATCCCTACTGGCCTGCTCCTTTCTTGCCAGAGCATCCTCCACCCTCCTGGTGTGCTCTAACAAGTTCTGGTGTTCTTTTTGGAGGTCGCCCAGTCCCTGGAGGGCCAGGTGATTTTCTTCCATTTTCCTTTTTAAGTGGCAGACTTCCTGGCCTAAGGTATCCCTTTCCTGACTAAGAGCCTGCATCTGTGCCGCCAGGTCGTCCCTTTGCCTTTGGAAGGCACCAGCTTTCTGGCGCTCCTGATCAAACTCTGCCTGGGTATCCAGGTCTTTCAGAATCAATGTATTGCTTTCCTCTTTCTCTCTGTCTAATCGAATTTGCAGGGTGGCTACCTGCTCTGTGCATTCCCTGTTGAAGTCCAGTTGTTGCTCCAGCTTTTTCTGGCTCTGCAGAAGGGAGTCCAAACCTTCTTGGTACTCCTTCTGCAAGGCCAGAAATCTGGTATTCTGGTCAGCCTTCTCCTGTTGCAGTCTATCCATGTCCTCTTTTATTTTAATGATATACTGCCTACTATCATTTTCTGACTCCTGGCTCCTCTGCAGCCTCTGCTCAGAAGAGACCAGGTCAGATTGGGCCTTTTCTAACGCCAGCTGTTGCCTACTTGCCAGATCTTGGCCTTCAACACATTTGTCCTGCATGGCTCCCATATATAGATACAAATATGCCGCTATCCTAACCATCTTGTCGTGTTCATCTTTAACTTTAGGAGCCATGTATAATTCACTCAGGGCCACATGTAATGGACCCTGATCTCTCCATATCTCTGACCCTGTTAAAGTGACCTGTTGCGCGATTGCCTGCAACCAGACCGTTTGGTCCTGATGAGTCCACTCGCCTCTCACAAATAGCTTATGTAAGAAGTGCTGTCTGGCTATTTTCATATCTACCAAGGTCGTCATTCTGGAATTTGAGTTCCTTCCTGACTTACAGAAGTTTGTATTTTATTTTGCAAAACAGACCGTTTCCTTAGAGCGTTCCTTTGAGGGATGCTTTCACAGTGTAAAACAGCGTGGTGATCTAACCGGATATGTGTATCTGGTCAGTTGGCACACTGCATTAATCTGCACAAGTGGTAAACCTAACCCAGAATATCCCGGCTCTGAGCCCCCACTTTTGTAAGCGATATTCAATCAACACTACAGCCAAGTCAATGCCTAGTCTGGGATGCTGAGGAAAACCCTTATTAATGTATTTTTATGTCTAGTTCAGTACTCTGAATGACCACCCTTGTATAACATCCCCCTCTTAGAATCCCTCTGACCCCACTGAGCCAAGAAGTATGTTTGTTTTGCAAATTAAAAGGTTTATTTGAGAATTTAAACAATATATATATATATCACACTTTATAATAAATTAATATCTGATAGTACAATTAGACATATGATGTTGATCAACAATGGGTAATCTGGCACTAGCGCACTTCTTTACAATCAATGAGGAGTTAGTATAGGATGGATAAAGTAGCAAAAATACTTTTATGATTTCAAGGGAAAAGCAATGAGGAATAAAATGCAGTACAGAAATACTTGATATGATTTTAGCAAAAGATAAGATAATCACTTTTTCTCTGGCAATTCACCCCCTTCCCCTATGCAATGTAAGAAATGGAAGGAGATGGAAAGAGGAGCACACAGTTCTCAGGAATGCAATCAAATACAATACGAAATTCAGTTCCCCCCCAGCAAGCTTAGAGGAAACAGGTAGGAGTTTGAAACATAGGCCCAAAATGCTTTTTAAATGTGATGGCAATGGATGGGAAAATGTGCCAACTGATTTTAATTCCCTCTAGAGATTCAGGGTGAGTGGGAGATGCGTGTTGGTATTAGTTCAGGCTCACTTTAGCAATGCTCTATGAGTTATTACCAGGTTGCAAACGGATTTTAACAAAAGAAAGAATGGAGCTTCTATTTTGACAAGTGGAGAAATTGAGCCAAAATCGCAAATCGCGGTAAATTTCGTGAGTGCGTGAATCGTGATTGCGGGAAAAGTATAAGGAGTAGGAAGTCGGTTCTAGGCTTGTTGGATTAGATTCTAAGCTTTCAGAGGAAAGTTAAACCATGTTCCTAGCACAAACGGTTCCAGAGATACGGACAATTTAATAAAGGTAGATTTTCGGATTTAAAGTAAAACTCAAAATGACAGGTGACAGCTTTCAGCTACAGAATTGACAGGTGACAGTTGTGCAGCTTTAAAAATGACAGATGACACGATTTCTAGGAGGCAGTTCTACTTAGGTTAAAATAGTTTGGATTAGATTATTTTAACTAAGAGATTGGTTCTGCACAGTTCTGCTAGGTACTCACAATATAAATTTGAAATAGGCCTCGCCACGGATCTGGTCAGGTTTTGGACTGGACTCCGGTTCTGGTCTCGGCACTTCACAGTGATCTGGGTCAGCTCTCTGGTTCTGCTCACAGCGGTCTGGGACACTCTGGATCTCTGGTCTGGTCTCTGGCAATTGTTCTTGGCAAAAGAATTCAAACAGCTCGCCCAGCTGTGGAATAGTTTGCAAATGATTTTAAGGTTGTTGAGGCCTGCTGAGAAGAGTTCTCAGTTTCTGAAGTAAAGTTCTGGTCTTTGGAGATTGATGGATTTGAAGTCTGGATCTCTGGATGTGAAGTCGTCGGTCAGCATGCTCCGCAGCAAATGGAATTGAATGTCTCTACCTGTCCCAGCAGTCTCTTTTTATGTGTTTTGAAAATGGGTGTGTGCCTGGGCCTAGCTAAGCCTGCCCCTCTCTACTTGTCATTGGCCCAATTCTCCCCTCTCCCCTGATTGGGGGAAGGAAATGGATTGTCATCATGATGAGGTCTGTTTATGGGTCAGAGGATCCTCCCCTGGTCAGTTTGCCCACAAATCTATATTTGATTCAAATACATCTTTCCCAGATATACAATTTGTTGAAATTACATGTGCACATTATATATTCCTTATGGTCCATGCTTGTCCGCCTCTGATCTTCCTGGGGGCTTGCATTCAAAAATGACAACATTTTGTGCTTTTTAACTGGTTTCGCAATATCGGACATTTACCCAAAATTACTCACATGTGCGCAAGGAGTATGGACATTACTTGATGAAGTGTCAGATTTTTAACATGCAGACATTTGGAGTGAGACCCTATTTTCCGCTAGCAACCCCCCAGAATACACCACAGGGTCCTAACGCCTCTCAAAATGTGCACAGAAAAATCACAAAAATAATGATATTACTTATCTAGCTTTTTAAAATTATGCCCTGGTCAAAAGGGGGTGTGGCTTCCCATATCACAGGGTGGAATAACTGGTTTATCCACTTCCCCCAAGCTCAGCTGCTAGCAGAGGCACTGCCCCTCCCAGTTTCCCCTACGAGGAAGCCACTTTACGACGCCCCCAATATAACATTTGCCTGAGTCAAGGGAGTCGCATTGTTCTGTTCCTTACAGTTCCCAGGTGCTCCACCCCTAATCTAATCAGATGGGTGACAACTCCTTTTGGCAAGGGGCAGCAGGATGCAGCTAGGCCTGGGAAGAGTGGCTGAACAGGTTTCTCCTGTCGGGGGTAGTTGTCAGGCCGAATCCAGTTTCACTAAGCCAGGTTTCAGCTAAATGTCACTTTTTGTTCCCAGTTTTCTACATTCAAATCAAACTGACAATTTGTACCTATACATTAAATAATTACTTCCTTCAAGTCATTTGAGAATATGGTTTTACATTCTTCCACCTCTTAGCAAGTCTTTACTTGGTCTGGTTTTGTTTCATTTGTGTAGTTTTACACAAAAGTCTGGTGGTTTTAAAACGCCGGCTTTCTGATATTTGTCAGATACCGAAGCTTCCTCCCCCAACTCCTCACCTGTTTCTTCCGGAATGGGTTCTGTAAGAGTAGCCTCTGATCTCTTCTGATCCCTCTTCCTTGTGGGAGTCTTGTCCTTTGGTGCTCGGGCCTTTTTATCGTACAGATAGGGTCTGTCCCCTCCGGAGGCCACCTTGGCAGAGATAATCCCTGACCGCGGGGATCCCCAGGGGGCCAGTCCTAGATTCAGGGAAAAAGCACTAAGGCAGAAAAAACCCTGTTCCCAATTGGGTTCTGCTGGGTGGCAATTAGAACTCCTCTCTTCCAATTATGAAAGTTCCATTTGCAGCAGGCAAGGAAGTCCGATAGACTTGAGAACAAACTCCTCCGCTGATGAATGCTCAGTGTATCCAGGAGAAGTGGAATAATAGAACAGGAGATATAAGAAGCTACTAGAACCAGTGGTTAAGACTAAACAGAATGACAGAGAAAAGTATTAGAAAGGATAAGTAGGTAAAGAATGAAAGAACCCATACAAAGCAGACCGCGAAGATGAACCATTAGGAAGAAGGAAGAAGTATAGAAAGAAACCCACTCACCAGTTTAGAAATGCTCCTTAAGGTCCCAGTGAGCAAGGCTAGCTCGCAAAAACAGAGTGACGGCACCGGTAGCAATATACCCCCGGTACCTACAAGAATTGAAAAGACCAAAAGTGCTCAAAGAATAAAGGCAAGAGTAAGTAAGCACGGCACGGCCCAAAGCAAGCCGATACCGCGTATAGTGCAGTAGAATTGGGCTGAGGAAAACAGAAGGGAATCACACAGAAGGCGAAAATAGGAAGCCGGAACGGATGAATTTCACGAGAGAATCTCCACACGAACCGAGCGCTGGTAAACAGATACAACGCGTCGGTTTGTGGGAGGAGTCAGCCTATAAAGGGGTCGGCGGCCATCTTGGGTGAGATCGGCGGCCATCTTGGGTGAGGACTGGAGAGTGATCGATCGGCGGCCATCTTGGGTGAGGACTGGAGCGTGATCAAAGCTTCCAGCGCTTCCACAGCCTCCAATTCCTGACAGTATACCCCCTCTTTCTCGGGGCGCCCCCGGGTTTGCCCGGATGGAGTTGATGGAACTTCTGCACCAGACGCGGGGCGTGTAAATGACCCACAGGTTCCCACGTCCTCTCTGCTACTGGATAGTTCTTCCAATGGACCAGATAGTACAACCGCCCTTTGCGGTACTTAGAATCCACCAGATGAGACACCTCGTATTCTTCAGGTGTTGGTTTCACTCGGGCTCGTGTACGGATTACAGGTCTCTTGAAAGGATCCTCCTTATGTTCTTTGAGAAGGGAGACATGAAAGACAGGATGTATCCTTCTGAGGTATTCTGGCATCCTGAGTTTATAAGCAACTGGATTGATTTGTTGTATGATGGCAAATGGCCCAAGGAAACGAGAGGAGAACTTCCCCCTATGAACCCACTTGGGTAGGAATCTGGTGGATAACCAGACTAATTGTCCCACCTTCCAGCTGGGATGGGCTCTCCGACCTTTGTCGGCCCATCTCTTTTGTGAAAGTTGACTTGCTTGGTGTGCCTCCTTAGCGAGTTTGTGAGCTTCTTGCAAGTCCTGTAGAATCGTATCCAGAGTTGGAATCTTGGTTGAAGGCGGACTGAGCCCGGGCAGGTGTTGAGGATGGTAGCCATAGGTACAATAGAAAGGACTCATCTGGATCGAGGTGTGAAGTGAGTTGTTGTAGGCGAATTCCGCTTGCGGGAGAAAGCGATACCATTCTTCCTGCTGGGGACTACAAAAACACCTGAGATACTGCTCTAGATTGGCATTGAGTCTCTCAGTTTGGCCGTTGCTTTGAGGATGGTATCCTGAGGAAAGAGCCTTATGAATCCCGAGAACCTGGCAGAGGGAAGACCAAAATTTTGAGGTAAATTGTGGTCCTCTGTCCGAAACTATGGTCTTAGGTAGACCATGTAGACGGACTATATCTTGGAGAAATGTTGCAGCCATCTCTGAGGCCGAAGGCACTTGCTTGAAGGCGGAGAAATGTGCCAGCTTGCTAAAGGAATCAACCGTCACCATGATCGTGGTCATTCCGTATGAAGGAGGCAGATCCACAATAAAGTCAGTGGATAAGTGTTCCCATGGGCGATCCGGTAAGGAGTGTTGGTGTAATAACCCCAGAGGTTTTCCTGTTTGATGTTTGTTGGAAGCACATATTGAACAGGTAGAGACATACTGACCTACATCCCTTCGTAGGGTAGGCCACCAGAATCCTCTCCGGACCAAATCAAAAGTCTTCCTAATACCAGAATGCCCTGTCAGGGGGGTGTCATGACACCAAGAAAGTATCTGTTCTTGCAGCTTCTTAGTGGGGATATAGAGGGCTCCTTCATGATAAAACAACCCGTCCTTTTCCTGTTTAGTAGATAGCGGAAATTCCGCACACGTCTGATAATGAGGGATTAGATCTTGAAGAAACGAAACCGTAGAAGCCAACACAGTGAGATGTGGTAAAACCAGTTCATGTCCTATATAGGATCCGGATGGATCTCCTAGGCTTCTAGATAAGGCGTCTGCCTTCTTGTTTTCTGTGCCTGGTATGTAAGTCATCATGAAGTCGTATTGTAGGAAAAAATACGCCCATCTGGCATGTCTGGCGTTGGAACATTCCAATTGTTGTAAGACCCGTAGGTTGCGGTGGTCAGTTCGAATAGTGAAAGGATGTGTGGCTCCTTGCAGGAGGTGTCTCCATTCTTGGCAGGCCAGCTTTATTGCCAAAAGTTCCTTTTCGATAACCGAGTAGTTTCGCTCACTACTAGTTAAAGTCTTGGAATAGTATGCGATCGGATGTTCATAGCTGTCTTCTGCCTCTTGAAGTAATACTGCCCCTACTGCCCCCGTAGAAGCATCAGTTTCCAGAATAAAGGGCTTAGTCTGATCTGGTTGAACCAAGATGGGTGCTGTAGAAAAGCAATCCTTTAAAAAGTCGAATGCTTTTCGAGGTTCGCCGTCAAAAGCAAATCTAACACCCTTCTTCAACAAGGAGGTCAGAGGGAGTACTTTTTTGGAATAATTGGGAATGAACCTCCTATAAAAATTTGCCAAGCCTAGAAACCCTTGCAGTTCCTTGATGTTGGTAGGATCTTTCCAGTTTCTTATGGCCTTTACCTTATTAGCATCCATTTCAACGCCTTCCTTGGACAATACGAAACCCAAGTAGGACACCCTCTTGGATTCAAATGAACACTTCTCTGGTTTTACTAGCAGATAGTGAGACTGCAAACGTTGTAAAACTAGTCGGACCAATGATCTGTGCTCAGACAAGGACTTGGAGTAGATCAGGATGTCGTCCAGGTACACCACTACCGACACAAACAGCATGTCAGCGAAAACCTTGTCCATGTACCTTTGGAAGACGGCTGGTGCGTTTACTAGGCCAAAGGGCATCACACAATATTCATAGAGCCCGAATGGGGTGCGAAAAGCCGTCTTCCACTCGTCTCCTTGTCTGATTCGCAAGAGGTGATAGGCGCCTCTCAGGTCAAGCTTCGTGAAGTACTCAGCCCCTTGTACAGCCTCCAAGACGTCCCGAATCAAGGGCATGGGATATCTATCCCGGACAGTGACCTTGTTGAGACCCCTGTAGTCTATACAAGGACGAAGTTCTGTCGAGTCCTTTTTTGGAATGAAGAAAAGGGAGGCCCCACATGAAGATTTGGATTCTTGAATGAGTCCGTTCTGCAAATTTGCATCTAAATACTCTCTTAACGCCTTCCTTTCCGGTAGTGACAAAGGGTACATTCTTCCGAACGGTACTACTGCTTCCGGTATTAGATCGATACAGCAATCCTCTGTTCTATGGGGTGGTAGTTGTCTAGGAATTATGTCCATGAATACCTCTGAAAAGTCCTGGTAATGTAAGGGTACTGAGGCCACTGTGACTGGCTTCTGGATACTTCTCCTGCGGTCTATGGTGTGGGGAGCGTTACACAAGGTCATACAGTGTTTTTCACAGAACTTAGAATTGAAAGAAACTCGGTTTGCAGTCCAATCTATGTGAGGGTTGTGTCTTCTTAACCAAGGAATCCCTAATACCAATGGAAAATGAGCAGCTCGGATCTGATCAAACACCAGGAACTCTTCATGTTGACCTAACCTCACCCTTAATGGAACAGTTTCCAATGTGATGGGTCCGGAAGACAAGGGTCTACCATCAACCCCTTCTACCGGAATCGGGGTGATCTTGGTTTTGGCGGGTACCAAGTGCTCTGTAGCCCACTTGGAGTCGATGAAGTTTCCCGCTGCTCCACAATCCAACATGGCGAACACCTCTGTGGGAGCTTCTTCTGTTAACCATAGGTCCACTCTGAACACCATTAAACTGTTATCTTCCGGGGTATTCACTGCTCTTGTGTAGCTGCAAGGGTGCTTGTTACCTCCCCCGAGACTTCCCTTGCTAAAGATCGGGGGCGGAAGTTTCCCTGTCGACGAGGAGGGACTTCAGTGCATTCTCTCAACAAATGTGTCGAAGAGCCACAGTACATGCATAGACCTGCCTCTCTCCTCCTTCTTCTTTCTTCTGGCGTCAGAGGACCACGGGCAGCTCCAATCTGCATAGGCTCATCTATAGCAGGGTTGGCTCTAGGTGGAGGAGTAGGGTTAGGTTGTGAGAAGCTTCGGTTTCTTCTTCTCTCAGATCTTCTTTCTTGCAGACGAGATTCAATCTGAAGGGACAATGTCACTAGCTCCTGAAAAGATGCAGGACGGGCTACTCTGGCTAGTTCATCTTTGATCTCGTCCTGGAGACCTCTTCTGTAGATGGTTTGCTGGGCGGAATCAGGCCAATCTGCCTTGGCTGCTAGCCTCTGGAAGCGAGTTAAATAGGTTTGGACGTCTGTATTTCCTTGTTTGATGTCTAGGATTGCTTCCAAGGATGAATAGAATATTTCTGGCCTATCAAACCTTTCACTGAAAAGTTCCGTAAAACGGTCATAATCACTCAGAAGGGGATCGTTTCGGGTGACAATGGGTGTAGCCCATGAAAGAGCATTTCCGGTAAGATTGGCTATAATGAACCCAACCTTTGATCTGGCTGTCTCAAAGGCGTGAGGTCGGAAGGCGAAATACACCCTGCAAGCGTCAAGGAATTCCTTCAGATCTCCTGGATGTCCGTTGTATTTGCCAAAGGAAAAGGGCATCGTAGGCAGGTCCCCGCGATCATCCCGATGTAGCACCACTTGCTGTCGGAGGGCTACGTTCTCTGTTCGCAGGGCCTGCACCTCCATAGTAAGGTTCTGCAGAGCAGCCACCAACTCCTGATACTGCTCGAGCGACGCCATGAAGGATCTTGGGCGTTGTATTCTGTCAGATACCGAAGCTTCCTCCCCCAACTCCTCACCTGTTTCTTCCGGAATGGGTTCTGTAAGAGTAGCCTCTGATCTCTTCTGATCCCTCTTCCTTGTGGGAGTCTTGTCCTTTGGTGCTCGGGCCTTTTTATCGTACAGATAGGGTCTGTCCCCTCCGGAGGCCACCTTGGCAGAGATAATCCCTGACCGCGGGGATCCCCAGGGGGCCAGTCCTAGATTCAGGGAAAAAGCACTAAGGCAGAAAAAACCCTGTTCCCAATTGGGTTCTGCTGGGTGGCAATTAGAACTCCTCTCTTCCAATTATGAAAGTTCCATTTGCAGCAGGCAAGGAAGTCCGATAGACTTGAGAACAAACTCCTCCGCTGATGAATGCTCAGTGTATCCAGGAGAAGTGGAATAATAGAACAGGAGATATAAGAAGCTACTAGAACCAGTGGTTAAGACTAAACAGAATGACAGAGAAAAGTATTAGAAAGGATAAGTAGGTAAAGAATGAAAGAACCCATACAAAGCAGACCGCGAAGATGAACCATTAGGAAGAAGGAAGAAGTATAGAAAGAAACCCACTCACCAGTTTAGAAATGCTCCTTAAGGTCCCAGTGAGCAAGGCTAGCTCGCAAAAACAGAGTGACGGCACCGGTAGCAATATACCCCCGGTACCTACAAGAATTGAAAAGACCAAAAGTGCTCAAAGAATAAAGGCAAGAGTAAGTAAGCACGGCACGGCCCAAAGCAAGCCGATACCGCGTATAGTGCAGTAGAATTGGGCTGAGGAAAACAGAAGGGAATCACACAGAAGGCGAAAATAGGAAGCCGGAACGGATGAATTTCACGAGAGAATCTCCACACGAACCGAGCGCTGGTAAACAGATACAACGCGTCGGTTTGTGGGAGGAGTCAGCCTATAAAGGGGTCGGCGGCCATCTTGGGTGAGATCGGCGGCCATCTTGGGTGAGGACTGGAGAGTGATCGATCGGCGGCCATCTTGGGTGAGGACTGGAGCGTGATCAAAGCTTCCAGCGCTTCCACAGCCTCCAATTCCTGACAATATTGGTGAGTACTGGTAATGCAACCATTTTTGGGATTAAGAAAATGAATTCCCCACAGTTCTGAGTTGCTTTTTTGGCAATCAGCATTGCCATTCCCAATGGTTTCAGGCTACTGTGCGTGTAGCCCAATGGTGGTTTTAGGCAGTGCCCTCCTGTGCTCACAACATAGGCAAAAATGGGTGGCAGCCTATTCTTCATGTTTTCCCTGTGCACTCTCTGGGGAGTGCTGGCCATCATGATGTTTTCCATGCCAGTACTGCACAGTTTTATGGTAGGGCTTGAATGCATGGGTAAAAACATCCCACACTCACATTCAGCCCACCTAGACACCCAGGCGCCTTGAGGAGGGCTTCTGGGCAGAAGCCCGCCAAAAGACAGTGAACAAAGAAGGCGAACCTAGTTTGCTGGGCAAAGTAAAACACAAGAAGGACTTTAACAAAAAGAAATGGTGAATAAACCTAACCGGAGACAAGAGAAAGATGATTTGGTAAGCGGGTTTATGTTCGAGGCTAATATAATAGCCAAGAACAGTACCACGTTTATCTAATGTAATCGCGGTAGAAAAGTTAGGGTAGATACCACTGCCCACCATCAACTCTAAATGTTAAAAGAGCGAAACAATGCTCTAGGAGGTACATATAAAAAGGGATACGAGTTAACCCTTTCCAGTACTCCATGGAAGATGGGGTGTATTGGATCTGTGGTAGATTGACTAAGTAAAGTTAATGGTAACTTTACCCTTTTCTGGGGGACAGTAGTCACCTCAGAAATGGAGTCGAGGGAAGTCTCAAAGACAACCCTTTGCCACGGCACTGAAGGTGCTGTGTGACACACAAAAAGAAGGGGGCTACTGAAGTGGTGTACTTTCGAGTCCATAATCACAAAAACAGGTAGAAACACACAGCAAAACCCAGGTAAGAGTGGGGGAAAAGCTCTCACTCTTACCAAGTGGAAAAAAATAAACTCCAGAAGTCCAGCAAAGCTGCTGGGGGACTCACTAGGTGAGAGAAATTAGCCATAAATGAGCATTCTCCCTAACATGCACTGTCCCTGTCCTAAAAGGAAATGGGTAAGCCATGGGTATGGTAAACACTCTAGGGACAGTGTAGGCAGCCCATAGATTGAGGGATGGGGCATTACTCCCACACGAAAAATAAGGAACCACATACATTTTCAAAACAAATACAGATGTGGGAATTCAAGTGCATCCAGCGTGCATTGTTGAAGATATTTGCTACTGGGAAAGCACTGAAATGCTCAGAAAACAGTGGCTGTCATACCTTCTCACATTGCCCCGATAAAAATTGTACCTCATTTGTGAGTCCACTTAAAGGACTATGCTGCCATCGTCGAAATGCTCAGTGAAGAGCATATGTGGGCTTGTGGCAAGCACATGCATTAAGGGCTCTGGCATCACAATCACCAAGGAAAGGTGGGAACCCCCTGCAGTTTTGAAAAGGTGAAACCATGGAGAATCCAAATACATCTTGCTTTTGCTGATCACAGAATAATGTTTTACCCAGAATGCATGGCAAATAGGAAATGTTGGACACATTCAATATTTAGATGCATTAGCCATTGGGATATCACAGAAAAGGACAAGGAACAACATCATTTGTACCTGGCTACATTCCCACAGGTGTCCCATTGAAAACAGTACATCAAATGTGTGGGTGCACTGGCTGTGTCCAAAACGGAAATGGCTCACCAAAAAGATATGTCTGGTTCTCTGGGGAAAACCAGATCGACACTGTATTTAACCTTGCAGCCAGGGCTGGCATTTAGGACTGCAGAGTCACAGCTAACAGGAAAAACAGGGAACCCTAGGCATTTCTGAAAAGAAGACACCTGTGGGAATCCAAAGAGGTATCACTTGTGTGAATCACACTACACTGTATTACTCAGAATACCCAGCAAAGTCCAAAATCTTGGGAAAAAACAATTTTTTTAGATATTTGCGATCAGTAAACACTGAAACACGCAGGCAACAAACACATGTCCTATCTTCCCACATTCCCACAGGAGTGGCGATGACTAGAGTCCGCTTCCCAAAGTCGAAGATGCACATCAGACTTCAGAACAAGTCATATTTGCAAAACATGCAATTACATGTAAACAGTCAATGTCCAAGTACTCTTACTATTTACAGTTTTACACTAAGTAAATACTTAGGGTTCAGAGAGAAGAACATTGTGGCAATGTCTGTTATCCACCTGTAATACCCCTCATTCATCTGTCAGATACATTGATTGGAAAAATCACCACAGGAAAAAGAATGCATTAGTGCCTACGCTCATTAATAGTATCTTTGTCAATTTTATGTCACTACTTTTTGCACATTTGGTGTCTCAAGACTCCTGATTGATTTTTTGTGAACAAAATAATTATTTTATTTTTCATGATATAGGCTATTTGATTGACAAAATGCAGCTTATTTTTTAAAAACTGTAACTATTATTGTCCACGCATAGATATGTTTCTACAGAATGCTAAATGTGTAGTAGGCAAAACTTTGTGTGGATTGCATCCGTGGAATTAGTACGAAGAGAAGTTTTCTCGTTTCGCCTTGATCTGAATATTCTCCCTTTTTAAAATGCATAATGCAGCGTTGGATTGTGAATATAGAACTTTCCTCGTCAGAAACTACTACTTGAGCGATACTTATGATCAAAGGCACATCAAATGCCATTTTTTTGTTCTTATGGCAGGCGGCTTGGTCTCGCTTGTACCTCATTATATTCGAAGCGAATTGAGTTTATTTATAATGAGCTACCCACTAACAACAATATTTTTTCAAGATGGCTGCAAATATTCATTAGCCCAGGGATCACATCTGAAGAGAAGCTAAGTAGGTGCGTTCAAGGCCATGTTGCACATGAGCTGCACCCCTTGTCCAGATAATTGCAAATCTGGTAGTACTTTTACTGACATTATTAACGACACTAAGGACGTTGTTGTTTCTTGGAAAAAAGAGCGGCTCTAAAAACAATCTCGATGGTCTCATTAAAAAAAAAAAAACTGTTTCTGTTGTATGCTCTGGACATTCTGTTTAACATAAAAGATTATTCTGGGGATACATATGTCTTATGGTTGCAATTTATTTGTGAACAACAAACGACAAAATAAAGGAGATTACTGCTGCTGCTCTCTGCAGTGTAAAAGCCCCCCTGGACAGGAACCATGGGGAACGGTGCAGCTTTCATTCCCAGAACTCTGCTCCCGCCACTCAATCCCCCATGGGCACTGCAAGGGTCCTGCTGTCTGTGTGAGAAGACTGGCTTCTGAGACACAGATAAACATACAATAAATACACCCCAAAGAACTATAGAAACCAGGGGTAACACTTGATGAATCAGTGACTATCATTTCTATTGCACCATGATTATAAAATATTCAGTCCTCATAACTTTCACTGTCTGTGTGACGCGGCACTGCCTTTCTTCATTTACTTACGGGCGAGTCTGTAAAGTAGATTTATGGTGCGATGGAATCAAATAAACACGAGAGACAGACAAAGCAACCGCCAGATAAATGGAGCGTGCGTCATCGAGATCACGTGGGAACCCTGCGCTGTAGGACAAGTCTGCCATGTGTTACAATCCCAAAGGCAGTTTCGTGGTCTGAGGTAAACACAGGCGTAAGTATGTGTTGGTATATGTGTGTGGAAACAAGGACATGGATGGCTGAAACCAAGACGTTTCTAAGTGTTTCCCACAGCTTTCCCATTCCAAGTGGATCCTGGCTTTAATCTGCTACTTAGGGTCGATATTATTATTATTATTATTATTGTAACGATAATTATTATAATAATGATAACACATGGCAATATTAGTGACAGGAGTATTTATGTGCACAAGCACTGTTTTACTGTAGTTTTAGTCACTTCGTTGCCTTGTAAACAACAGGAACTCTCTTCCAGAAACAATTTTGCATGGTATTTGTAGTAGGGCAGAAATTACCTATGTGCAAAAAACATGCTGAACAGCCATCTTATAGAACTATTGCATCGGACCACGTGAAGTAAGCAGTAGGTCAACAATTGCTACAGTGAAAAATATGTATTCTTTCAAAGCATTTTCGCCCCAGGGCAAAGTCTGCCCCATTGCCAATACAGTAGCATAATAGCAATTTGGCAAACATTGCCCTAATGCAAATATACACTGTAAGAACGTGTTTCTTTCACTTGCTCTAGTGCTAACATCATGCAAAATTGCACATAGACTGGTGCAAAATGTCTGTAATACAGCCTCGCACGTTATTCTTTCCCAATGCAGTCATACTCAATTCTGAGAAAAAAGCTACATGTATATGGGACTTTGGGCTTCCATCTGATGTCCGAAAATATTGTGGTTTGAGGGTGTCACTTTGCGTTTCATTGAACATAACAAATCATGCTAATGAAGCTTTTAATTATAAATGATGTCTTATTAATCATACAAAATTCACCAGGGTTTACTCCACGAGGCGCTGTTTGAAATTACCAAATATGTAATGCCTTTTTTGGGCCACCAATTCACCAAAATGTATGGTGTAACAGACGTGACATCAAACACTGATGACCTCACTGGACGTGATGTCACATGAACTTTGACCTGATGACATCACAGGAAGGTTTCTCATGCGACTTCAGTGACCTTCAGTGACACCCCACTATGTGACATTGCAGATGTAAAAAATAGCTTTCAATGAATACAATAATAAAGAACTTCTAAAACAGAAAGAAGGCTGATTTAGTTGCCAACTACACTGCTGTGCTACTTTGATATGCAATGGTAGGGTTCATGAAATGACAGAGGCACACCCAGCAGTACATCATATGCCAGCAGCACTATCACCTTCATATGCCAATACAGATGCATTGGTCGCCAACTGTGATCGAAGTTGCTTGTTGTATCCTTACAGCGCAGACATAGTCCTCATAAAATTGACGCAGCGCCCCATTTCACGTTGCTGCTCTTATATCCCAAATGCAGCCTCCAATTCCTCAAATGTAACATCTAAAGTCAGTTAATACCCGTAGGTATAATCCAGTTGCCATAAATAGGGTACATGGCCAAGGTGATGCCGTTGTACGCCAAGTTTGCCACAGATGCCCCAGCAATATCAATTGATGCTAATAAATGCCTCAGATTGCTGGTAGACCCAGCCTATATGGTGCTGCATCAAATGAAAAGCAGAGTCCCAAATGCTTGGGAAATGACACCTCATGTTGGTTATTGTCTGGGGTTGTCAACATATACAATCCAAATCCACACGTCCAGTTGTAGTTATTATATGTGTATAACAACCTCCATTGCTTGTTATGCCACCCAATGCAAGATAATGCCACAGAATTATATAATCAGATCTGTACAGAGAATCTGTTATTACTCACGTTCATGGTACTGAACTAATCAATCTTCAAGAGATAATGGGATGTGTCAGCCCTGCTGGGATTCAAATGTGTGAAGTGCAGTCTGGACCCGTGTCGGAGGATGCAGTTACCTTGTTGAGCTATCTATCCACCATGACAAGATGCATTGTACAGCCACCAAAAGTAGAGTGCGGCCTCACATCTTCAACATCCTATACCAAGCAGGGCCTGAAAAGGCCAATAACAATGTATACGCAAAATAGCACTTCTTGTGTGATTATTGTGTTAATATACACATATAATATATACAACTATGTATAGGTCACCACAGAATGCGTAATTAAATTCACATGTTTGTTGCAGAATGGGTCACATAAAAATGTCCTTTAGCTGGCCCCTGTCATAATGAAAGCAGAAAAGGACAAAATCAGCCTTTAAATGCTCCCAACATATATAAAAGCATCAGTAGTGGGACACAAATGGTGTTTCAAGAACTCAGCTGCCCGGCTCCGATTTGATTAGAAGGCGGTCTGGCCAGCAGTCAGAGTAGCTCTGTTGAGGCAAAACAACATGGAGTGTGCATATATTTATTTATTTAATTGGTTTTTAATAACGCGATTAAAACCTGAGTTCGGTTCCTAAGCTAAGTGCAAAACCGGGGTTCTAACCTCTGTTGCTCTGGTTGTTGTGTTGTGAATGGGCGAGTAGAATGTAAAGTCTCTCGCATCTCGATTGTGATGCCGCCATGTGTCAGATAGGTCGAACGCTTGACATATCTCACGAACTTGACCACTGGCTTTGGATCGATGTCCAGTGGTGTTTTGCGATCTGTCTAGGATAGGGTTCATCGGTGTGTTACGGTCTGCACCCCATATGATTGTTTCTGCATTGGACTTCCCTAGTTGGGACATCACCCAGTTAAAGTTGTCGGGTCCATCAGTGCTGGGAGCGTAGGAATTTACAATCACCACTTCTTTTCCTGCAATTATTCCCCTCACCAGCAGGCCCCTGCCTTCAGTGTCCTTCACCGATTCAATGAGACTGAAGTTAGTTCTCCTATCAATCAGGATGGCGACCCCTCTGGCAAAGGACGAGTACGATGAAAAGTACCTGTGACAACCCCAGGACTTGGCCCACTGTGATTCCGATGCCGGCAGGAGATGGGTTTCTTGAAGAATGGCGATGTTAACCTTGTGTCTACGGAGACACTGAAGGATTTTCCTGTTCTTTGCCTGCTGGTTGCCGCCGCGGATGTTCCAGGTGGCAATTTTAAAGGTTATGGCTGGCATTCCAAAAGCTGGGTGAATTCACGCCTGTCAGGGCGGGAGAGCGAGAGTGGTGCCTTGAGGTAGTGGAGTGGCTAGAGTGTTTGGCTTCCAGGTTATCAAAGTTATATAACAACAACGATGTGAGACGAGAGCGGGGTGAGTAAAGCGGCCGCGTCCGGCCCGAGTCCTTCCCATGTGTGGGCAACCCCCAACTGGCCCACAGTAATCCCCCATTGTAGAACAGAGTTGCAAGCATAGCCGCGCTAGGGGCACTGGTAGCCCACCAAGAGGGTGCCGGGCTTCCTATGGCGACATAATTTCGTTCCTGCGATGTATATTGATCATAGAAGCAGAAGGTGTGCAGGTCACGACTGCCAATTGCTGTGATTGTAGGTTACGGAGGGTCCCCCCTCGCTCGCTCTTCTCGACGGGGTCTCGGATTGTTCCCGCCATGTCTGCAGCCATTCCGGTCTAGGTAGTCATTGGGTTCTTCGGGGGAATTGAAGAATTGGGCATTCCCCTCATGTTGGATCCGTAGTTTCGCTGGGTATAGCATGGAATAAAGGATCTGATTGTCCTGCAGGCTTCGCTTGACTGCAGTAAAGGATCTTCTCTGCGTTTGCACCGCCTGTGAGAAGTCTGGGAAGACTTGAATGGAGTCGCCGTCGTATTGCAGTTTCCCCTTATCTCTGGCTGCCCTGAGCATGGCGTCGCGATCCTTGTAGTTTAAAAGTCTTGCAATGATTGGTCTGGGGTGCGCGCCGGGCGCCGGCCTAGTGTTCTGGATTCTGTGTGCTCTTTCTACCACAAAAAGCTGAGACAGCGTTTCTCTGCCGAAGAGAGCTATGCAGATCTGTTCCACAAAGTCTTCCATTTTACCTGGGATTTGTCGCTCCCTCACCCCTATGATCCTGATGTTGTTCCTGCGGGAGCGACCCTCCAAATCCTCATTCTTGGTGCACACCACCTTCATCTGGGTTTCGAGCACAGAGACACGAGATGTCAGTGCCGCTGATCCATCTTCCAGGTCGGACACGCGTTGTTCAACATTGTCGAGTCGATCGGCTCGTTTATCTAGCCTGTGTTGAAGCTGGTCGACCTTCGACGATAGGGTGTCCAACTTGCATCCTAGGCCACTGATACCGGCCTTCAGGTCCATCAAAATCTCCCTTATATCAAAATGTGGGCCTGGCCCTCGGTTGACATTATGTCAGGTGGCGGGGAGTTGGGTCTGCTGCTGGTCGTGGGCTTGGCCTGTGAGCTGGCTTCGAAACTCAGTTTCTTCTGATTCCTATCTACCTTCCCCATGGTAGCTCGGGGAGAGCGTCCGCGCTGGGTTGTGGCTGTCTTAGTCCGGATGTTAGCACGGTGCCTTTGGTGCCTGATGTGGAGAGTTCGTGCACCGAACGTGGGGCCTGCACAGGCCTTCTATACGAGCTGCGTCGAGGGGCGGCAGCACACGGTGCAGTCAGCGGCTTGTATCAGAGCGTCAGGCCCAGCCATCACGGGTTACATCTTCTTATGCCCAGGATCAATGCCGCCGGGGTTTACTCGCTTTCAGATATCCGGTCAACCGGACCAGGCCCCTCCGCATCCGCGGCTGAACAGATGGGCGTCGTGGGAGGCTCCGCTGGGACGGGCGCCGCGCCTCAGGTTTCTAGAAAGCGTGTGGTTAGCTCCTCCGTGCTGCACACCAGGCCTGCGCCACAGCGCGGCCAGCCGTTGGCGGGGGGCCGTGCAGATTAAGCCGCGTCCGGCGGCGGGACAGGCAGTCCGCTCCTACCTGGGTTGTCTCGGGACTCTGGCACCCCAGCTCGTCGCTCCACTGTCCTCACGACAGGCCACTGCGTGGGACGGAGACCTCCTCGTCTCACGGGTGCCAGCACGCACACGTCCGCTCTGCTCCTGGTCCCGCCGCCGAGACCTCCGCCAAGTGCCCGCCTCCGCCGCTCCGCACACACGCAGGGGCCGCACCACCCAATCCGCCAGCTGGCAGGCCTCAGATTTGCGAGCGAGTGTCTCGGGCTGTAGGCAGGCGTCTGCATCGAGATTTATCTCAAAATGATCAGTGGAGCTTCGTGAAGGTGCACAGCCGTAGGATGGGTCATTCCAACCATCACAGGAGCATTGATGTTACAGGATTCATTAGAGCCCTACGGAGCTCTCTCAGGAAGCGGCCATCTTGGTTGGCTCTCTAGCGCCCTCTCTAGCTGCATTGATGCTTAACTTTTGAACAATTGCAGATGGATGGATGCTGGGCCTATGATTGTTCTCCTTGTACAGTCTCAGGTTTCAGAGTCAATACACTCAATATATGTCTGTAGCATGTCCTTTTCACAGCCAAGAGACACAAGGATAATGTTAGCGGTACCAAAGGTGAAGCCAGGGGTAGGCGAAGCTAACACTGGCAACCCACTAAGTAGTGGCACGCCTTAAATATATTTGTATAACCTCTCATCCATTAAAGACATTGATGTGAATTCCGGTTGTTACCTTCTTTAAACGTCTTCCTATCTTTCTGGTGTAGCCTCTTCTTCACGCATAATGTAAAACCTGTAGACTGAAAGGAATTTTATCTAGGGCCCGTGCTTCTCTGATTTGAGTTTGCAAAAGCATGGGGAATTAGCTCACTGTTATACCATTTTATATGGGACACTTTGGCTAGGACAATGCAAGACCTAGTGTTCCACCAAGCACACTAAATTGTGCATCAGTAGTTTTGGATCACCACATAAACAAACAAATCAGGCTCATTATTGTATATGCAAAATGTAGCAGGCCACGCTAGAAATGAACTTTCTTTATCACACGTACTTTCTTTATCACATACTTTATATGCTTGTTTGAAAATACCAGTACACAATGAAACATTCAAATGCGAAAGACAAAGGGAAGAAAAAAAAACATTGCCTTAACTGGGATGTGCCTTTTGCAATCATAGGGAATCAAGTAACAAAACAACATGTCATGTCATGTTTTACGATAAAGGCCAAATCAGCCTTGCTTACTATTTACCATTTCTGGACCGATGATAAAGTTAGGAAATATATCCACATACAACTCAGTGATGGGAACACACATAAATGCCCCTTTAACCACCCCCATAACCACAAAAATGCTTCACTTTTCTCTTAGCAAGAATGATCATACATCAGCATTTGGCAGGAGCCACACACTTCTTTTATCTAAAACCTTGGCAGTCAAATTGGCAGCCCTTAGCACTCTTGCAAAATAGTCTTCCATGCCTACCGGAGCAGGAGCTCCCCAGCGCCGTGGTGCACTGCAGGAGCAGCACCCCATCGACCTACACAGGATCTGAAGTAAGCTTTGGGACTCACTACCAGCTGTCCCTAAGCCCCTCCGTGCCCCGCTGCAATGTTTATTGGTATTACCTGCCCAGAATGCTTATACCGTATCCTTCATTGTTTGTTCACCTTCACGCTCCTATTTAGAGCAAGGGCTCATCAGCCCCTTATCTTAAGAATCCACCATTGGTGCACTCGAGGTGCTCTCATATTCAAAGATGGCTGCTGCCCCTGCATCGCCGTTTCCTCACCTATGCCTGCCCTCACCAGGCTTCTAGCCGTTACCTGATTGGTGGCTGCCCCTCTCCAAAGGCCAACACGATTCGCCGACAGGCAGAAGCCGGAATTCGGAAGTAAGGCGAGGAAAGAAGGCATCGGCTCTGACTGAGCTGACTGAGCGCAACCGGCGCTAGGCAACGTCCCCATGCCCAAATTGCTGTAGATTACTATGATCTCCAGTGTCCCCTCCTGCCTACTTAACCTGCAGTGCCTGACAACTTTCCTACACAAGATAACCCCCTCCACCCTGCCTCAGCCTAACGTACATTATTAACTTTGTGATCTCGCGCTTTGCTATTCACTTATATTTCGGTACTCCGGTGCATTACCAAGGCTGTTTCTGCTGCACTCCAGCCTTCCATCTGCATCCCTCAAAGACTTAAGGACTCACCCTATCTGTCTTGCTCAGAACAGCAATACCCATTCCGCTACTGTGTACCATGTTTTGTTTAGCTTGTTGTGCCTTGCATTGATAAGCATGATGTGCCCTATATCCGAATTTAGCCTCTGTGTCTTTTGCATTGCTTAGCCTGATGTGCCCTACAATCGAATTTAGCCTCTGCGTATTTTGCATTGCTTAGCCTGCTGTGCCCTACAATCGAATTTAGCCTCTGTGTATTTTGCATTGCTTAGCCTCATGTGCCCTACAATCGAACTTAGCCTCTGTGTATTTTTCATTGCTTAGCCTGATGTGCCCTACAATCGAACTTAGCCTCTGTGTCTTTTGCATTGCTTAGCCTGATGTGCCCTACAATCGAACTTAGCCTTTGTGTCTTTTGCATTGCTTAGCCTGATGTGCCCTACAATCGAATTTAGCCTCTGTGTATTTTGCATTGCTTTGCCTGATGTGCCCTACAATTGAACTTATCCTTTGCATACTTTACATTGCTTATCCAGATGTGCCCTTCACTGCCCAGCCTGTCGTGCCCTACAACTGAATCCCAGACTCAGCCTGATGTGCCCGGCACTTACAATTGAACTTAGCCTGTGAGCCTTGCGCTGCTCAGCCTAGTTGCGCTTGCAATCTTAGCCAGCGACTGATACACTGGCCTGGTGCCCCACCTCTTACCTAACTCTGGTATCATGTTACCACGCCCGTCCACCCAAAGGCTTCTGCTTTCTTTATTAAGAGTACCGCTCTTACTGTGGGCATCTACTTGTGCGTTCTATTTATCATCAACCAGCGCAGCTGCACCTAGCACTCTGTACACCGCAACCATGGCCCCCACCTACAGACCTGCTGACACCTACCCAAGCACTGTGCCTCAGTATCCTAACATCTACCTTAATGCTCCTGCCTTATGGCTCGACCACTTCACCAAAAAACCTACACCTAACCAACTATGCGCTACCGCCCTAAGAAACAAAAGACTAGGCTCTAGACTCATGGGTAAGAAGGGTCACCCCATGTACTCTAGCGTACATCTGAAAACCCTGAAGCCCAGCCTGTCTCCCCAAACTTCCACCTCACCCACTCCCCAATGCCACCAGACTAACCTTGCTTCACCAAGCAGTGCCGGTTTGATCAAGGCCACTTTGATCAACGCAAGGTCCTTAGCAGCTCACGCACTGGACGTTGCTGATCTCATCAAGACTCAGGATCTTGACTTTATCACCATCTCTGAGACTTGGTTGCACCCTGCCTCTGGCCCAGCACTCTCTCTGGCTATCCCCCCGGATGACTCCACTACCAGATGCGACCATACCTCTAGAGGCGGCGGAATTGCATTCATCTATAAAAACTCACTAGGACTCAGAACCCTACCGAGTACCAATGTGGAATCTTCAGACCTACTCTCTGTCAAACTCCCACTATCGGCCAACGAAACGGCCACCAACCACTTAATATACAGACCACCTGGTCCCCCCACATCCTTTGTGGATGACATCACTGCTCTAGTACTTTACAAAGCGAAAACAAACTCTCAAACCATCATCCTTGGTGACCTCAATGTAGGTTACCAAGACCCTCATGACCCCGCGGCCCTCAAACTCGCCAACACCCTAACAGATCTAGGATTCTCACACCATATACAAGAATCTACCCACATTAAAGGGCGGTCCCTAGACTGGCTCAGCGACACCAACTGCAACACCCGCTTGCTCTCGAACGCCCCTTGGTCTAGTCTGATCACCATATCATCAACTTCAGCTTTGAAGCAGCCTTTCTACCTATGCCTCCTGTCGCTCCAGCCACCCTTATTCGAAATAAAAAGAACATAACCGCGGAAAAGTTACTCCCCCTCATCCTTCCCACCCTTAATAATGCCACTGACACTTGCTCGGACCCTACTATCTTAGCCGACATCTATAACCAGTCAGTGCTTGCAGCCATAAACTCTATCGCCCCACTAAAATTTAGGAGACCCAAACAACACACACACCTCAACTCGTGGTTCACACCTCAGCTCAGAGTGTTACGCAAAGAGAAACGTAGTGCTGAGTCACGCTGGAAAAGTCACCCTTCTGACGCCCACAAGGACAGTCTCCTCTTAGCCACTCTTAACTATAAAGAAGCTCTACTCCAGGCTAAAAAAGACTCCTACAATAACTGCATCGTGTCAGCACAATCAAATACCAAGGAATTATTCAAAATTCTCAAGGAACTTGAGACACCCACAGCCCCCCTGACTCTTGCACCAAAGATAGCAATTGGTGTACGAATATACAGACAGCACTCCTAGGCAAAATTGCCACCCTCCAAACCAAAATTAGAGACAAACAAAAGTCCCTACAGTCAGACCAACTATTGACGGCGCCCATACCTAGTACCCACCAAGCCAACCCGACTTATAAACCATTCGCCTTCTCCCCTCTCCCCACCCTTGAAGTAGAAGGAATCATAAACAACCTCAAGCTGTCCAACTGCCAAGGTGACCCTTGCCAGGCACCTATCATCAAGGAATCTTCTCACGACCTAGCCCCTTTCATCACAGCCTTCATAAATGCCTCCTTCAAAACGGGTATAGTCCCTGACAACCTCAGGGATGCCTAGGTGTCCCACTACTCAAAAAAACCATCCCTTGACCCTAACATTCCGACCAACTTTCGACCGATTGCTACGGTCCCGTTCCTGCTCAAGATCCTTGATCGTGCAGCATACATGCAGATCCAAGACTACCTCAAACCCAAAAATCTCCTGGGGCTAAGACAATCAGGCTTCCGCCCCAAACATGGCACTGAAACAGCTCTGATTGATCTGAAAACTCAGATGGAGACACGAAAGGACAACGGGAAGTTAGCGTTACTCCTTCTCCTTGACCTCTCCGCGACATTCGATTAGGTCAACCACCAAATACTCTGCTAATGCCTGGTTCCACTCCTTCCTTAGCAACAGATCCATGCGGGTCTTCTCACCTACAGCATCGGCAGACCCCTCTCCCATTCACTGTGGCGTCCCTCAAGGCTCTTGCGTATCGGCCACACTGTACAACGTATTCACCAAGCCCCTCTTCGATGTGCTTGACTATCTAGTAGTAAGAGCTCAGTCTTGTCGTCTCCTAGACCAACTAAGCGGATGACACCCAGATACTCATTCCCATCACTGGTGATTGCACAGCCGATACCAAATCCTTGAATGATGTCTACCTGGTCATTCAGGCCTGGATGGCACAACACGAACTTTGCCTTAACGACGACAAGGGTACATATTGTAGGGCACCTGGCGGGGTCCTGATTTACCCAGGTGGGTATACGTATAATAGACAAAAAATCAGGATGACGAGATCCGACAGAAAACAGAACAATTCTGTGTGTGTGTATTTATTTGCATCAACACAGGAAGTTTCAGGTGATTAGACAATTTATTTTACAGTTCTTTCGATAAGCACGAAAGGTAAGTGAAATATAAACGGACAAGGTTGGTGATGGATAGTAGTAACACATATGAGTGTCGACCTCAGAGCTGTTGAGGTCAAAACTTCAATTAGATGCACGTTTCCCACAGATGGAGGGGGTATGACAACCCTAGAAAGCAGGGAAAAGTGTGCCTCAGACTTGCATAGGTCCAAGGCATAGCTTACACATGGTGCACACAACAATATTTACATATAACATACACAGGGGGGTGGAGTTGTGTCACAGGGATCGACACAGGGTGTGTTTCGGCCAAAAAAGGGGGCTTGGTTAGCGCCTGTCTTTGTGCTGGCCTTCGTTAGGAGAGGAACCTGAGGCGGTGCTGTCCGTTGTATCTGTGGATTTAAACAGACTAGTGAGGATCTCGGGAATCGATTGACTAAGTACTAAAAAGTATTCAATACAGGCAAAGTAGTGCCAAGGCGATACACCATGAGGTGTATCTGGAGAACAGCATACCTGCTGCTGTGATGGCAGGAGGTTGCTGTTTGGGTAATCCTTAGAAGATGCAGGATTGCCGGTGCATAAATGGCACTTGATCAGTCGGCTGTCGAAGTGGACGGGCCGACGTCTCTCAGGGTCCCGTGCGAATGGTATAGGCCAGGACTGGTCCCATATCTGAGAGGGGACAGAAAAACGGGTAATGTATCCCGAACTGAGCGTGATGGACAGAATACCGTTAGTGATGGTGGTCCAAATGTGCTTGTGAGTGCTGGAAGAAGCACGCTTATTGATGGATATGGCGGCCGAGTCCTCGAGGTATTACGTGCACTATCAAAGCTGTTGTATCCAGGACGGAACTCAGTAAGTGATGGGTGGCCGAGAGCATCGCGTGGCTCAAGACTATCTGGGGTGTCAATGGTGCTCACGAGGGAGTAACTGCCGACAAGATGGTGGACACTGCAAGTGTAAAAGCCGTGCCGGGCAAGATAGTGCTATTGTGGGCTGCGTGACGGTGCCTGGAACAGAAACGTTAATTAGAGTGGAGAGAACGTGATGCCTTAGTGTTGCATAGATAAACTAGCCGAGGGCAAAGTGCTTGTGCCGGTAACTTACCGCAGTAATCTCGCAGGTGCTTGGCTGATTGAGGACCTCTGAACGCCGTGGTTGCTGTATGGAAGGCGGAGTGGTAATGCCTAAAAAGCTATTCTGGGGCTTGCAAGCAACCAAACTGGGTGCGCTCTGACACTGAGGCTGGACGCGGGAGCCAATCGCGTGGAGCTAGGCTTAATGTCTGAGGAGTGGAATGGAGTGGGGCCGCATGGCATGATGGGCAATGTAGTTCCAGCGGGCCAAGGAGTGTTGGCGCGGCGCTAGTGCTCCAAACTGTGGGGTGGGTCAACGTGTATACAACCAGTGCCGCTTGCTGGAGTGGTCACATACGGGGTAACGGGGATGTGTCGCCCCTCTTGTGTTGTTATTTGCAATTGAAAACATGTACAGACTTTTATGAAAGAGACGACTGAGACAGAGTCCACCCGGTCTATACAGCTATAGTGCATTGAACATAGGGACCTGCTGGCAGTAAGAGGTGTTTGTTACATACTGTCTGGCCCTGGTCTGCGTGGTGACATGCTGGAGGTGTTTTGGAAATGTTTCCATTCAACGGTTATGTTTAAGCCATTCCGTACTGAGTCCAATTTGTGAACCCACTTTTGCTCAAGTCTTGTGAGGGCCAAATTAATGTCGCCTCCACGTCGTTGTGGCTGGAGTTGCTGGACCACCGTCCAGGAGAATTGTTCGTGGGTGTGTTTTTCCTTGACGAAATGTTCAACCAAAGGCTTGTCTTCAACTTGGTTCTTAATGCAGGACCTGTGCTCGTTAATCCTTTGTTTGATGGGTCTAATGGTTTTGCCAATGTATACCAGTTGACAGGGACACTTGATGGCGTAGATGACGAATCTACTTTCGCAATTCGTGTGGCTGTTCAATTTCCAAGTGAGATTGTTGTGGGTGAATGTTTTGCTGTTTGTGGTGAAACGGCATGCGACACATTGTCCACAGCTGAAGTGTCCCACCTCTGGTGGGAGATTCCACAAGGTGGAAGCAGATTTGGGGGGTTCCAGGAACGTGTGTACCAATGAGTCTCTTAAATTTTTGTTCTTTTTGAATGCGAACAAAGGTTTTTTTGCTAGGCTCCTGTCGTTTTTGATCAGATGCCAGTGTTTATTGATGGTGTTCTTTATGAGATTGCTGACGGGGTTGTATGTGGTGACACAGACGGTTCTGTTGATGGGATATTTTTCTTTGGTGGTGAGACAGACCGAGCGGTCCGTATTGGCTGCTCTTTTTTTTGCGGTCCTGATAGATTTTCTGGGATAGCCCCTTTGTCCGAGACGTGTTTGTAGTTGTTGCGCATGGAGGTTGAATTTCTCTATGTCGGAGCAATTCCTGCGGATACGAAGGAATTGGCCATAGGGGAGATTGTACTTCAACCCTTGAATATGGTAACTTGTGAAATGAAGCAGGGTATTTCTATCCGTTGGTTTTCTGAAAAGTTCTGTTTTCAGCATTTCTCCGGACCGATAGATGTGTAGATCGAGGAAGTTGATGGCTTGGTAGACCCACTCGATGGTGAACTTAATGTGATTGTTCCGTGTGTTGAGCCATTGATGGAAGGCTAATAGTGCGTCTTTACTTCCTTCCCAAATTAGTAGTACGTCATCGATGTAGCGACGCCAGATCTTGATGTGTGATCTGTAAGGGTTGTCGTTGTGGTAGATATGGTCCTCTTCGTACTGGGCCATGTACAGGTTGGCGACATCCGGTGCGAAAGTGGCCCCCATGCTTACGCCTTTGATCTGTTGATACAGTTGTTGGCCGAATAAAAAGAAGTTTTCACCCATTGCAATGCGGATGCACTCGAGTAGGAAATTCGTCGGTACGGTGGAAAAGTCAGTTCTTTTTTCGAGGCAGATGGCCAGGGCTTGTAAACCTTCAAGCTGTGGGATGGAGGTGTATAATGCCTCAACATCCATGGTGACCAGTATGGAGTTGGTCGAGAGCTGTATTGTCTCTAAGATCTTGATAGTTTCTGTACTGTCCCTGAGGTAGGATGCCATCTTACCGATGAAGGGCTTCATGAAGAAATCTGTGTACAATGAAAGGGGTTCCAACAGTGAGTCGCATGCGGAGACAATGGGTCTCCCTGGTGGTTTCGTGGCGTGTTTGTGTATTTTGGGTAAAATATAGAAGGCCGGAATCCTCAGATGGGTCTTGTTTAAAAATGCCCGTTCTTCCTGGCAAATCCATCCCTCTTCTTCAGCGTGTTTAGTAAGATTGAGGATCTCTTCTTGAAGGCGTTCCGTAGGGTCTCTGTTCAGCATTTTGTAGGAAGTTTGATTGTTGAGGAGTCGTTGGCACTCCTGGTTGTAGTCTGTGTTATTCATGATGATGATTCCTCCTCCCTTGTCTGCTGGCTTTATTGTAATAGTTGTGTCTTGGTGGAGGTCCCTCAGGGACTGTCTCGCCGCTTGTCTCAGGTTGTCTTGATAAAAGTTTTTTTGTCTCATTCCGACATTGATAGTGTTCATGACGATTTTTTCAAATGTTTCAAATTCGCTAGGGATGGTGTGTGGCGGAGGCATGAAGGTGGATTTAGGTTTGAAATCTGTCGAATTATCGGTATGTCTCTCGGGTCCTTGAGTGCCGATGTGAGCCGAGTCCTGTTTGCTGGGTAAATGTACCTCGAAGAAGTATTTTAATCTTAGAGTTCGGAAAAAACGTCTGAGTTCCGCTTCAGTGGTGAATGGATCTGCTTTTGTGGCTGGAACGAACAATAAACCTCTCTCAAGAAGGGTCTGTTCTGCTTGAGCCAGTGGTCTTGTGGACAAATTGAAGATGGGAATGGGTGCTAAGGCTGGTTCGAGTACCACTGGCGCGTTCTCATATACTGTCCCATCTGTTGTGGGCGTCTCTTCGGTCGGCCCCGTTGGCCCCCTCGTTGAAAAAACGGGTGTTGTGGGGGTGGACATAGGTCTCTTGTACCTCCGGGTGAACCCGGTACGCTGCCACTTGAGGATCCTGAGCTGCCGGAGAAATTCACTATGCGATTACGTCTGTTATAGTTGGTCTTCTGTTGTTGCTGGAGGTCGCTGTAGTATGTTTCTTTGAGATAGGGATATGGTTTTTCTTCGGCGTAGTTATTGAGGTCCTTTCTGAATTTTTGTACTTTCCGTTCCACAGTGAGTTGGTTGAATTTCGCCACCTCTTCTTCTATTTTTTTCCAGTTTTTGTTCGGCGTCATTGATGGTGATATCCTCCACACATTTCTTTTCCAGGGTTGCCAGGTCTTCTCCCTGTTTTTTGCATTCTTCCTGGGCTGTGTCTATTATAAGAATAATCCAGTCTCGGCTGCATTTGTTACCTACGCCACTGAAGTTTACTTTGAACTTGGGGTTGTCTGTGAATACCCTGGGAATGTTTTTAACTTGTAATCCTTCCGGAATAATGCCCGCTTTCAAGTATTCTAGCATGAAGGTTCCGTGCATTTCTGTTCGTATCAGTTTTTTCATTTTTTGAAGGATGGTGTCTAGTTTGTCTTTGTTAGCACCTTGTGCGATGGGTCCGCCTTCTGATCCAAGGGTGGTGGTGGTGCCCATCAATTTGCGGAAATATTCGTCCGTATAGGACACGATATTGACTTTATCCATGTTGTTAGTGGTAGGAGAAAATGTAAGGATCTGCTCCTGAGAAATTTAAATAGCCCTTCAACCGTGGGTTGTGCTAAATAGGGTACATATTGTAGGGCACCTGGCGGGGTCCTGATTTACCCAGGTGGGTATACGTATAATAGACAAAAAATCAAGATGACGAGATCCGACAGAAAACAGAACAATTCTGTGTGTGTGTATTTATTTGCATCAACACAGGAAGTTTCAGGTGATTAGACAATTTATTTTACAGTTCTTTCGATAAGCACGAAAGGTAAGTGAAAAATAAACGGACAATGTTGGTGATGGATAGTAGTAACACATATGAGCGTCGACCTCAGAACTGTTGAGGTCAAAACTTCAATTAGATGCACGTTTCCCACAGATGGAGGGGGTATGACAACCCTAGAAAGCAGGGAAAAGTGTGCCTCAGACTTGCATAGGTCCAAGGCATAGCTTACACATGGTGCACACAAAAATATTTACATATAACATACACAAGGGGGGTGGAGTTGTGTCACAGGGATCGACACAGGGTGTGTTTCGGCCAAAAAAGGGGGCCAAAAAAGAGATCCTCACTAGTTGTTTAAATCCACAGATACAACGGACAGCACTGCCTCAGGTGCCTCTCCTGACGAAGGCCAGCACAAAGACAGGCGCTAACCAAGCCCCCTTTTTTGGCCGAAACACACCCTGTGTCGATCTCTGTGACACAACTCCACCCCCCCTTGTGTATGTTATATGTAAATATTGTTGTGTGCACCATGTGTAAACTATGCCTTCGACCTATGCAAGTCTGAGGCACACTTTTCCCTGCTTTCTAGGGTTGTCATACCCCCTCCATCTGTGGGAAACGTGCATCTAATTGAAGTTTTGACCTCAACAGTTCTGAGGTCGACACTCATATGTTCTACTACTATCCATCACCAACCTTGTCCGTTTATATTTCACTTACCTTTCGTGCTTATCGAAAGAACTGTAAAATAAATTGTCTAATCACCTGAAACTTCCTGTGTTGATGCAAATAAATACACACACACAGAATTGTTCTGTTTTCTGTCGGATCTCGTCATCCTGATTTTTTGTATATTATACGTATACCCACCTGGGTAAATCAGGACCCCGCCAGGTGCCCTACAATATGTACCCTATTTAGCACAACCCACGGTTGAAGGGCTATTTAAATTTCTCAGGAGCAGATCCTTACATTTTCTCCTACCACTAACAACATGGATAAAGTCAATATCGTGTCCTATACGGACGAATATTTCCGCAAATTGATGGGCACCACCACCACCCTTGGATCAGAAGGCGGACCCATCGCACAAGGTGCTAACAAAGACGAACTAGTCATCATCCTTCAAAAAAAGAAAAAACTGATACGAACAGAAATGCATGGAACCTTCATGCTAGAATACTTGAAAGCGGGCATTATTCCTGAAGGATTACAAGTTAAAAACATTCCTAGGGTATTCACAGACAACCCCAAGTTCAAAGTAAACTTCAGTGGCGTAGGTAACAAATGCAGCCGAGACTGGATTATTCTTATAATAGACACAGCCCAGGAAGAATGCAAAAAACAGGGAGAAGACCTGGCAACCCTGGAAAAGAAATTTGTGGAGGATATCACCATCAATGACGCCAAACAAAAACTGGAAAAATTAGAAGAAGAGGTGGCGAAATTCAACCAACTCACTGTGGAACGGAAAGTACAAAAATTCAGAAAGGACCTCAATAACTACGCCGAAGAAAAACCATATCCCTATCTCAAAGAAACATACTACAGCGACCTCCAGCAACAACAGAAGACCAACTATAACAGACGTAATCGCATAGTGAATTTCTCCGGCAGCTCAGGATCCTCAAGTGGCAGCGTACCGGGTTCACCCGGAGGTACAAGAGACCTATGTCCACCCCCACAACACCCGTTTTTTCAACGAGGGGGCCAACGGGGCCGACCGAAGAGACGCCCACAACAGACGGGACAGTATATGAGAACGCGCCAGTGGTACGTGAACCAGCCTTAGCACCCATTCCCATCTTCAATTTGTCCATAAGACCACTGGCTCAAGCAGAACAGACCCTTCTTGAGAGAGGTTTATCGTTCGTTCCAGCCACAAAAGCAGATCCATTCACCACTGAAGCGGAACTCAGACGTTTTTTCCGAACTCTAAGATTAAAATACTTCTTCGAGGTACATTTACCCAGCAAACAGGACTCGGCTCACATCGGCACTCAAGGACCCGAGAGACATAACGATAATACGACAGGTTTCAAACCTAAATCCACCTTCATGCCTCCGCCACACACCATCCCTAGCGAATTTGAAACATTTGAAAAAATCGTCATGAACACTATCAATGTCGGCATGAGACAAAAAAACTTTTATCAAGACAACCTGAGACAAGCGGAGAGACAGTCCCTGAGTGACCTCCACCAAGACACAACTATTACAATAAAGCCAGCAGACAAGGGAAGAGGAATCGTCATCATGAATACCACAGACTACAACCAGGAGTGCCAACGACTCCTCAACGATCAAGCTTCCTACAAAATGCTGAACAGAGACCCTACGGAACGCCTTCAAGAAGAGATCCTCAATCTTACTAAACACGCCGAAGAAGAGGGATGGATCTGCCAGGAAGAACGGGCATTTTTAAACAAGACCCATCCGAGGATTCCGGCCTTCTACATTTTACCCAAAATACACAAACACGCCACGAAACCACCAGGGAGACCCATTGTCTCTGCATGCGAATTAACTGTTGGAACCCCTTTCATTGTACACAGATTTCTTCATGAAGCCCTTCATCGGTAAGATGGCATCCTACCTCAGGGACAGTACAGAAACTATCAAGATCTTAGAGACAATACAGCTCTCGACCAACTCCATACTGGTCACCATGGATGTTGAGGCATTATACACCTCCATCCCACAGCTTGAAGGTTTACAAGCCCTGGCCATCTGCCTCGAAAAAAGAACTGACGTTTCCACCGTACCGACGAATTTCCTACTCGAATGCATCCGCATTGCAATGGGTGAAAACTTCTTTTTATTCGGCCAACAACTGTATCAACAGATCAAAGGCGTAAGCATGGGGGCCACTTTCGCACCGGATGTCGCCAACCTGTACATGGCCCAGTATGAAGAGGACCATATCTACCACAACGACAACCCTTACAGATTACACATCAAGATCTGGCGTCGCTACATCGATGACGTACTACTAATTTGGGAAGGAAGCAAAGACGCACTATTAGCCTTCCATCAATGGCTCAACACACGGAACACTCACATTAAGTTCACCATCGAATGGGACTACCAAGCCATCAACTTCCTCGATCTACACATCTATCGGTCCGGAGAAATGCTGAAAACAGAACTTTTCAGAAAACCAACGGATAGAAATACCCTGCTTCATTTCACAAGTTACCATCCTCAAGGGTTGAAGTACAATCTCCCCTATGGCCAATTCCTTCGTATCCGCAGGAATTGCTCCGACATAGAGAAATTCAACCTCCATGCGCAACAACTACAAACACGTCTCGGACAAAGGGGCTATCCCAGAAAATCTATCAGGACCGCAAAAAAAAGAGCAGCCAATACGGACCGCTCGGTCTGTCTCAAAACCAAAGAAAAAGATCCCATCAACAGAACCGTCTGTGTCACCACATACAACCCCGTCAGCAATCTTATAAAGAACACCATCAATAAACACTGGCATCTGATCAAAAACGACGGGAGCCTAGCAAAAAAACCTTTGTTCGCATTCAAAATGAACAAAAATTTAAGAGACTCATTGGTATAAACGTTCCTGGAACCCACCAAATCTGCTTCCACCTTGTGGAATCTCCCACCAGTGGTGGGACACTTCAGCTGTGGACAATGTGTCTCATGCCGTTTCACCACAAACAGCAAAACATTCACCCACAACAATCTCACTTGGAAATTGAACAGCCACACGAATTGCGAAAGTAGATTCGTCATCTACGCCATCAAGTGTCCCTGTCAACTGGTATATATTGGCAAAACCATTAGACCCATCAAACAAAGGATTAACGAGCACAGGTCCTGCATTAAGAACCAAGTTGAAGACAAGCCTTTGGTTGAACATTTCGTCAAGGAAAAACACACCCACGAACAATTCTCCTGGACGGTGGTCCAGCAACTCCAGCCACAACGACGTGGAGGCAACATTAATTTGGCCCTCACAAGACTTGAGCAAAAGTGGGTTCACAAATTGGACTCAGTACGGAATGGCTTAAACATAACCGTCGAATGGAAACATTTCTAAAACACCTCCAGCATGTCACCACGCAGACCAGGGCCAGACAGTATGTAACAAACACCTCTTACTGCCAGCAGGTCCCTATGTTCAATGCACTATAGCTGTATAGACCGGGTGGACTCTGTCTCAGTCGTCTCTTTGATAAAAGTCTGTACATGTTTTCAATTGCAAATAACAACACAAGAGGGGCAACACATCCCCGTTACCCCGTATGTGACCACTCCAGCAAGCGGCACTGGTTGTATACACGTTGACCCACCCCACAGTTTGGAGCACTAGCGCCGCGCCAACACTCCTTGGCCCGCTGGAACTACATTGCCCATCATGCCATGCGGCCCCACTCCATTCCACTCCATCAGACATTAAGCCTAGCTCCACGCGATTGGCTCCCGCGTCCAGCCTCAGTGTCACAGCGCACCCAGATTGGCTGCTTGCAAGCCCCAGAATAGCTTTTTAGGCATTACCACTCCGCCTTCCATACAGCAACCCCGGCGTTCAGAGGTCCTCAATCAGCCAAGCACCTGCGAGATTACTGCCGTAAGTTACCGGCACAAGCACTTTGCCCTCGGCTAGTTTGTCTATGCAACACTAAGTCATCACGTTCTCTCCACTCTAATTAACGTTTCTGTTCCAGGCACCGTCACGCAGCCCACAATAGCACTATCTTGCCCGGCACGGCTTTTACACTTGCAGAGTCCACCATCTTGTCGGCAGTTACTCCCTCGTGAGCACCATTGTCACCCCAGATAGTCTTGAGCCACGCGATGCTCTCGGCCACCCATCACTTACTGAGTTCCATCCTGGATACAACAGCTTTGATAGTGCACGTAATACCTCGAGGACTCGGCCGCCATATCCATCAATAAGCATGCTTCTTCCAGCACTCACGAGCACATTTGGACCACCATCACTAACGGTATTCTGTCCATCATGCTCAGTTCGGGATACATTACCCGTTTTTCTGTCCCCTCTCAGATATGGGACCAGTCCTGGCCTATACCAGTCGCACGGGACCCTGAGAGACGTTGGCCCGTCCACTTCGACAGCCGACTGATCAAGTGCCATTTATGCACCGGCAATCCTGCATTTTCTAAGGATTACCCAAACAGCAACCTCCTGCCATCACAGCAGCAGGTATGCTATTCTCCAGATACACCTCATGGTGTATCGCCTTGGCACTACTTTGCCTGTATTGAATACTTTTTAGTACTTAGTCAATCGATTCCCGAGATCCTCACTAGTCTTTTTAAATCCACAGATACAACGGACAGCACCACCTCAGGTGCCTCTCCTGACGAAGGCCAGCACAAAGACAGGCGCTAACCAAGCCCCCTTTTTTGGCTGAAACACAGCCTGTGTCGATCCCTGTGACACAACTCCACCCCCCTTGTGTATGTTATATGTAAATATTGTTGTGTGCACCATGTGTAAGCTATGCCTTGGACCTATGCAAGTCTGAGGCACACTTTTCCCTGCTTTCTAGGGTTGTCATACCCCCTCCATCTGTGGGAAACGTGCATCTAATTGAAGTTTTGACCTCAACAGTTCTGAGGTCGACACTCATATGTGTTACTACTATCCATCACCAACCTTGTCCGTTTATATTTCACTTACCTTTCGTGCTTATCGAAAGAACTGTAAAATAAATCTGTAAAATAAATTGTCTAATCACCTGAAACTTCCTGTGTTGATGCAAATAAATACACACACACAGAATTGTTCTGTTTTCTGTCGGATCTCGTCATCCTGATTTTTTGTCTATTTAACGACGACAAGACCGAGCTCTTACTACTAGGGCCAACTCAATGTCTCAACAAATTAGACCAAGCCTACAAGTCCTTCATCATTGACGGTAAAGTGTCTCTAAAGACACTAAAACTTTAGGCGTCTATCTGGACTCTACCCTCTCCCTGGACAGACAAACAAATGCAGTAAGGTTGGCATCGGCCTATACTTGCAAACTCATCACCGCCTGCAGACCCTTTATGAACACTCATAACTGCATTACCCTTGCTAGAACACTCATTATGTCCAAAATCGACTACTGCAGTGCCCTCTACTTAGGGACCAGTCAGTCTAACCTCAATAAACTGCAAACTATCCAAAATAATGCCATAAGGGCAGCTCTCAATATCCCTAGATGGTGCCATATCTCCATCGTCAGATCCGACATACGTTGGCTCCCGGTAAAACAAAGAATTGCCTTGAAAACACTAGCCTTGACTCATAAATGCTTGGACAACAATGCCCCACCTTACCTCTCATCTCGGCTTACACTCCACACCTCCTCCCGACCCACCAGATCAGCCCAAACTCACAGCCTAACCCTGCCCAGATTTAAACTCCAAAAAGCGGGTGGTGTGAGCTTCCCTGTCCTAGCTTCCAAACTCTGGAACACTCTGCCGACCTCCATCAGAACTGAACCTTCGTTCCTAATTTTCAAGAACAACGCCAAATCTTGGCTGTTCACTCAGAACTTATGAAGTTCCTCATTTAAGTTTTGCTTCCTACTTGTAATATATCTCATTTGTGTATATACGCTATACTGTACTTGTATTATAACTTGTAAATTTGTATTCTGTATATAACTTGTAAATTGGTATTCCGTGTATACCTTAATGTAACCTGTATCTAAGATTATGCGCCCGGTTGCCAATGGGCCTGGCTGTGCTTTACAAATTAACGAAACTTCAAACTTCAAACTTCATCCCTTCGCACGGAAAAACATGGTTGCCCTTCAGTTGTTCGTGTCTCCTGTGTTATCCCAATTTAGCACTTCCCAAGTTAGACCAGCGATTACCCTAATTAAAAGTTGTATTCATCTTTACTGTTTTGAACTAATACTCACCAATAGCCCTGTTAAGTGAAGTTTTCCCTGCACTAGAGATGTCTTGTATGAAGCATGCATTCTCTCCCACTGTCAGCTCCCTCTCGGAGCTCAGCACAGATCCCCCTGCTTCCTCCTTCTTCAGCCTAGCCCTAGACAGCTACTGAACGCTGCTCTACTCTTTTCATGTTTTTCTCTCTCTCCCTTCTGCTTGCCTTCGCTCTTCTCGTAGCCAACGCCAGCCACTACTCCTTTTCTATCTTTTAAGCCCTCTTTTGCTTCCGCCCCCCTAACTATGTTTCCCTACACAATCCATATAATGTTGCCACCGACTTCCCTGCCTCCTGTCATGATGACCTCAACCAAAACCACCTCCCCTTCAGCCAACACCCTAGTAATTTTACAAACTCTTTCTGCTTCTTTAACGTGACCTCTATACAGCCCTCTTTTTCAGGCCGGATACATGTGCAACACATAACATCCTCTCTGCATTCTAGTTTAGAAAGAGTTGTCTTTTCTAGTGCACATTCTGCATGTTTTCACTTCCCCCAAGCACATTGCAGCTCAGCTTTCAATTTGTACATTTGTGTTTTAAGCCAAAGTGGCTTTGCAAGTTCATAGCCTGCAACTGGGATATGGCCTAAATAACCCCATTGTAATTACTAGTAGCCACTAGTATTTGTTTTGTTACGTTTAGGTATTAGTCAGATTACTAATTAGTAATGTTAATTGTTAGTAGCCTATACTACCCTGCACTGAGCTAACTCCCACATCATACCTCACATCAGTACCAAGTCACACATCTAGCAGGACATGAGCACCACTTTTACATAGTGCACCTTCCCACAATTGAAGTCAGTGCCACAGCTAAAATATTGTGTGCACTAGTTATAACTACATCATCCCTTCAGTTGTTTCTGTAGGACCTGAATAAACAAGGGCCTCTAGAGAAACATGAATCCTATCTACACCACATTGCCCATGTGACCCTCAGACACAATGTGAGAATATAACATTTTCATTAATCATCAGAGTAACTGTCCATAGAACCGATCATCCACATGTTTCATGTCCTTAAACATGTGATTACATGATTTGTGCATATGTTTTGCGCATATGTTTTGCCAACATATTTTATTTTGATCTTTTGCAGTTATTTTTGTCTTTCTTTTGTTGAAATCTTTTTTTGTAATGATTTTTATTTCTTTATTCTAAGCTTAATAATTCACAATAAGCCATTAATTCATATACAAGAGTTTGTGTTATCCAGTCCTTCTCATTTTTTTTAAACAAAAGAAATGTATGAAAATGGGCAATATTTGTCCATACAGTCAATAGATACCCATAGATAAATGACAATGAATGGTCATACCTAGGGATAAGTTTTATTTTTATTTTTTATTTTTTTACATTTGTAGAGCGCGATTCAGCCCGCGGGCATCAAGGCGCTGTAAACGGAGCGTAAGAAGACTTAATTAAGGGTTAAAAAAAGGCGCCCAAAGAAGTGGTCTTGAGAACGATACAGTGTTACATATGCAGCAGATACGGGACAGATTACTTTGGTGCAGACAAACATGCACGATTATACAAAGAGACTAATTTTGATAGCCTTGTGAAAGGCTGTATGAGAATCAATTTGCCTGATGTGAGGTGGGAGGGAATTCCAGAGGGTGGCAGCCATAGTGGGGAAGCTGGTGCCACCAGCACAAGCTCTCTAAGTTTTGGGCACAGTTATCATGTTTGAATATGCCATTCTAGCTGGCCTGGAGGCAAGGTGTTTAGAGAACCTTTGGACAAGATACAGAGGGGCCAGATTGTGAAGACACTTGTGCGTTAAGGCAATAGTTTTGAAAATGATTGTTTCCTTAACAGGTAGCCAGTGAACCTGTCACCTGAGGCCGAAATGTGGTCCCTGCTGTCAGAGGCCAGTGACGCCTCTGACAGCATTGTTTTGGACATGCTGTAGTTTAGCAAGGTTTTTACCTGAAGTTCCAATTAGAAAGGCATTGCAGTAGTCCAATCTTGAGCCAATTCTTGCACTGGTGATGGTGAGGAAATTCCGTTGGGAGAGGTATGGTCTCACTGCGTTAAGAAGTTTGGAATAATAGGCTGAGGAGTATGCAATGGCATTGACCTGCCTATCCATGGTCAGGTCAGGGTCCAAGTAGACTCCCAAGGTCTTGACCGTTTGGGAGACAGTGGTGGAAATGTCTATGGTGAAGGAACTATATTGCTTGTTCAGCTTACCCAGGGTGGACGGGGAGCCAAACAGCAGAAGCTCGGTTTTCTCACTGCTGAGGCATAACCAGTTTTTGCCATCCAGGATTGGATCGTAGAGTAGATGGAGTTAAGGGTGTTCTGGTCAGACAGGTAATCACCCGAGAGTGGGATGAGCACCTGGGTGTCATCAGCATAGTTTGTATATGAGATGCCCAGGGCGTCAAGGATTTTGAACAGAGGCCTCGTGAAGGGATTGTAAAGGGTTGGGGCAATGCAAGACCCCTGTGGGACCCCACATTGGATGATGCTAGTGTCGGCACAAGAGGAGTCGGAGAAGACCTTCATTGCTCTTTCCTGCAGGAATGAAGTTATCCAATTACAGGCACTGGGGAAGAAGTTTGCTGCGGTGGCGAGATGGTGGCAGAGGGTCTTATAATCCACCAGATCAAAAGCAGCGGATAGGTCCAGAAGGAGGAGTAGCGCGGGTTTGCCTGCATCTCTAAGGTCATCCATCTGATTTTTGAGGTCCAAAAGGGCCGTTTCGGTGCCATGTCTCGGTCTGAAGCCTGACTGCCGAAGACCAAGAAGGTGGTTGTCCTTGAGGAATTTTTGTACTTGCCGATAAGCTGCTTTGTCCAATATTTTTAGTAAGAAGGGAACAGTAGTAATGGGCCCATAGTTCCCTGGGATCAATGCGTCTAGGGAGGGTTTCTTGAGGAGCTGACAAACCCACGCTTCCTTAAGTACAGCTGGGGCATGGCCAGACTGGAACGAAGCGTTAATGAAGGCAGTGATGAAGGAGATAAGGGAGGGGACACAGTCCTTGATAGCCTGTGCTGGGCAGGCGTCCCCTTTACAATTGGAGCGTTTAATGGATCTAAGGAGGACAGAGACTTCAGTTTCAGTCATGTCCTTAAATTCAAACAGGGGGGATTGACTGATGTCGGCTGCTGGAGAGGGGGAGCTATGGCTCGTGGCTATAAGGTCGGTAAGTGCCTTTTGGTGTGCAAGCATCTTGGAGTGCAAAGTGTCCAATTTCTCCAGCATGGCCGATTGAATTTTGTTACACTAGGATTCATCTTTTAGGAGAGTGGGAGGAGGGGAGGCAGGGGTCTCCAACTCTCTGAAGATGGTGAAGATTTCTTTGCTCCCTGATTTGGCATTCGCTATCCTTGTGTTGAAGGAAGACACTTTAGCCTTAATGATGGTGGTTTTATATCCTGTAGACAGGGCCTTGAAGGCTGCTTTGGTGGTGTTCTTAGTGTTGTTTTTCCAGGTAGTGAGTGCAGACCTTTTTATGGAACGTAACTGTAAGAGCTCTTGGGAGAACCAGGCATTGGCATGCTTCACTTTTTTGGCTTTTTTGAGGGTGAGTGGAGCTACAGTGTCAACGGCCAGGGTGATGATCCGTCTAAAGTCATTGGCAAGAAAAACCGGGTCATTGGAAAAGGGAGGCAATAATGCGGGCACTGGGAGTTGTTGGGTAAGGTTCTCCTTTGTGAGCTGCTGAGAGCTCCTGGTAAGTGCAACAGGGAGAGGAGTAGCCGGCCTGGGAGGCCCTTTAGATGTGGTGATGTCAAATTTAATGCAATGGTGGTCAGACCATGGAATAGGGGAGATTCCTTTGACCTTTATGGAGCAGTTATGGTGGGAGACCCAGTCTAGCATACGTCCTTTCTAGTGGGTGGGCGTCAAGATAGATTGGGAGAACCCAAGAGTGGTTAGAGCTTTATGGAGGGGAATGGTGTGGGAGTCCTTGGGGGTCATTGAGGCTGAGGTTAAAATCCCCCAGGAGGATGACTTTGTAAGAGCTTTTTAGGTTGTCTGAGAATGAGTGGATTAGGGCTTCCTGGAAATCAGTGCTGGGTCCAGGGGGGCGGTAGACAACATGGAAGGCAGTGGTGCAGTTGGGTGAGAGCTTGTGTTTGAGCAGAAGGTAGTCAGAGCTGTGACCAAGGTCCCATTGAATTCTCCTGATTGAGAGATTCTCCTTAGCAATTACAGCTACCCCCCTCACCCCCACCTCTATGAGAGGAGCAGTCTTGTCTGTGGATAGTGTACCCATCTGGGATGGCAAGGGAAAGGGCAGGGCCAGATGACTCATTTAGCCAGGTCTCACTAAGGAAGAGTAAGTCAAGTTTATTCCTAGTGATAAGGTTGTGTACATCAAGGGTGTGCGCTGGTAGGGAGCGGGCGTTAACTGAGGCACATTGCAGTGGGGTGTTAATATCGTGCAGAGTATGATCAATAGTGGCAATGCTGGGCTGAGTTACTACAGTGACACTACAGGGCACATCATACGGCTTCAGAGTCAGCATTACTAGACGCTGGCAACACAGTACGGGGCGCATCAATGGCATCAGAGGCAACATTACTAGAATGTCAGTGAATGGCCATACCTAAGAATACATTGTTCATATCTCAGCCATTGTTCATACCTAGCAATAAAATGCAACCATTGGCCATAGATCAAAATGGACAGCGGTTAAAGAAATGGGAAGAGAGATCATGGAAAGTGAAAACTCCTTTAAACCGGTGGTGAAGTATCCATCACAAGACCCAATAACTGCCCTGACAATTTTGCAAAATGTGTCTGTTTGCCAGAGACACCTGTCCATGCCACAAATCTCATCACAATATAGATGCAGGTTTACATCCCCTATATCTGGGGTCCGTCCTTTACGCTTGCCAGTTCCTCTATCTTCTTCCCCCCTTTCTCGGCCAGGAGCCTCCTCCGTTGACACCCAGCACCAGGGGCGCTGGTGAGGGAAATGAGTTAGCAATCTAAATCGGAAGAGAAACATACAGGTTAAGTTTCAAGCAAAGTATCAATTTTGTTTTATTCTACTCTTCTTCTCAACTACCTGTAAATAAATATGTACATTAAACCATATACAAATATACAATTGTCAACTACATCTCCCTTTGCTACCACCTGGAAACAAATATGTATATCATACAACATCTCAATGCAACATGTACTTTTCATTTCTTTTGCTATCCCCTTTTTTTCTACAATTAAAATTCATACTTTCATGCACACCCACTTTCCTGCTCTGATGAATCCCTTTAAAATAAAAACTCTAGCTTGCAGGAACTACTTAACTTATTGCTTTACTCTTCTTGATTTTGATGGAAAAGCTGCACCTTTCATGCCCTACTGGTTTCTCTCCAGCCTATACCAGCCTGTTAAACAAATGTTTCGGATGGAACGGCTTTATCTGATTCACGTGGACAAGTTGCTCCACAGTCAGATCTCCTTTCTTCACCATGATCCTGTAGACAACAGGTGAAACCTTGTCGACACTTTTGTACGGGCTGCATCTCGATGCCAGAAATTTTTCATTTTTTATTTTTGCCTTTTGCAAAGTTGAATGTTAACACCTGGTCACCTACTTCATACTCCCCACTCCCCGACATGTTTTCTTCATAGTATGATTTGGCACGCTCAGCTGCCCTTTCCAGATTCTGCTGTGCAAATGCAAGTGCATGCTGCAAGTGGTTTCTGAAATCTTCCACATCTTCATGAATTGTGGATGTATTCACTAGGACTTGTTCATTAGTCCTGTACAATAAGTGTTGTGATAAAAACATTTTCCTGCCTGTCATAACTTCATGTGGGATGAGGCTTGTGGACTTCAATGGCATCGCCCCCCGGTTCAATCCCTGGCATCTCCACCAAAATATGCAAGCAATTCTATCTAGTCACTGTGCTTCTCTGATTTTCATTTGTTAAACCATGGGAAATTAGCTCAACTTTAGACTGTTTTTATATGGGATGCTTTGGCTAGGACAATGCCATACCTAGTGTTGCACTAAGCACACTAAATTTTGTATCAGTTGTAATGGATCACCACATAAAACAACAAATCAGGCTCATTATTGTGTATGCAACATTTACCAGACCACACTATAAATGAACCAGCACATGTACTTTCTTTATCACATACTGTATATGCTTGTTTGAAAATAGCACACAATGAAACATTAATACGTGAACGAGAAAGAAAGAACATAGCAATGCATTAACTGGGATGTGCCTTTTGCAATCATAGGAAATGAAGGAACAAAACAACATGTCATTTCATGTTTTACAATTAAAATTACAACACTCTATGCTTTGCAGGCCAAATCAATCTCGCTTTCCATTTACTATTTCTGGACTGACGATAAAGTAAGGAAATATATCCACATACAGCTCAGTGATTCAAACAAACTTCAATGCCCCTTTATTCACCCCCCAAAAACAATAACCTGAATAGCCCCATTCTATTTACTAGTAGCCACTAGTATTAGCTTTGTCAGGGTTAGTTTTTGGTCGGATTAGTATTTAGTAATGTTAATTGTTAGTAGCCTACACTATGCTGCACTGAGCTAACTCCCAAATCATGGCTCACATCAGCACTAATTCACGCATCTAGCCCAATATTAGCACCGTTTTTGCATAGTGCACCTTACCACAACTGAAGTCAGTGGCACTGCTAAAATTAGTGCATGGGTGCACTGATTATCCCTACAAGACATGTTTTTTGACAAGATATTGTTTGTAATGTTGTAATCAATAAAGCAACTGATGAAGATGCACATACATTTGAGCACTGTCAAGTGGCAAGTGTGCCTTTCCCCTGTGCCTTGCCTGCCCCGGCACAGGGCTGGATGCAGGTGAAGGTGCAGTACAGACAGAGGTATTTTCAGATCAGTTCTTGCACTGGAGAGCCCCAAATTAAAAATGGATGTCTAACGTGAGAGTTTCTACTCAGTTATTCTATGTTTTCTTCTTGTGTACATTTAATATAGGCTATGCAATAGGCAGACCTTTTGGGGCCTGCCATTTGCAATGCACATCTTTCATTGTAAAACCGATAGGAATGGGGGATGGATTGTGAGATTTGGTGCTTTTTTTTATCATCCATTCATATTCACACAGGTTTTTCCTGTTGTTCACAGGCTTTTAGACCATGCTGAATGCAAGATGCAAGATGAGAGGAGTGCATTGTTCCTTACATCCTGCATCCAACATATTATGTGAATCAGCTCCTTAACTTATATCCTGTAATGTAAATCCACTCAACAAATCTATCACATTTTATATGCCATGATACATTCCTCCTACTGGCAGGCCCTGTAATAACAGATGGTATAGCAACCCCATTAAAGGCACTCCACTCATCGATTGTGCAATGTGGAATGGCTCAGTCGGGCCTGTCTGATTTAACCTGTATCTTACAGGCAAAACATAGTTGTCCATTGGGGGCTTCCAGAGGTACCAGCTGATATACCGGGCATCCACATTGCATACCCCTCATGCTGCCCTTGCCACCCCGGGGTCAGAGGTCATAATGTCAGCAGTAGGACCAGGAAGCAAATAGTTTTTTTTTTTTTGGGTCATGCATTCTGTATATGCCTCTAACCCCATGGCATTCCATCTCCTCCCAGGTTAAAACTGAAGGCTGATGAGTAGGTAATGCTGAAACAACGGGTGGAACAAACTCTCCTCCTCCAAATTAGGACATAGGTACATTTTTATGGTAAAACTAAGACCACTTTTAGAGGATGTATATAGCATCTGGCCTGTGATGGCAGCAAAAGAATATGTGAAACCATGCAATATATATGATGATTATGCCGTAGATGTAATGACTATGCCATGCATATTAGGTGCTAACTGGAATTCATCTATGACATCACTGGCACATTTGAGACTTAACATGATGCATATGAGACTGTTCCTTACATATTGGGACTATTACTGTTAAGTGAGGCTATACGTGTTGTAAAATGGCAGCTTCTGGTTATTTGAGGCTGCCATTGGCATACTTTGGCAACATGTGTGCACGTGCCTTGCATTTGCTGTGTAGTCCTATCAATTGAGTGTTTTACCTGAACCATAGCGCAGTGCATATAGGAATCTACACTTGGCATTTTATGGCTGCAGAAGGGTGCGTGAGATAGAGTTTTAGCATGTGATGTTAATCCCATTCATGCAGGCATATAACCGGCATGAGGTGTTACTAACTGCATATGTGAGTGATTAATAGCATATGAAAACAGTGCCCTTGGCATATGTTGGTTCTGGGTGTTTCCTCCGGTATGGTGTGAGGTTTAGTAGGATTGATGGGAGAGTCAGATAGTGATAGCAGGCGTATGTGCTTGTGATCACTCTTCCCAGAACTGTTTTTTGTAGCCCATGAAGTCTGCAGCCTGTTAGGGTTGGGCAGCCGTTGCAATATTAGGCCACTTTAACTAAGGCAGAAGTTTGGAGTACATGTCTGAGCAAGGGTGATTCTCTTACCCATTGCGAGTAGTACTTACTGCCAGTAACATTGATTTTAGTTTTGTCCATGACTTTTCATCAATGGATCGCTTTTCTATTATTAAATATTTGAACCATGTCCCATTTCTCAAATGAAATACGTTGATCTATTCATGAATCTCCTTTTCAATTTCTTCTGTTAGTAAACTAAACTCCTCACTCTAGGTGTGACAGAGAATACTTGCTGTCTACCTCCCACATCCATTTAAAATCATGTTGATGCTGGTTATAACATATTTGCAGAAATTTGACCAAGAAATACTTGATCAGTGTCATTCTCTTTTTTAACCAAGACGTTCAATGCAACTTGTTTGTATCTTTGTGCTGTGGGGTGCATTAGGAATTCACCAACCCCAGTAAACGTTTCTCCTAATGTCTCAGTGTTCCTTGTTACACTGTTAACCATTATAGTTCGAGAACAGGTGATACCAATTTAGTGTCCATTTAGATTTCTATATCTAGGAAACATAGCTGTTATACTCTTGAGAGAAAGACCATGGGGGTAATTCATAGAAATCAGTGCACAAGTGGCGCACGTGGCTGGCGCACAGTGTGCGCGTGCGGCAGTCTGCGCCAGCGGCGTACGCCAAAATCCATTTCCCCGCATAGCGTATTCATGGGTCTAACATCCATAACGAGCCGTGGCGCAGAGTGGCGCAGCAAACCTGCAGCAGTGCCAGTTACGCCCCCAACCCCACCCCGTGCGCCCGTACATGGCGCACAGGCCAGTGGACCAGCATGCAGCCCCCTAACCACAAAAACGTCTGTAAAACTCCCCGCACACTCCTCCGTATACACAAGCCCCGCTCGCAGTGGGGTGCGCGTGGAGAATCACACGCAACAGGCCTTGTGCGAGTGGGGTACGTGTATTTTGGGGGTGCACGTGGAGAATCACACGCGATAGGCCCTGTGCGAGTGGGGTACCTGTATTTCGGGGGTGCGCGTGGAGAATCACATGCGACATGCCTTGTGCGAGGGGGGTACGTTATTTCGGGGGTGCGCATAGAGAATCACAAGCGACAGACCTTGTACGAGCGGGGTACGTGTATTTCAGGGGTGCGCATGGAGAATCACATGCGACAGGCCTTGTGCGAGCGGGGTACGTGTATTTCGGGGGTGCGTGTGGAGAATGACACGCGACAGGCCTTGTGCGAGCAGGGTACGTGTATTTCGGGGGTGCGCGTGGAGAATCACATGTGATAGGCCTTGTGCGAATGGGGTACGTGTATTTTGGGGGTGCGCGTGGAGAATCACATGCGACAAGCCCTGTGGGAGCGGGGTATGTGTATTTCGGGTGTGCGCGTGGAGAATCTCACGCGACAGGCCTTGTGCGAGCAGGGTATGTGTATTTTTGGTGTGCGTGTGGAGAATCACACGTGATAGGCCTTGTGCGAATGGGGTACATGTATTTCTGGGGTGCGCGTGGAGAATCACACGCGACAAGCCTTGTGCGAGAGGGGTACGTGTATTTTGCGGGTGCGCATGGAGAATCACACACGATAGGCCCTGTGCGAGCGGAGTACGTGTATTCTGAGGGCTTACAAACATGATTTTGCAGTGTGTGTCCTCCCAGGTGTGCCCTGTACCCCCTCCCCAGCCCCTGCAGCCAGCCCACACCATAGGGGACTACCCTGCACCCCTGGTCATGTCCCGTAGGCAGCCCATCCACCCTGGCCATGCCCCCCAGCCAGCCCACATGTCACCATGCACCAGTGAGCACTGAGTCATGTCCCCCTGCACCCCCACCCACCCTGCATTGACGGCATCTGCCAGCAGGCCCTGTCTCATGTCCCCCTACACCCTCACCCACCCTGCATTGACAGGCACCTGCCAGCAGGCCCCGACACATGTCCCCCTGAACCCCCACCCACCCTGCATTGACGGGCACCTGCCAGCAGGCCCCGACTCATGTCCCCTTGCACCCCCACACACCCAGCATTGACGGGCACCTGCCAGCAGGCCCCGACTCATGTCCCCCTGCACCCCCACCCACCCAGCATTGACGGGCACCTGCCAGCAGGCCCGACTCATGTCCCCCTGCACCCCCAACCACCCTGCATTGACGGGCACCTGCCAGCAGGCCCCGACACATGTCCCCCTGCACCCCCACCCACCCTGCATTGACGGGCACCTGTCAGCAGGCCCCGGCACATGTCCCCACCCAACATGTCATAAAGATGCACATTCATGGGCCTCATGTCCACCAAAATCCCACTGCACGCCACCCCAGTCCTGAGACACAATCAATTTTCCCATCCACCCCACACTGAAAGGCCTATTTCTTGTCACAAACCAAAAGTCAACTATGCACATCAACACATGTCCGTCACACACACACACACACTGTGTGCCAGTGATTGTGCAAACCCACATTGTGACATGCAGTAAACCAAGGAGCGAATACCACACATGGAAGTAAGAAATCAAAATGTATTGTGCACAAAATGAAGCAAATGGAATCAAAGCATGAAAATAATATTAAACAAAAAAAGAATGCATGTCCAAAAAAGAAAAAAAAAAAATGAAAATGAAGTCACAATCCAAAGTCAGCCAAAATAAAGTCAGTGAAAACTCCTTGTCCACCAAAGCAAATCCAAAGTAAACATACATTTTCAAATCCATTGATCCATGGTGAAGTAAAATAATTTATTTGCAGAAATCCACAGTCCAACTATGTACAGAGATTGAAACCAGGGTCCATGAGCCCAACAAATGAAATGAAACCTATAAAAAAATGATCTAATTAAGAACTATATACAAAAATGTGGGGCATTGTCCAAGCGTCCCAGAAGGAAAAAAAAGAGAAAGGAAACCTAACACTAACTAACTATATACAATGGCCGCGGGCACGTCCTACGGCTCACTCTGTGATGTTGTGGGCCAGGGCATCATCGAACTCCATGTCAATCTCCTGGAGGCGGGCCTCTGCCCTGGCCCGAGGTCTCGCAGGGATGCATCCATGGCCTGTTCCAACTCCCTGCGAGTTGCCTCGAGGCATTCAGCCAGCCTAAACACCCGACGCATGGAGAACTCTGCCCTGACCATGATGAGCCGTGCCTCTTCCGCCCGCTACCGCTGCGCATTTATACGCTGGCCCAACCGCAGCCACACAGAAGACACACCCATTCCAGGGTCCTCCTGCCCTCTGGACGATGCCTGCCCCTCTGATGTTGATGGCCCCGAGCCATCATCGCTCCCACCTAGAGCCTTCTGCTGCTGCTGTCCATGAGCCCTGTCCGATGATGCCTGAACATCCTCCATCTGCTGGTCTCCAGTTGTTGGGGTGTCCACCCCAGCTGGACCGCCGGCTCCCGACTGTGGCAAAGATGGGATCTCCACCAAGCTGGCTGTGTTGGTCAGGCCTGGTCCACAGGGGGCCCTGGTGGAATCTGGGCTGGAAGCGGCAGGGAGGACGACTGGCACATAGTCTCCACAGAGGAGGAGAGGTCCGCCAGAGTGCGCAACACATGTAGGAACCCACCGACCATGGCCCCTCCCAACTGTGCCACGTTGCCACGCAGCTCTTCGCGATGGCGAGCGTGGTTCCCCCAGGAAGCATGCACGTCATCATGATTGACACGCATGCGCAACGCGACACCAATCAGGATGGAGCCCATACGGTCATGGGACTCCTCATCCGCAGGTAGTGGAGAGCCAGATGACGTGGGCCTCCCCCCTACCTGCGGACAGGCCTGGGACGGGGCATCCCTGCTGGTGCATGGTGGTGCAGTCACAGGGTCAGGGACATTGACATGCACAGGCCCCTCCGCAGTGACCTGTGCTGCCTCCTGACCCTGGCCCGGGACTGCACCACTTGCACCAGTGGTACTACCCCCACCAAGCCCCATGTGCGGCTCAGTAGCGGGCTCCTTCTCTTCTGTGGAGACCACCAACCTGGATGTCTCCGCACCGTCTACCGCCATTGCAAGCCCCTGTGGGGGCTCACCTGGCCCTTCCGCTACAGCCGTAGTGGCAGATGTGGCACCAGTCCCCTCGCTCCCAGATGATGGCAATACCTGGGAGGGTGACTGGGCCTTGCGTCACCGCCGGTGGAGGCATCCCTTCCGCTTAGCTCCACAGCGCCATCTCTGCCCTCTTCTTCACTCGACGCTGCGTAGAGGGAGACATAGAACACAAGCATCAGGGTACTGTACAATAGTCCCCTAGACAGGAAGCAATAACATATGAGTGGCACTGTCAAACGTCACTTCCATCCTGTCCCTCCACAACACATGGGTCAATGCAGGCAACACACATGTAGAAACGGGAACGGTGCATGCAATCAACATCAGCATCCATGTACAAGGGCCTCTATTGACATAAATGTTGCCTTAAAACTCACATGCATCATGGCTCATACTGATCCCATGCACACACATCACCGGAGGGCCATGCATCATGGCTCGTACACCACAGACACAGTGGAGTCAAGGGTGGCCAGACTGCATAATTGAATCTACACATCGTCACGGACATTTGTCATGCATCCATGGCGTTTCAAAGTCACACACACGCTTCTCAGACACACAGACATGTACACCATACATGTACATGAGAGCAGCACCCATCTCTCACCCCCATCCATGTCCAAGAACAGGGACAGGCATGCATTCATGTGTGCATTCCGCATGCTGCTCACCATGTTGCATTGGAACACATGCGCCATCCATGTGGTTCACGCATTACTGGTCTCACATGCATTACCATGATGTCCCTGCACACACACATCCATACATGGCATATGTTACACATACAGGCAAGTAGCTGACTACCAGCACACTGCAACATGCCCTGTTTCACACAGCAATGCATGGCCACTTACCGCTCAACTCCAGACGGGTCTTCCTCCGAAGGATCTGGGTGTGGAACGCTGGGCTTATGCATTCCAGGACCCTCATCTGGATGTTGGTCAGGCTGACCCAGCACCCCTCTGCATCCTCTGCCTTCATGAAGCGCCGGGCCTTGTTGAGGGTCCTGGACCTGAAGTCCTCCCAGCGCTTCCCAACATGCCTGATGTCGCGGGTTGCCACCCCCTTCGTGTTGATGGCAACCACTACGTCCTCCCAGATCCTCTCCCGTCCTTCCTTGTCGGCGCGCGATGGTGTGAAGAGGGCATCAGAATGCCCCAAGACATGCTCCACCAGGACACCAACTTCCTTCTCACTGAAGCTGGTGGCCCTCTGCCTCTCTGGCTGGGGGTCGCCAGTGGTCTCAGATGGTGTTTGCCCCGACATGGCGACCCCCGAGGCAGGTGTGGGTGGGCAACTGGGTCCTGGGGCTGGGCTGTGGAGCGATGGTATCCCAGTCGAGAGTCTTCTGTTCCAGCAGGGGTGGACACAGTAACTGGACCCCTGCAGATGGCTGACATGCAGGCACCAAATAGCAGGGCACGTGGGCAGCAGGCAGGTAGCAGATGGCAGGTGGGAGCGTGCTCGGGGCTCTTGGGGGCAGGGAAATGGCCTTTTGGGCAGGAGCATGGTCTTCCGTGTGTTGTTGCGTGGCCAGCTTGATACGGAGTGATTTGGCACATGAAAAAAGTGCACGTCAGCGTGTAATTCGAGGAAAGGCCCTTACCGCGTAAGCACATCTGTGAGGTAAAGCGCACGGGCGTTTCCCTCAACACGGGTGATTACTGGATCAGCACATGAAAAAAGCATGCGTCCATGTGTGAATGCGTGTGATTCAAGGAAAGAGCCGTGAGGCGCGCAGGCGTTTCCCTCAGCACAGGTTAAAGGTGAGCTGGGCCAGCAGTTCGCTGTACATGCCTTTCATGGAGACCGACGTGTGTGTTGCTACTTCGTGTTGTTTCACGCGCCATCACAACTTCACAGCGGATCAAGAACGTATCTCTTCTTTTGGCGGGGGTATTGGCTATGCGTGTTTTTCATCTTCACGCTAGTCTGATGGTGAGTCGCGCATTCTATTTTCCCCACTGCGGGTGCCCCTGTGCATCGCGTACCCATTTTCGAGGTCATAGTAGCCTGCGTGTCCCACGCGTACGTGTTTTTCGTGTTCCTGGGTGCCACCGCGTACTGCGGGAGGTTAACTCTAAGCACGTAGGCTGCAGGGGTTGCATGCACGGTTTTACAGCAATTTTGGGGTGCCTGAGCGTTGCGTGACCCGTCACTTCATCACCAGCGTCACATACAGCCTTGCAGGTGCAGGGGTGCTGTTAACATCTTGCATCCCACCCCCTTCACCCCAATTGCCCAGGACAATTGTTGTGTACACTTCCCATTGGCACTACTCCATCTGTGCCATGGTTGGGAGGCCACCAAAGGTGAGGGGCGCCTCACCTGGCCATACTCCTCGTAGCGGGTATGGTCAGGTCCGTGGCCGGGGTGACCAGGGAGTAGGGGGACACCAGGGTGTCCAGGGTGGCAGCAGAGGGGGAAGAGCCAAGGGTGCGCCACTTGAGCACAATGTTGTGCCATGTGTTGGTGCAGTCATGCCACCACCCCCTGTGGTTCCGGGAGATGCAGCTTCTGCATCTGGCACTGGCGCCCATGTGACCCGGCAGTCCGTTTCATCGACTGCCACAGGCCCAAGGGTAGTGATAGCCGCAGGTGCAGCTGTGGACACCACCACCCAGGCTCAGGGTCTGCCAGCACAGGCTGCGTTGGCACTTGAAGAGTCCATGGAAGATTTCCAACAGGGCAGGAGGAAAACCGTAGGTGCACGCAGGGCTGCCCTGACCGAGACACATGTCCCTGGGGCAGTAATGTCATCTGCTGCCCCGACCAGCTGGGTGTTGGCAAGTGCAGGGGCAGATACAGCCAACCACACCCTGGTTGTGAGTCTACCAACCAGGACAGTTGCGGTCAATGACCCTACCACAGCGAATGTTTCTACACAGGGTCCATTCGAGGGCACCCAGCTGCCATTGACGCAAGTCAGGCCTTTGGTCGTCCTTCCACCTGCCACTCCCTTGGCTCAATCCACCGGTGCCACTGGCCATAGTGATCAGGGCGGCATTTGCCTGCCAGGGTCTGCTCGAACATCCAAGAGGAGGAAGGTTGCACCTTCAGCACAGGCTGGGACCCCACACACAGCCAAGACCTCCTGCCCATCGATGAAGAAGCCTTTCTGTGCACAGGAACTGGACTTCCTCATGGACTACGTGCGGGACCACAACCATGACATGCTAGTGGGGCCTAATTGTCAAACTACGGCTGCCCATCGTGATACCCACTGGAAGCAAGTTGCGGAACATGTGAGTGCATTCGGCCATGAGGTGCGCACGGCGCAAGAGTGAAAAAAGCATTGGAATGACCTCAACCGCAGCGCTAAGGCAAAGCGTGTCTCAAATTACAACATGACTCTGGTGGCTGACAGTGGACTGGCAACTGAGGAGGAAGACCTCACTCCGCACGAGTCACGCGTTGTAGAGTTCATACCACCTGAATCGGTCAAAGGAGTGGGAGAGATGCCAGACTTTGATGCCCAGTCAAGTGAGTGTTGCTGCGTGTTTTTCGAGGCCATGTGTGTTTTACTTGTGTGATGTGTTGTGCATGACTGCCACTACATGTCATGTGTACATGGCTCAGATATGCAAGTAAGGCAATGCTTCACTGATGCATGGCTGCTCTGCAGGATGGTGGACATGTGGAGCAGACAGGGACTGTCCTCATCACCACACTTGCAGCCTACTCACATGCTGGTCACCTGGATGCCCCTCCGGTCCATGTTCCAGCTCACTGGGCCTTCTGCATGTAGCCTAGGGTGTCCTTCCTCTCAGCACTGGGACTATGTCATTGCATGACTGACATGCATGTGTCCTCTGCCTGCATGTGGGTACTCCACGTAGGCATGCTGCCTTGCCACTCCACCCCCCCTGCACCCCAATATCACCTTAGTACTGATCTGCATCATTTTGCCATAATGCAACGGCCTGTTCATGGGTCCTGTGTACATGCTAACTTCCACCAGCCAACCTGCCAGACATGTGCAGTGGGGTACATCCTTTGTACTTGATGCAGGGTGTCTCACTTGGACTCTACAGATGTCAGATGCTCTGCAGGGTCATGAGTGCCCATTCATGCTCCATGTGCATTCCATGATGACCCTATGTGTCCTTCACTGGATGATCATTGTAGTACGTGTCCAGGGTGACCTACATTGCATGGCATTTCATCAGCCTTCCCAGGGCCACTGTGGCTCATTCCTGCGTCCCACACATGTTTAGGATGTGACAGTCTGTGTGGGTCACAGGCCTCAGCCTGTTTCAGGCCCACTGACTCTGTCCAACTGGTGTAGTGTCTTCTGCACACGTGGGTGTACTCCTGAGGGTTCATCATGTGTCCTGATTACTGTCCCATCATCATCTGCTGTGTTGTCACTTCACTCAGATGATGCTATTGATGCTAGTCAACACTGTCTGCCAATGCACAGGTCTCTGGTCATCCTTTTGATACCATGCAAGTCATCCCTGCATTTCCACTTCGGGTGAGGGGTGGTTTGCTTGTATCCATGCAACCTATTACATGCACATTTCACGTGATGCCTGAACTTGACCTTGCACTGCCTTCACGTTTTCTGATACACATCATGAAGTACTTGTACATGTAGATAGTGAGTAAGTTACAAATGTCCAGCACTGCATCGACCCACTTCTGAGCGGTATAACACCCTTCTGCAAGCCTAATCACAGAAGCAATGTCAAGTTCACCCGGCATGCATGGGAGGTTCTCTGTTGTGTGTGACATTTTTGCTTCATGTGTTAGCTGTCTGTGTGATGTCCATGTGTGTGTGTGTTGTCTGCTTCTAACATGTGTAGTGATCTGTTTTTCTCTCTAATTTTCAGATGATGACGCAATGGAGCCAGGGGATGGTGTTGTCATGCCAGGCACAGGGTTGTTATCACTACAGCAACCCGGCACATGTGGGGGTCGTGGGGTGGTAGGCCACGAGAATCCACATGTGCTACAGACCATCTTGTCTTTAATTGGCAATGAGTCCAGCCCAGATGACCACTCTTACGTCAATGTCGAGTTGGATGTGTATCAGGTCCATATGTCAGGGGTGAGTGATTCTGATGTGGACACTCCTCTGTCCGTGACACCCGCACTGAGGGGTCAGACAGTGGTGGGACCTCTGCCTGTGGTGGATCAGGACGCAGGGTCAACCTCCACACCAGTCGCTGTTGGGCCTGGGCCATCACGTCGACGGGGGCATGCTGTAGTCGTGCAGCTGCAGGTGGTGCCAACCCAACGAGGATGGCCGGTCCTTGGGTCCCGCAGGTGTCAAGCCCAGCAATGCGGTGGCCATGCGCCACGAGGTATACTGAGTGGGAGCAAGACATGACTGCCAATTCAGAACGCCAGGGGGCAGCAATGGAAAACATCGCTGTGAGCATGGATCGTGTGGCCCAATCTGTGCTCCTCCCTGCTAGGCAGGTGCTTCTCCAGCAGCAGGCGGCACAGTCCACGGCCCGCTCGCTCAGGCTGGGCATGGCGGCCTCAGACAGGGCACGCCAGGCTGAAATGTTGTCTTTGTGTCAAGCAATTGCTGCTCACGCAGCGTTACACATGGAGGCCCTGAGGGCTGAGTATGAGTCCCTCAGATCCACTCTGGGTGTCCTCTTGATGTCCCAGAGGGCGCGGTCAGAGGAGAGGTTTGCGCAGCTTGAGCGTACCATCTCGGCTGAGCTACATGCTTGCCGGGAGGTACATCAGTTGTCCAGCCAGGCCTTGCAGGAAGAACTCTGTGTTACACGTGTTACCTTGCAAGAGGAAGCACGCGTATCACGGGAGGTTCTGCATGCAGACCTACATGTCATTGCCGCACAGAACCAGGCTCACCCGTCCGGCAGACTTACTGCCGACGAGGGGCAAGCTGCGGCTAGGCATGGTCAGGCTCCTGTGCCACGTCCTCCTTTTCAGGAAGAGCCAGACTCAGACAACAAGGTATCTCCCACACAGGTCGGGCTGTGCAGGCGTTGAGCCCATGGAGGGTTTTTTTTTCCTCAACATCATCTTATGTTGGTGTTGAGCAGCACCCTGTACCTCCCGCCTCCTGGGTGCCCCCCCCGGGTCGTATGAGGCCATTTTTGATTTTTCTTTTTAGTTTATTTAGTTAGCTTTCGATTTGAAAGTTTAATTGGGTAATGTAGGTTTTTTATAGTTAGTGTAATTAGTTAATATAGTTTAAAATTGCTTGTCTATTGTGCTTTCATGTGACGGTGTGGTGCTTTGCGGCTTTTGAAAGCATCCACTGTCTGTTCCAGCTGGTCCCTTCAAGCTTGTCTCGTGTATGTGTTTGCAGCCTGGCGTCCTGACTCACATAAGCCACTCCTGCTTCCCTTATCCATGGGCTCGCAAGGATGGTTCGGTGTTACAGCCTATTTCACAAGGGCTTTGGACTGTCATATCTGTGGGTGTCTGCTGCTGTACTACTTGTGTTAACACCCCTAGTGGGGATTATAGGGTTCTTATCGACCGCATTTGTTCTTTTGAGAGATGTGTGGTTTCATGATTCATGTGTACATTAATTGATATACATTGTGTAGTATGTTTCTTATCTTTACTGTACATGTGCTTGATGTAATTCATGCTGTAGACAGTGGCTACCATACTTTGCCTGTCAAAGTCACACTGATGGTGTGAATTCTGATGTACATCTCTGACATCCAGTCCTGACCTGCCTGAAGAGACACACACAGGGGAATTTCCAGCATTAATCATGTGTTTTGTGCCCTTTCTGCAGGGGAATGAGCCTCCAGACCACCTTTTCCAGCAGACATGGGCCATTGGACGTTTGGCAGCTGGACATGTTCGTTGATGCAGACATGCGCATGTGTGCGCAAGCGGAGCCACAGGGATTGCGCTCATACATCCAATTGAAGCAGACGTGTGTACAGGAACTCCAGGCAAGGTGAGAAGCACAAGGGGGCCACACCGCAGCCAACCTTCCACCAGGCCAGTTGCACATGCATGCTAAGTAGCGCCACTGACGGTCAGCTTGGACAGGCATTGGTGTTGAAGCGCACAGTACAGCTAAGATGCGTTGGTGGACTAATGGCTAGTTCATGACAAAGTTGTCAGGGGCACACGCAGGGGCAGTTGCACATATCCTCCGGTCCACCATGGTCCATTGAGGCAGATGTATTAGCCCTGTAGCGTTCCGAGCCAGGGAAAGTAGCAGCAAACAGGGACACACAGCGAGGGGCAGACTCGTGTGCAGTACATGTAATTTGCATGTTGAAATTGACAAATGCACTACCTACTTTATTTGGGGGATGCTGGAACACAACTCGTACTGAAGTTGTACCTTGCTAAATGCGTCTAGCTGCTTACCCAGGGAAGATTGCATGTTGTGTAAATCTTTACACATTGGTCTTCCATTCGCGACGCACCCATGTTCACCGGGCTTACTGCATTGACTGTGTATGAACCATCACGGGGGAATCTTACATATAGGTACGAAGCACCACACAAGATTGTTTGTTTGTCGAGGAGTTTGTTACTTTGGGGCATGTATGGTGGTGTGTGTGTGTGTTATGGGCACACACAGATTAGTAACTCTGACTCTCTTTGCAGCATTGAACTGCTCCTGTTACCAGACCTGGGAGTGTGCAGGCAGGAGGCCAGCACTCACCCCAGAGATAAGTTTCTCTTTGACTTCCATTTGAGTCATTTGGTACAATGTGCATGATGAACACGTTTTGTCTGATTGTGTATGTGTTAATGTGAATAGTAGATTTTTGTACATTCCCTACTTTCCCTTGACAATCCTACTCCCCTCTCCAACCCCTCTTTCCGGTTATCCAGAATACCAATGCCTGTCCCAACAACATATCCCTGACCCTCCTTCCCCACCGGGGTCTCAGAGGCCTGTGTAAGTTTGACCTTGCAGGCACCCAGACCACGGTGGGGGTGGTTGGTTTGTACCACTCCTGCGCCTGTACACCGGAGCTGTGACACTACACATCAGTTTGTGGTGCATCATTGTATATTATGTACCAAACATGGTACACATCCTATTGTAGCATTGTGTCACTGTGCTACCTTGGTTGTTCCATCATTGTACTAAAACTTGCGCTTTGTGATTTGCTGCTACTTCAAGTCATCTACTGGAGACTCTTCTGGTGTATGTTGCTGCCTGCAGGCTTTTTGCTTGCCTTGTGTGTTTGGCTCCTTTGAGTCCTCTTTGATTAGGTGTTTTTGCCAGTCAATGTGGGCTCGGAGGGTGCTGGAGCCTTTTTGCACGCAAGGTGGAAGATGGAGACAAAGGGGAAGGGTGATCCTGTGGCCAGGTAGACTTCAGGGAAGAAGGCTACATACCCCAGGCACAGTTGTTCAGTGGGTCAAGGTGATATGTGAGGGAGGGGGGTATTTTGTTGTTGGACAGTTGGTTTGGCCTACAGTGTGATGGGCACCCTGACATTGTAATTGTGATGTCGTATGTACATGATGTATTCTGCTGATCAATGCCTGTTCATGTGTTGTGTTTACCTTTCAGGTCTGAGGGGATTGGAGTGGTTTGACATGCTGGGGTGTACACATGGACAATGTTCACATGTGATGTGTAGAGGACACTGATGGTCACTTGATTGCACATGCATGTATTGAGTCCATGTCCCTACTGACACACACACTCGCACTATGATCCACAACATGTACAACCACCCACATGTGCACTCAGTTTGCCTTCTGGGGCCCACTGTGACCCTGCAGCACATGATCTATGAACATGTGTGGAAACTGTACATGCGTCATTTGTTTTTTATTTTAGTTGGTCGTTTTCATGTGATGCTCAGGGTGTGCGTCACACACAATGGCCGGTCACTATGCTGTGTGCTGAGCAGTGTGTTGCAGGAAATAGACACAGCACACGGATTCTGAAGTGGTGATTTTGGCATTCCCAATGTGCATGTAAAGAGGCATTCTTTGTTATGTTCATGCTACAACTGTTGGTATGCATTTGGGTATGACTTGTTTTGTGTGGGAGGTTGTTGGTCAGTCATTTTATCTCATTCTATTACAGGCATCATTGTCTGACGCCACTTTCCATTTTTCACATGTCAATTTGTACATTATTGGTACTGTGTTGGGGTTTTGCTATTGCTTGCCATGTCATGGTGTGGCAGGCAAGGGTGATGTGGTTTTGGAGGGTTTGGGTGACATACCAGTGGGACATACCAGTGATTGTCATGGCCTGTTTTGCAGGTGTGTGTGATACACACCTTGCATGTGTTCCTTTTGGTCACACAGGATTGGTTAGGTTTGAGTAGCTAGGGATGCACACAATGTGGCACTTCCATGGCAACATTCTCAGGGTGGTAAGGTTGTGACAGCTGACTGTCTCTTTGTCATCATCGATTGTCACCTGGTATGTGCCAGGCCTGTGTGCACTCCGCAGGGGTGGGAGTTTAGGTGAAAAATGTGGCCACAAGCTAGGTCCAGGCTGCCTTGCCACGTGCCCGATCCCCTCCCATTGGCAGCACCTGTGCCTGTGGTTGGGGATGTGGGGGCACCACCATGTCCACCGGTACGCCCTGCCGTGTTGCAACATTGTGCAGGACACATGCTGCCACAATGATCCTGCACACTACTGGGGGTGCATAGAGTAGCTGCCCGCCAGAGCGGTCAAGGGAGCGGAAGCGTGATTGAGCACTCTGAATGTGTGCTCCACTATGCCCCTAGTTGCAATATGGGCAGCGTTGTATCTTACCTGGGGTGGTGTGGTGGGATTCCGGTTTGGCGTCATCATGTGGTTACTCAGAGGGTAGGCACTGTCCCCTGGAGAGGTGATAATGCTTGTGATTATTGGGGTTTGTGTATTTGTCTGTGTGTGACATGCATGCATGTGCACAGGCATTTGTACTCACCTAGGAGCCATGTGTCACCCCCAGCTTCCAAGGCCCGGCTCAGGGCGGACATTCTGTATATGAAACTGTCATGGGTGGAGCCTGGGTAGTTTGCGTAGACCAAGGTGATGATTCCCTTTGCATCGCATACCACCTGCACATTGATGGAATGCCAGTGCTTGCGGTTTCGGTAGATGTGCTAAGTGGCCCTAGGTGGACATAGGGCCACATGGGTGCAATCTATGGCACCGAGCACTTTGGGGAAGTGTGCCACCCTATAAAAGTCCTGGACAACGGCCTGCTTGTTGTGGGTGATCTGGGCATGTATATGTGCCTGCAGACTGAGGGGCGCGCAGTCATGATTGCCAAGACCTGGTGTAGGCAGCGTGACTGCATGGCCTGTGAGACCCCCCCACTATGGCAGTTGTCCGCTGAAATGACCCCGTGGCCAAAAAATGCAGGAGATTGAGCACCTTCTCCAAGGGGCTCAATGCTTGGGAGCAGAGGGTGGGGGATGTAAGGTCATCTTCCCACTCCCTGACCAGGTCTAGGATGATACGAGATGGAAACCTATACCTGCCGTAGACCTGGTTGTTAGGCATCCCAAAAAGGCTAGTCTGGGGGAAAAAATGCGGGCCCTGCCTATTCTCCTCCTCCTGCGGTGTCCCACGTTCAGTGCTGCGACAAAGGGGCATTCATCGTAGCGGTATAAACGTGTTGTTTGCGCGCACTCTTATACTGTGCATGGGGATGCTTTTGCCTGCCTTCCTGTGGCAGACGTGTTGACGCCTGTGCGTGTCTTTTTGCGTGTGCTTGTTTCCCGTATTCATATCCATGAGTACGAGTTGTTCACGTGCGTGTGGGCATTCCGTGTATTTCCCTGCAGTACTTCCCCAGTTACGCCTTCTTTTTCACGTGTTGTTCCCCATTCCGCGCGTTACGCCCTGTGTCCCACCCCCTTTTTGGTGTGTGAGCAGACGTTGTGCGCTTTGCCTGTGCGCGTCGTGCACGGCGTTCGGGTTGTTGCAATGACGTGTGCGCCTGTGTACGCCACACACGGATTTGGCGCACTACCAGTGGAAAACACGTGCAGCCCCTTCCTTGAATCGCACGTTTGTGCATGCTCTTGCTTTCTCACACTTGCGCCACCTTGCGCCAGCTTGCGCTGTGATTTTGGCGCACGTTTGTTTCATGAATCGGCCCCCATATTTGTGTGCATTATACAGAGTGTGTTGATTTATGTGCTATGCAAATTATGAGAATAAGTACACATACACTGGGATAGTTTATTTGGTGGAGAGACAGTTCTGATCAGTACATTCAATCAGTGCACATAACCATTTACCCTACTGTGTACGATTCTACTAATCAAATAGTTTTTGGAGTTGTTGCACTATTTAATAACACAAGAAAGACTTAAATTGTTTTCTTGTCAAAGGGCCACAGGAAAAATGTAGGATGGTGGATAAACGACTGCAAAACTGGGATGGTCCCAGAATTTAGATATTTGGGCGTCTTCATAACCACACAGCCCAGTAAGAGGAGCTTAGTGAACCAACTGAAGGAGAAGCCTACAAACGTAGCAATACAAATGAAGCATTTTCAACACAAATTTGGGAAATCCCTGTTTGGAAATTCTACAAAGAAAAGGTACTACCATCCCTGATCTATGGGATGGAAATCTACCATTTGCTGGAGAGTTTCAACTTTATAGTAATAGAAAGCCAGATTTGGAAAAGAGTGCTAGGCTTGCCAATGGCTGTCCCTATGCCCGAGCTGAAATTCGAATTAGGTCTTGTTTCGTTAAATGACGAAAATTTATGGAAATACATATTGCTGTGTAATAACTTGAAAGTTCTTCCTTAGGGTTATTTATACAAATGGTTTAAAAAAAAGGGGCTGGACACTACAGATTGGCACATGATAAACTGTAGATCATGGCTTCATTAGTATGATCTGAATAACAAAGAGGTGCTGAGTTATCCATATGCGTATAAAAACAGCTAACTGGTGCGCCACACAGGACAGCCTCTCTAAATATAAGAAACTTGCTGATTTGGGCATGGTTCATACGGAGGTAAACACTTGTGCTCCATTCCTATGAAAATTTCCTTCAAAAACCTTTTACAATATTCTAGTACGCTTTAGGCTAAACCATTTATTAGGCACTAATCTCTGAGCCTGCGGGCCATTACTGCATAAGGTAATGGCCCCAGGGCCCATAGTTACAGGCCCGAGTGAGTGTAGCAAGAGCCTTAACGAAGGCCCCCGGGGGCATTACCTTATGCAGTAATGGCACGCAGGTGTGAGGCTTATTGCCATTAGTACCCCGGCCCGTTAGACCAGGGTACTAAAGGGATTTTTTTTCTGTTCCAAAACGCTCTGGTGTTTCAGAACAGAAAAAAATGTTTACAAAAATGTCCGCCAGCAAAGGGAAAACAAAGTCTGTTGTCTCTGTCCATGGTGGCCATTGAACAAAATAGGAAAAAAAGTCAACAAACAAGATGGCTGGCATGGAAAGCGAGAAGGGACTACTTGTAGACCCTTCTCTCTGTCCATGGCAACCATTAAAAAAAGTAATCAAACAAAATAAGCGCCATGGGAAGGGAGAAGGGACTACACGTAGTCCCTTCTTCCTTTTCATGACAGCCTGTCTCAGATCCAGAGCAGACGCGCTGGTCACTGAAGTGTCCCCAGCGTGTCCGCACCCAAAATGGACAGTAAAGAAGGCAAGTGGGGGTGGGAGGGTGGTAAGGGAATTCTGTGAATGGGGAGTGTGGAAGGGGGGGTGGGAGAAGGCTTACCTGATTCCACAGGAGGGGAGATGGTGGCTGCCAGACGTGAGGAGGTCTCAGGGCATTGGGATTACTGTGTGGTACTGCCTGCATTCTGAGCCTCCCCATTGACTGGGAGGCCACCACACCCCACTCACTGGGTACTAATTAACAAAAGAAAACTCCTTCCAGTGGAGAAGAGACTTAGTGGTGGATGAAATCTGTTGACATTGTGGCGGGGATGTGGAATCTCTACAACATTTGTAAATGTCCAGGCCTAGACAACAAAGGAATGACTGCTTTAGAAACTGTTGGTTAAAATTTGGCACTTTATCAGCTATAATTATAATTGTTCTTTTATGTTATGGTGTATATGTATAGCACATTATGCACCAATGGTATGATCTCAAAGCGATGTGGGTTGAATGCCCTCTGGGACTGTGGTCCATATCAGTGAAGAGAGTAGTGTAGCATATAGTGCTCTGGTGCATTTGGTATGTGTGCAGCCAGAGTGGTTTGCATGGGTTGGCTGCATTCTAATGCTATGTGTCATGCAGTGGATGTGAGGGATCAGTGTAATGGTCTCCGGGTCTGCATTCATGCTGCCGTGGGGCATGCGTAAGAGATTATGTGTGCCGTTAGGCTTATTTGTGTGTGTGGTATAGCTGCATTAAACCAGGCAGTTATGCCGAATTGATTGAGGGGTGTACCTGCTTTCTATTGTTTTTAGATGTAAAGTGGAGAGTCACCATATTGGTAGGATTGAGTGTTTGGGATGATTTCAGAGCTTAGTGTGCCGGCCTTGTCTGTCAAGTCCTGTACCGGAGACCTGTTTCTAATTGCAAGACTGGGATTCAAACCTGTGTTGCTATATGTTGTCTTGCTTCCAAGACAAACGCATTGCCCCTGCACAATCCTCCCAGTCTGAAGAGAATGCATGTGGTTATATGTTCAGAATGTGTCCACCTGGAACTGGCAAAAAGGTCTATATCTATTCTTATTGGGTCTGGAGCTAACTGTTTACAAGGACTGACCTTTTTAAGGAATAATTGTGTATTAGTCTTAAACATGAATTGTGTATATTGATGATTTATGGTGATGTAGTGTCATTTATGTTTAAATTGATGATTTTTAGAGAATGTATGATGATGTATTGAACTTTTATATAATTCAATTGTGTGGTGGAATGAAACCTTTAAAAGATTGTGCAAGGTTTTAAGTACTGAAACTAAGTGCGCAATTAATAAATTAAAAGGAATCAATACATTCCTGTCATGTGTTTAAAGCTGCAATTTATAAAAACGTATAAAACACCAGCAGACGTGAGGGTCGCTAGCCTGCATGAAATATAAAAAAAAAAACAGTCTACATTGTCTAGCACACAATTTGTGTAGAACTGTCAATAACAATTCCTTCTGTGGGCCACCGTGCCATTTACACAAAATACAAAAGTGAATATTTGTATAAAATGAAAAAATAAAGCACATTTAAAAGTGAAATCATAATAGGTTGACTGTGGAGCACATTTGTCTGTGAATAGCAGCTGCAATAAATTCAGCGTATTCATTCAAATTCTTGCCTGCTTATTGAGGGCATAACTAAGATAGGTAGCCATAGGTGCACTAAAGTTTATATGAGATTGGTCAATTGTGTACAGGAATTTGGTATCTCCTGTTTAATAACATTTAAGGTAATCTCTGCTGGTTGCAGCTTGAATAACTACAGATTAATAACGTTTACACAGAGATGACCAAGTAATGAGAAAAAAAGAGATAACCCAAAAGAGCGACGAGTGGTGTTGACAAAGTCGAGCCAAGATGAGTTCTCAAAACTTGGCTGTTCTCCGAATTAGGGATCTGACACTAGATCCTTTCAGGTCATTACTGTTGTGCATGTAACTGATGAAATGATCTATATGAAAGTGTGGCTGCAAGTAACTGGTCGCTGTAACAGCGTCTCGAAGCTTTTGGGTTTTTGAGTGTTTTATACATGAATAAATAAATAAATACATATATTTAGAAATAGATGCTCTTTCCAAAGAAATCAGATCTCTTAATATCAATTGGTTGCATGATCTTTTGGAACAATATAAATCCACAGTATTGCAGACTATAATTGAAACTTCCAATCGATCACTTTGATGTGTTATAGTTATCACATTGCTGTTGTAGATTTCAGACCCAATATGGCTACCAATTTCTATGAGTTTCCATTACAATTTAACTATTTTTCCAAATAGTAATAGCCGGACACCTTCAGCAAATTGTGCTTGTCTACATGATACAAACTTACATACTCTTAAGGCAGGCAGCAACATATGTCCTCCAAATTGGGATCGGAAGCTCAATATACTACAGCTCCATTTGAGCGCTTTGCAAAAAGATTTTCTCTGTCAATTTGCTTATTTTATTATGTTTTGCTTGAAAATACTGCTCCCAAGTGGTCAAACTGTTTGGCGAGAACTAAGAATTACTCTGCATATATAAAATGTAGGTATTTTCTTGGAAACACATTGCATATGATTTGAAAGAATCTACTGACATTTTAGTAGAGTCATGAATTACTGGTAACCATGTAATAATACTGTTTGTAATGTGTTTGGTTTATTATCTATTAAAACAACACTGTCAACATAAGGAAGACAGGTTATAAACCTGCCTGCCAATCCTGGGATATCTTTAGTGTTTTGAAGTAGGTAGATTTCTAAGGTGATTAGATAAAGGTTGGATAAAATGAGGTTATTACTATAAAACATCCCCCACAATTCCCATACACCAATAAAGTCTCTATATCTGTATACAATGGAATGATGATACTCAGCTGATCAGCATCAACATCCATATTGGTTAAAGTTTTACATATCAGAAACGTCAATACTTTTTCAAACTATGTTGTCAAATGCCTGAAAACTAGGAGCCTCATAGCATTTGTCAACAATTAATGAGAGGTTTAAGCATTGCTCAACCATCCCCAAGCCCACTGGAAAGACTATTTGTGTTATGGCAAACTATTCTTATTGTTGACCCAGTCCAGTAGGCTCATACAGGAATGTTTCCACTATTTGGAGTGAAATATCATTCAGGGGTACGCCTGTAACAGGCAGGATCTTTCCTATCACCATTTCTTGAGGAAGATAACCAAGTACCTTGTGGTGTTCTTGTAAAACACAATACCTTGAATTATGTTAGTTAATAGGGAAGCACAGAAGTCGGGTTCATTAAATAATTTAATGTTAAGACTTCAATGTATGTAGAAAACATGAACAACAATATGTTCTTTATATTCTCCCTTCAGAGTACTGCAAAAGAAGTGATTTAACTCCAAATGTCTCAAACTATTTATGTGACTCTAATCATAGGTCATGGTGACAGATACTGCACAAGAGACATATTTCACTCAATAACATTTCATGACTTTTTTCACAGATCAGGGAGTCTAAGCAGAGGCATGGCTCAAGGTTAATTTGGGCACTACTGGGGATAAGCCCCAGCTAGGCCTATCTCATATAAGATCCTGGTTATTTATAGAATTATGGAGGATGATAGCATATGACAGTGATACAAAGCTGAGATCAGAACATATTTCATATAGGCCTGGGTCATTGTGTACGGAGGGTATTTATTTATTTATTGTAATTTCTAGAAGACGCGCCACACACCCACAGGCCTCAGAGTACAAAAGAGGGCAGTATACGAAATAAAGGACAGAACGATTAGGAGGAAAGAACAAGAGATCAGTAATTAATCAGCAAGGTTAATAAGCAGGGTTTTTACATTTCTCTTAAACATTATCAGAGATTCAAAAGTTTGCATAACAGAAGACAGAGTATTCCATTCACATCACATGGAGCATTGAATTCAAAGCTGCATACAACAATCCACAGAAAGCTTGGGAACATGAAACTAATAACCTGCAATTGTGGATTCTGTTCCTTCTCCTGCTTAGGCTATATTTTGATTTTGTATTAGTTTACATGAAGATCAAAAATGTAATGCTCTGAGAGGACAAGTGAGAGTGAATCCTAGTGTGCACACAGACATTGAGCATTGAGTTTCATCTTGTCGAACCTGAGATTCTTTCCATTTTCAGATTGCTGTAAGTGAATATATACATTATTTATTTAAGTTTGCCCTCATTACCAAGGTAATGGGGGAATGATTGAATGTGATTTGGTTTTGATGTATATTTACCCAGGAAGCCAAGCAGAATGAACTGCATCAAGTCATCATAATCATGGAGGAAAAGGGGAACTGGCAGATTAGGTTGACCCTAATTAATTTGAAAAGATAGGACAAGGAGAATGGATTAAAAAATACATTAAGAGCACAAAATAATTATTGCATACATTCTTTAGGTAAATCATGGTCTGTGAAACTTTCCTTTCTAGAGAATTTCTTTGGACAGGCTCTTAACTACTGACCAACAATACCTGAATCTGACACTGTGCAAGGCACTTCTAAAAATACAACAATTGTTGCTTATAATGCATTTTAATACAATAACTTTGAGAACTTTTGTACTTTATCTATATGAAATCAATAGAGATTTTACATGTAACTTTCTTATGTATGACAGTTTTTTATGTAAATTGTCTTGGTAACTTGGTATTTGTAATATTAAATAGAAAAATAAACTATATGATCACTGTTTTAATATGATATTATTACTATATTATTAAAACCATAACACCAATAGAAAAGGAAAGGCCAAGGAGTCAAGGTTTCAGATATTGATAGGAAGGTCATTCCATAACTAAAGCCCAACCACTCAGATTCTGTGGCCTCCTCTTGTCTTCCATCTAGTTTTAGGCATAGTCAACAAAATACAATTTTGTGAGTTTTGTGTTTTGATAGGTCAATAGATCTTGATTTTCTATGCTAGATGAAGAAGGAACAAATCTGTGAATGCATTTGAAGACTGAGCATATTAGCAGACTCTGTATCTCACAGGTAGCTGGCAAAAGGGAGAAACATATTGGAAATTAGGCAGTCCATCAATAAGACTACAAAGATGCAGGTGATGGAATTAGTTCAGCAGACCTTATCCCTCTCCATGTGGTGGAACATTATTTCATAATCTAGTTGTTTTGACTTGGTGGGTCTTGTTTAGACCTGTGTAAAATACAATATGGGAGTTCCTATGGTAGTTCATAGAATGTCAATGAAGCAAGTGCTTGGTAAATTAACAAGTGAAGCTATATTAATAAAGATTACCTTGCAAAAAAACATTGACATTGTCAGACATTTAAGGACACCATAAACGTAATGCCTTCGGATCTTACTAAGTTTTAGGGAAGCCAGTGGGAGATGTTAGTAGCTTACTTACCCTTTGCATTACAATATGTATTAAAGCAAAACTATAATTAATCTGAGTCAAACCCCTGTATGTTTGTCATGTAATGAGTGCTATGACACTTTCTAAAAGAGTTGAGAATGCAGACCTGGCAACATGACGCCAATGATCCTTTATGTTTTTAATAATATGAGGGAATGTTTAGGGTGATGCACAAGTGGAGTTAATGACTACAAGACAGCTGCCAGTACTAGGCAAAAAATGTAATACACATGATTAGCCTAAAACAAATGTTTTAGATTATTTTTGTCAAGCATAATCCTGGTAGAGGTGAAGGCAGACCTCACCATCAAATACTGTAAGAGGTTAAAGCCCCACTGTGGACATTGGGAAGATCTTTACTGGTCTCTATATTACCCTCACCAAAATCTCAACAAAATGGAAGATTTTCTTTTCATCTTGTTTTGTCTTCTTAGTAGTGGTCAATAATAATATTCAGTACTAAATGAAAAAACATTTTGTTTAGTAATGTTTTCGTAATCAACTAATATTCAGCACGTTGAATAGTCTTCATATAGTGGTTTTCTTAAAAAGAATACCAAAAAGCACTAGCTATTTAGTCTTTGAATACTATGCAAAGACAAATTAAATACTAAATGTACTATTCAATTTTGTTAAGGGTAAAGCTGAAAGATATGAGAAGTCTTACTTAATCATTCACTACTATCTTCAATTGTATTCAGGGCATTATATGTCTGATTTGGGTTCCCTGTACACCCCCTAATTCTCACACCATATAACTAATGCTAAATTGACTAATATCAGAAATGAGATTAATGTGTGCTTATGTTAGGGTGCGTCATCCTTTTAAAATGTCGTGCTTTATTCCTAAATAAAACCATCTTGTACAATTAATGAAATCTGGTGGTTCTGTGAAGTTTTTTATTTAATTTAGTAACAAAAATACACCTACTCTGAGACATGGACTGACAATCAAAAGCGCTTCCGAAAATGTTGACAGACAAGCCTAATATTAAATGGAGAGAGGTACAGTGAGTGAGCCACACCAACTAAAGAAATATTTGGAAAAAAGTAATCCTCTAATAAATAAAACGTGTCTAAAACTGGTGAAATAATGCACTTTATAGCCATTGTGTCTTCCTAAAAACACTGAAAAAAGTAATTTGTTTCAGAGTATATGGTTCCTGGGCAAATCCTGATCCACGTGTAGAGGTGAATGGAGAAAGGAAGGGATAAACAAATAAGATGAAATATGACAGAGTCGAGGCGAATGTTTTTGAGCTTGAGAATTATATCGTGGTAGAAGAGGTATTGAAGTTGAGAAAAAGAACAAAAAGTACAAGAGAGCTGAGAATGGAGAGGAAGACATGAAAGGAGGAACTAAGACTGTACCCTGATGGCGAAAGAATTACAGCACTAAGGACTGGAGGAAGCAGTAGAAAGAGAAGGAGCATGTGTAAGAATGGAGAGGTGGAGGTGGATGCACAGGATTGGAAAGGACGTGAGGATGTATCTAGTGATGCAGAAATAGAGAAGCCAGGAATTGAAAGGAGGGTGGGAAAGAAGGAGCCAAGCAAGGTAAAGGGATCCAGAGAAGGCGGTTTTAAAGGGATCCAGAGAAGGGGGTTGTGAACTCGGGAATTGCCAGGGAGTGTAATGAGGAAATAGAGTAATAAACGAGAGAGTGCTAAGAATGGTGACCAGGAATGTAGAATGGTCTTGAAGTGATTTTAGCCAACTTTGTCCAGAAAAACAGTTGCTGTGCCACATATCTAAATAATGATCAATTTTCTTTGCAATGTTTCCTGGTGTACATATGCACATTATGTCAAACCAACTTGTCCATTCATAAATTAATGTGGGATTTCCAATGCAAACATTTAAATTTGCACAGCTTTTTTAGTTACGAAAATGGCATCAATTAAATGAGATAAACTGGAAAGGGGCACCATACGGCCGAGGTGAAGAGCCAATTGTTGGATTAGCTAATTGGAACGGCTGCTACAATGATAGTCGTTGTAAAATGAATACCTGCGTTATTTTGCTGTAGTATTGTAAATTCCAGTCGGATATTGGAGACAGTGGTTGCAAATTGTGACAGGTGACATGTCACACTTGCCAAGTGTATTTTCTTTTTAAATGAATGTTCGAAATACTCCTATGTAACTCCATGTGCTGGAGGAGCTGAATAGTTTCTCATCCGTAATGGATGTGTTTCTTTTTGGTGGTGGGCCATGACACAACCTCTTCTAGCTATCCTGGACTTGAAGGCCCTGGAAATCAGTAAAGCCTGGGGTAGTCAAAATTAACCTATATCATTTTGCAGTTTGGTTTGTTTATTTCTCCAGATAAACCCCAATATTGAACAAAATCCTTAAACACGTTTGTGCCACCTCCTGACCAAAAAAAAAGCAACAATTCTGTCTACAAGTACTGCTGCTGCTTACTGCTACCTTTTACTGAAAGCTGAAGCTGTCACTTTAAGGAATCCTTTAACTGCACTAATCAGGTGCTCCGTACCTGCGTGGAGTCCTGTGACGAGTCCAGTCACTCGCCAAAAGGGCCGTTAACAGGACCGTCTGTGTTTATTTTGTCTGCAAGGACCGGCGCCACTTACCGGTGCCTTTACTAAAAGCTGAAGCTGTCACTTAAAGGAATCCTTTAACTGCACTGATCAGGCACGGAGCATCTGCCCGGAGACCTGCGACAAGTGCTGTCACTGGCTAGTCAACCGACTGTCCCGAATGGCTGGGCCATCTGCAGGACCCACAATGTCCAAGAAACCAGGGAGAAGTGATCTAAAAGAGAGCCGAATACCGGTGGGCCGTGCTGCGAGTCTGAGAAGCTTTCGGAACAGCTCTTCTCGCCCGTTGATGGAAGTTAGTGCCTTAAAGCTCGGGGCAGCCGCCTGCAGTCTTCTATCAATGTATTGCTGCACGAGAGAGCAGGTGCAGCTGCTGAAATATCAATTCTCATACCTTAAACGCCACTTGAATCGGAGCCGCTAACTGAACTCTGGCACCCCACTGGCTCTATTCTGACTGATGTCTCTGATGGCAGTACCCTCCACCGGACGAAATCTCCTGCCTCTCCCCTTTCCCCTTATACACAGGGTCTTCCTATTATTGCTCTGTGGCCTATTTCTTCTATAGAAGATTCATCGCTGACCCAATAGGAGTGCAAAGAGTTTGGTAGCCCTAACACAGATATTGATCCAACCTCTACCAGCACTACCACAGAGCTTTGGAGTGAGGCAAAAACTGTTTTGGAACCATTGGCTAACTCCTCCACTCAGATGGTGGATCCTCCTCCAGTTTCAATTACAAACTCTTTAGTCAGAAATGTGGCAAGATCTCACAAGGCTAATTCCATCTCCAATGACATTAAAGAAACAAGAGGCCCAGCTCCGGAAGTTGTAACAGGAGCTGTAACTCTGCCGATTTCTCACAAAGCCACAGGGGATGATATGAGTCATTCTTTGAACACTGCCTTCAACCAAACAGAGATGCAATGTAGTGGATCATAGAAAAATGAAAGGGAAACAATTTGTCGATCTATGGAAGTGCCTTCTTTTGACTTGGACGCCCAAGTACGACCACCAAGCCATTCTGAATCCAGATTGTTTAGCCCTGTTTCTTCTGAGAAGACGCAGCTGCTCCTCAAATGGAAATGGCATGGTTCAGAAAGTTCAAAAGTCAGGGCTTAATAGCCCTATGGGGCTTAATGAAGCTAACCAAGAATTAAGAACCCAACGAAAAGATTCTATGATCTCTAGGAACACCTTGGCTTGGAAATCCACAATGGATGTCAGCCCACCTGTGGACATTCTAAGGGCCGACCCCACTGACCGTGAAATGTTAGAGGGTAAAACAGAGGAATTGGCCCAACTGGGAGACCTTACCTTATCCATAGGTAGCAGCCCCATAACATAGTTGGATAATGAGGGGACACCCAAAACACCCGGACTGGCCCATATACAACCACCAAGATTACCTTCTAACATCTCCTCACTAGAACAAGATCCCAGGAATTCCTCCTGAGTAGCAGGGGCAATTGAGGCCATGGACCATGTTGCTAAAACTGTAAACTCTAACTTGTTAGAACAATATCGAGTTGATCCAACCAGAAATTCATTAGTTGACATACAGCATGACATCGAGGTTCTGAGAGCAGCCATAAAAACCTTGGACTGTAATCATAGTGAAATGCCAACAGGCAATGAGGATACCGTCAGGAGGAATCTTATTCCACCACATAAAATGTAACCGCTCCCCCTGCTAAGAATGGTCCCCAAGTGTGAAACACAGAGGACGTCAGCCAAAATATAAGGGAACAGAATGTATCAACATCTTGTCGCCTCTTATCCCTACACCTCCATTGTACTTCGTCTAGTCACAACCTCTCTATCCTAGAAGAGTAGGACAAAAACAAGGATGACTGAACTCCAGTTGGCCTTTCTGAAGCCAAACATTTGAGGTACGCTGAACAAGACCCTCTGACTCAAATGTCTATAATCACCACTGCAATGGCACCTTTCATGAAGCTCTATGAAACTATACATGAAACGTTAGGGAATCACACCACTCTACTTGCAATGATGCATCCGGAAATGATCTTCGTGGAGGGTTATATTGCTGCAAAGTCTTTACAAGAGAGGGACGTGACACCATTAATCCTCCCAGAAACTCTGAGGACTACCAACAAGGCCACCTCATTATAAGGCTAGCCAAGTGTAAGATCTACCGGTAACGCATTATAGGAAACTCCCAAACTACCACTTGAAGTGCCACCTGAAGAATATGCCTCTTTATTGGAAAACAGGGTACCCAAAATCCTGGAGAGGGCTCCCTTATGACTACGATTGCTCAAGCAATACCTGACACTCTAGCTCCCATCTCTAATCTATCGACTGTGGATTTGACAACCTTACCTACTAACAATGAGATGAGCAGGAGTGAACAAACCGATCCCCTATTTAGAAGAAAACGGAAGACTCACGTGTTGTCATCCCTGAGAACTCACTCTCGCCCTATGGGAAATGAATTGAGAAATGTTTTTTTTTTAATCGCATTACCAGCGAAAGAATCTAAGTGGCAGGGGAATGACAAGACCCTTAGAGTGAAGAAATCTAACCTCAAAGGCAACCCTATGCACAGCCACGCCAAAGACATGGACCTGTCGCCCCAGGGAGATCATAATCCTCTCCTTGATCCATCGGTCTACTCTTTTGAAGAGAATGAATTACACATTCCATCTACACAAGAGGATGACAAAGCAATGGCCACTACTATAGGTGGAGTGCACACACTAGCGCCTCTAGAGTAATCTGCTCTAAGTTCAGTGAAAAACTGCAACAATAATTCGACATTGGTCTCCCCTTTTCTCACTATAGATGAAAAACAAGAAAGCCTGATAGCAAATTGCAAGGTTCAAGAAGAAAGTTCCCCAGCAAGGAATTAATGAAATGTATTTAAGAACACAAGTGTTAAACTACAAAGGCACAATAACTCCATCATTTTCAACTGGGCCGCACTGTAATCGAAGAAGGGAAAGATAGCCAATTATTAGTGTACAACTGACCCCATTAAAAAGACTTCAAGAACAAGCTGGGGGGGGCATGATTTACAAGACCATAGGAATAGCTGATATAAATCCGCCTATGAGAAAAAGAAATTACTCCAACCTAAACCTCAAGCTCACTCAACAAAAGACCACTCTAGATGCCCAAGATTGGAAAGAGTGGTAGATAAGGGGGATGGTTTTATCTTAAATAGACATAATGTGGTCAGATTATGCCATTGTATACCTCCCTTGAGGCAAATCACTACTGAAGACATGGTGTAATAGAGTTTAGAAGAGAAGAAAGATCAGATTTAGTGCATATACATCTGAAATCGTTGATTGTAAAACATCTGCTCCTTGCAGCTGCGGCACATTTTTTGACACTGGGTTTTGACCTAACAGATCTCACTATAAGGCCCTATGAAGTCAGAAATCCAAATGGCTAAGCAACTCTGAGTCCGACGACAGGACCCAAAGGGACAATGAACACAATGATTTGGCTTCTAGATCTCTAAGAGGCCACTCTAAAGCCTCTGGAAGCAAAGTTCTTTCAAGACTGTATTCTAGGCAATCAGTGGTAGGAGAGCCATCAACAAAGCTACCAAAGCCTAATCTCATTCTGACTATCAACTGCACACTAGAGAACAACTCCTTAAAGAACCACTCAACAAACCTTCAAGTATCGGAGGACAATAATGATGAGGCCTCTTGGGCTGGATGCCCTCAACCTTAGCACTCAAAGATAAGCATTAGCAAAGATCCCCTGGAGTCAAACAGCAAAGGACCTGCCCTTGTGTCCTGAAACATGAGAGGAATTTCACACTTGACATAGAAAGGCGCTTCACCTTGGGATGTTCCAGACTTTGTGTGCCTACAAGAGACTTTGTTGAGTGAGGAAAATGTACTGGATGGTTTTTGGCGCTAGTTAACTCAGCTATCAGGGGAGCGGCAGGAAGACCTAGAGCTGGGGTATTAACCCTAATTAACACCAAAGCCAGATACGAAATTATCAAATAATTACAACAAAAGTGCCTTCCTCCAACACACCATCCTCTGAAAGATGCATGGCTTCTGACACAATTGAAAGCAACACAAAGAAATGTTTCACACATTAATATCTATTGGAGCGTTACCAATTTATTTGGAGATTAAAGAAATGTTGGAGAAGATAGCTGAAGGTATTGACGAAGGATATAATTATGACAATTCATTAGTCATAGTGTGTAGCGATTTCAACATGTCTTATACTACAGTGAATAAACATAGAGGAAAAGAAGAGACAAATGTAACCATATGTCCAGATAAAGCCGAATTATGGCATGATTTGATGTTCAGTCATGACCTACATATGACAAATGGCCTCTTTGAACATAATGCCATCTGCCACTCTATGTCGAACAGGGGCCCGGATTCATCCATCATCAACTATATGTTTGCTTCTAGAGAACTAAGTCTGGACATCATTTTTTTAGAAGTAGTAGCTACTGGTTTAAACAAATCTGGCTGTAAGACTCTCCTGGTACATCACTGCAAACCAAGACTCAAGTGGAAGTTATAAATAATGGTAATCAATGGACGGTGAATGTAAAGGCAGTAAAACAAGTTGCTAAAAATCTTGCAAGATCGAAAAATTAAATACAGGTAGTTCGACGACTTCAGTGGATTATACCGATCTGCTGTCTCTCTATCGCGTCAAAAGAAAAGCCCAGAATCAAAGCACAGGGAACCCACACCAGCACACATTTGACCACCAACTAGTCTTGAAATGTAAGGAGATGTGTCAAGCCCTTAAACTACTAAGGAAATCTACAAACTCCACTCCTGTCGCTGACGTCACTCTAATAAAGTCATACTACATATCATGGTGTATAAACCACAGAAGTGTACTATTTCATCAAGATGCAGAAATCATGCTAAAATCATTAGCCGGATAAACTACGGCGGAGACATGGTCCTTAATTAGATCATTAAGTCAGACTCAACATTCAAAACAAGTTATTGGGGTGACAGAGGTAACGTGGATTGCTTTTTTCAGTTCATTATTTAAAGACCTCCCACTAAATGAATATTCTACTTCAGCAACAACCATCTCCTGGCACCTGATCTAAGACCATGATGACTAGGTTTCCATGATTGAATAACTAAGTCCATCTAGAGCCCCTGGACCGGATGGGCATCTAAGCACATACTCAAAGAAAATCCAGAGCAGTGGGCCCATTTGTTACATTTGGTGCTTCAAAATTTTCTAACCACGAAATCTATCCTGGCATCCTGGAAGACAGCTCACGTAATTCCTGTTTTTAAAAATGGCTTGAGGTCAGATCCCTACAATTATAGACAAATAGCACTCCTTGACGTACTGGGGAAATGATACGCTACCTTGCTGCTAAAAAGATTGATGATATAGATGCAGGCGAAAGGTCTAAATGATATATTCCAAGCGGGCTTCATAAAGGCGTTGGGGACTGCTCCTCTGGCCCTCTTGATTACCATGTTTAAAGCGAAGACCGTGAGAACCAACAGTGAACTGCATCTGTCATGTGTAGACTTCTCAAAGGCATTTGATAGCCTAAACAGAAACTGTCTTTGGAAAAAGTTAGCTGAGAGGAATTGTCAGGTGGATATACTAGAACAAATCCAAGGCGTATACAGCAACAACATGTCTATAAGAATCTGTCTCAACACTTCTGGGCTCTTAAGTGAGGAAATAACTACTGGCAGAGGAGTCAAAAAGAGCTACTCCCTGGCACTGGATCTTTACAATTTCTACATTGCTGATATGGGAGATTTTCTGAAACCTATTTGAAGTTTCCGTCCTAAGCTTGGGTAAACGAAAGTGTCAGATTTATTATACGCTGATGACTTAGTCCTCCTTGATTCCACCGAACTAGGCCTACAAGGCCAGTTGGATAGACTTCAGAAATATGCTAAGGAAATTAATGGGAAATTAACATTAAAAAAAACAAAACCCCCCACCTTAATAAAAAGGGCCTGAAGACAGATATGATATGATATGATATGGCATTTATAACACACCTATACATCAAGGCGTGATGAGGCAAAGGGGGGAACAGAGGGAAGACAGAGACAGCGATCTTACTAGGCCAGGTGACATTGAGATCACGCAAGTGCAAGGGAGGGGGAAGTGCAGTACATAAGATAACCATAAAAATAAATAAATAAAATAATAAGACAATAAATAAAAAGTACAAGCTGGTGGCATGTGTGGCCTGCTGGTAGCAAGTGCAAGGGTAGGGGCAGACATCAGGTGTCAAGTGTTGGTAGGGGGCTATAGGGATACAGAAACAGTCCCTGAGTTCATGGTTGCCATGGGGGAGTGCATGTGTGCAACTGGCGGGATGGACCTGGGGCGGCGATCAGAAGGTAGCTAGGTAAACCAGTGCAGTTTCAGTGTCAGCCAGGTATTCAGCAAGGGACTAGAGGAGAGAAAGCAGAAGCAAAGAGGAAGGTCTTGAGGTGCTTCCGGAACCGGAGATGGTTCTCCTCAAGTTTCAAAGAGGCAGGGAGGCTGTTCCAGAGGGAGGCCCCAGCAGAGGAAAGAGATCTGCCCAAAACTCATTGCTTGGAGAAGCGACTGCCACTGGGGTAGTTGGAGGTGGATGAGCGAAGAGCTTGAGAAGGAAGATATTTAGAAAGAGAGAGTTGAAGGTATTGCAGCTCCAGGCCCCAGAAGGACTTATGGCCATTGCAGAGGGTTTTGAACTTAATCCTCGCCACCACAGGGAGCCAGTGCAGCGATTTCAGTCCCAGAGAGATGTGATCCCTGGGCTTGAGGCGAAGGACAAGTTTTGCAGTCCTGTTTTGAATGAGTTGCAGAGGGTGGAGAGTAGAAGCAGGCAGATTAAGAAAGAGGCTGTTGCCGTAGTCTAGCCTAGATAGAACCAGAGCTCTGGAGACAGTGAGCTTGTGGGGGAAGGAGAGGAAAGGAAGAATACCTCTGAGGAGGTGCAGCTGGTAGTGTGACTTCTTAGAGAAGTCGGAGAGAAGGAGAGTGTGGAGTCGAAGATGACCCTGAGGTTTTTAGCCTTGTAGGTGGGAGCAGGAAGAGGGCCAAGAGAGGCCGGCCAGAGAGTGACAGGAAAGGAGGGCGCAGGAGTACCGATGAAGAGAATCTCAGTCTTACTGGCAATAAGGCAGAGATCATTGGCGGCACACCACTCCTGGATAGCAGACTGACAGTCAGAGATGAGAGAAGGAGAAGAGGAGGTGGAAGGGAGCCTGAAAATGAATTGAGTGTCATCTGCATTGCACTGAAAGTTGGGGCAGAGAACAGCAATGCGGTGGACAAGGAGTGCCAGTTATTGGTTGGGGAGAGATGTTAGACTCCTGGGGAACACCACAGGTAGAGATCGAGATAGAGATAGAGATAGAGATAGAGGAGAGTAAGGACCCAAGTTGGACCTGGGAGGGTCGATCGGAGAGGAAAGAAGTCAGCCAAGCCAGGTTAACACAGAGACAGTTGAGCAGGATGGCATGGTTGACTGTGTCAAAGGCAGAAGAGAGATCAAGTAAGATAAGGACACATTGGGTATTGGAATCAAGGTTGGAGAGCAGGTCTTCATGTGTGTTCAGGAGAACAGTTTCTGTGCTACTGGCAGCTCTGAAGCCAGACTGATGGTCATGGAGACAACCAACAGATTCAGTGCAAAGATTAAGCTGGGAGATGGCCACCTTTTACAGGAGGTTGCCCAGGAAAGGATTGATGGAGATAGGGCAATAGTTAGCCGGGCAGGAGGGGTTAGCAGGGGGTTTCTTAAGAAGAGGCTGCCCAAGGGAGTGCTTCAGGGGGAAGGGAAGACTCTAGTGGCGAAGGAGTGGTTGCAGAAGTCAGCCAGGGCAGGAGCCAGGGTGTCAATGTGGTCCTTGATGGTTTTGGAGGAACAGCAGTGAACCTGTTTTGACGAGACTTTCATAGATCGGATAGAGGATAGGGAGAGAAGGAGAGAGGAGAGGTGGCAGAAGAGTGGCCAGAGGTAGAGGGAGGAAGGGGAGAGGAAGAGAGAGAGGACAGGATGTCTTGAGTTTTAGAGATGAAATGAGAAGCCAGGGCCGTAAAGAGGGCCTGGGAAGGGACAGGAGAGGTAGAGACTGCAGCCAGATTGGCCAGCTCCTTGCAGATTTTAAAGAGTTTGGCCGAGTTGTTAGATGCTACAGAGATGCGGGCTTGGATGTGGACTCTCTTCTTGGTGCATACAGAGAGCCGGTATTGCCTTTGGAGTAGGCGGCAGGCCAGTTTGTCAGAGGATGTACTGGAAGTATGCAATGTGTTCTCTGCCACCCTGCACTTGCATTTAAGGGTGACGAGGAGAGAATCCTACCAAGAGTTGCACTTGGCATTGGGCTTCAAGCGGATCCTCATGACAGGGGCAAGAACATCAAGGGTATCAGATATAGCAGAGTGGAGCATGGAGTAGGCTGTTTCAGGGTGTGAGTCAGCCAAGGGGAGAAGTGGTGGGGTAAAGTGGTGGCGAAAGCCTCAACTGACACACGCTTCATGGGTCGGATAACAGAGAAGGTAGGTGGCAGTGCTGGAGTTGGCTTGGCCTGAGTGGTCGAGATAGTGAGCTGGGAGGAAAGGAGAAAGTGATCACTCCAAGAGAGAGGAGTGGTGAGAGGGATAGAAAGGGGAAGGTCTGAAAAGATCAGAAAATCCAGGGTATGGCCCTGCAGAGTGAGTCGGGCCAGAGGGGAGAATAGAGAGTGAGAAAGAATCACAGAGGTCGTGACAGAGTCCAGAGGACAGAAAGTCTCCAAGAAGGAGGAGTTGAGCGGTTGAGGCCAAGAGGGAAGAGGAGAGGTCCGCCCACTGAGAGAGGAAGGCGGATACATGGTAGCCATAGTGAGTGAATGACCAGGAGAGAGAGAGGGCCTACAGACAAGGTATTCGAAGGATGAGTAGGCCTGCGTAGGAATGACAGAGGCAGGAATCCACTTAGGGAAGATCAGGGCTACATCCCCTCCATAACATTTGGATCAGGTGTGGAGAGGATCTTGTAGCCATCTGGGAGGAGAGTGTCAAAGCTCGTGACAGAGCTGGCTGTGAACCATGTCTCGTGAGACCGAGGACATCGAGGTCAAGTTCCTTCAGGAGGCAGCAGATTTAAGAGGAGTGTTTGACAGCTGAGCGAGAGTTTATAGTGGCAATATGGGGAAGATTGCCATCCTTGAAAGACTACCGGGGGGTACAAATCAGAGGTATGACCTGCAGATGTGTAGAAGGAGCATGGAGGGGGCAGGAGAGGAAGGAGGATAGGGCAAGGTGGCCAAGGAGGAGACAGCAGGGGGGGGGCAAGGAAGCCGAGGAAGGGAGAGAAGGGAGAGTAGGAGCATACAAGAAATTAATGAGGCATGGGAAGCGTCTGTCAAAGAGGAGAAGTTTGGCCTGAGGGCCTTGGACCAAGATGGTGCCATTCAGGTAAACATTAATGATGACCTTAGATGAGTGGAAAGAGGGCAGGAGACCGTCCCACCAGGTGCCACCATTAATGGGAGAGGAAGAGAAAGGAGAGAGCCCAGAGACTATATGTAGAGTCCATAGATGTGGTGAGGGAACGACAAAGAGGATGTCGGTGAGGGTTTCCCTGGAGGAGGCACTGGTATAGGTATCAGTGATAGGGAGCCCTGGGTCGGAGAACAGGATGTCCTTTTTAAACCAGGAAAAAGAAATTCAAATGTTATCTGAGCCATGCAGAAATTCCAAAAGTATCATCCTTCAAATATCTAGGAATTATTGTTTCAAAAAGCACAGTTGAGATCCCTACCTCTGAATCGCTATAAAAGGTAGTGGCCCTGGCAAGTCAAGCTCTGATCCGGAAAAAGAAATATTGAAGATGCTTACTTCTGCCTTTTATCGAGTTCTAGAGGTCTAAGGTTGTATCGATTCTGTACTATGGCTCTGATGTAATTTTCAATCTGCCATCTAAGCTGTGGGCTCTAATCGAAGGCCTTTTTGGAAAAAAGTCCTTGGACTACCTCGCTCAATACCAATACAGGTAGTCAGAAAGGAACCAGGGCTAGGCTCTCTGCAAAGGCAGTCCAACGGAAAAGAATTGAGTTTGCTTGGGAAACGTATGAACAAATTCCCCCCAGCCTTGATTGAGGGGCTTAAACAGGGACTTTTACATGGTACCAATCAATCCATCAATCACTAACTGGGTAAATGAGCGTAAATAGCTACTCACAGAGTTAGAAAGCTCATTGGCGATCTTTCGATTAACCCACGAACAATAAAGAAAATACTCTGGGAAAAAGATTGGATAACTACAATAGAAGAGGTATACCAACTACAATTGCACCAACATATAGCAGCAAGAATCAAGAAAGCAAGGTGTGGTACAACTTTACTTAAGGAAATGCCCAGACCAGAACTACATTTATTTGAATTTGGCTAAATGTATGCAATATGAAGGAAATTATATTGGTGCGTGATACAGAGAAACTGAGGAACTGTACATGTAGATTCTGTGATGAGGTGAAAGAAATTCTTAAACATCTGTTTACTACCTGTCCCCCAGGAAAGGACTTGATATTTTTGTCATTTTTTGGAAAAATACAGAACATTAATGGCGGAAGCATGGTGGAAATTCGTAATTAGAGGAGAGCAGATTTCAGTGACAATTACAACAGTTTATTTTTACAGAAACGTTTTGGAGAATTCTCTTCAAGTTATGACCGCTAAACTGGAGTGTTAGTGGTATACGTCTTAAAGTTTAATGTAAACTATAAATGCAAAAAAGAAATTTTAAAAAAAGAAGCAACACAGTCCCCCATTGCCTCTCATTCACACTGCAATAAATATCATGCATGTTCATATGCAAAGTGTCTGTTTTACTTTCTTGTGTGGCTTTTCCCTTCTCAGTAGCATAGCAGAAGGAAAAGCCAAATTAAGACCCCACCCTCTGCGGCGTATCAGGTAAAAGCCCAGTGCACCATAGAGACAGCATACTTTTGCATGCTATTCACGGATTTGATTGTCTCCGGGGTCTGCAACCTTGAGCTCGCCAGATGTTTTGGCCTACATCCCCCATCAGCCCTGGCCAGCATAGTAAAAAGTGAGGAATCGTGGGAGTATTAGTTAAAAAACAACCAGAGAGGCACTGGTTGAAGACCTCTTAGCTAGCTGATAGCATTTGCCAAGTTCATCCTTACCATAGTTCTGATAAAGAGGTGCAGGCAGAAGCCTTTGACATCCTGGTAAAGAAGAAGACATACTCCCTCTTCCTAGTAGGAGTGCATGGATTAATTCAAGTAATTCCCTTTGGAATGAAACACTCCCAGGAACCTTATAGCACTATTAAATGGAGTGTTAGCAAAGACTGGACTCAGATTTGGCCTGTCTGGAAGGTATCATCATGACACATTTCGGGCATCCCATTGAAGGTGCTCAAAGTTCATCACACGAGCATTTCTGCTGGTACAAAGCACGAGTGTTTGAATAATTGTATCGTGTGGACTGTTTGCTTTTGCACTGAGTCCACCGAGTCTTACATTCAAACCTTCAGGGTAGATTTTCATCAAAACAAAAGGAAAACAATAGCATTCTCTCCAAAGCATGATCATTTTTTAAATACATACTTTGATCCAGTTAGAACCAGCCCATATACACAGAAATATGCAAAGCACGTGCACTCGCCTCCATTGTTTCAAAAGGAAAGTGGGGGATTAGTCAAACTAATCAGGAGGGATATGAAGGGAGTGACAGACATAAATAGGCTCTGCAGATCTAATTAGCCTCAGTAGGGCTGAATAAAACAAATAAACACGTTGGCTAATTTCGCCTGAACAGCGTGCTCAATATCTTGTTGAAATGATGGACAGGCTGCTGGTGTTGCTCTTAGGAGGATGACGCACTGTTTGTCTATGGGCGCAGAGCCGTCTACTGTACGGGTAAGTGGAAACTGATGGTTTCAGTTACTCCTTCAAAAAGCTTCTGAATTCTGATTTTGCTATACATGACTGCAGGTTGCAATTATATAATGACATGATTTGATGAAAATTGAACCAATAAACTCATCTCAAAGTGCAAAGAAAATGAATGACAAGTAAAATGGCCTGTTTTTTACCCTGCAAAATAGGGTGTCTATGAAACTAATTGACGCTAATGAGCAAAGACATTCCTTTACAAATTACGTTTTTTTTAAAAGAAATGCTTTGCAATGCTGATTTTCATCAGTTCTCTTTTTGTTAAAAGGTACTATTGGCGATGCATTCATTGTCATAAATGATCGATTAGAACATCTACACCCAATTGATCTGATAATATCGAGCGTATTGCAGCGTTTAAGACAATTCATAAGTGTCGAGTTAATAATCTTCATGCAATACAACATATTAGTATTTCTTTCATCTTTGGGATAACACAGTTTCCTATTAATGTGGAGACAAAGGGACCTGAACGATCCAAGACATTTCATTTGAATGGCTGAAGTGCCGCCGTCTCACAATTAGTTTGGGAGATGTAACGCCGTAATTGGGCTAATAATTTGATTTGATAGGCAGTAGATGAAATAAGACCATTTATTTGTGCCCTCGTGTCCAGGTTTTGATCCAAAATAATGACAAACGTTTTCACCTTTTCTTGGTTTCCAAATTGCAGTCAGATACATGAAAGTGTCCATATTCTGGACCTAATTTCCTTATTTTATTACTGGTCCCTATCACCATTAACTCGGGTTTCTCTTTATTTAATGCCAGACCATTTTACATCATTCATAATTGTATGAGTTCACACATCTTATTTATTGTTCTATCATCCTTATGCAGTCCTGAAAGTGGGATGACACATTGAGTATCATCTGCATAATTCATAAATCCTATATTACGCTCTGCCAGGAGGTTACAAAATGGGACTGTAAAGATATTATATAATGAGGGAGAAAGAAAAGCTCCCTATCACACATCAACATTCAAACGTGCTGAGGGGGATTCCGCCAGATCACTCCACACTTGACTGATCACTCAAGAAAGATGCAATTCAACAAGCAGGAGTGTCTGAAAAGAATGCTACCTCCCTTAACCTGGTGAGCAACTTTCCATGGTCCGCCAGATCAAAGGCGGTCGATACATCCAATAGCATCAGCATGACTGTCTGTCCATTGTCCATATACTGTAGCAATCTGGATTCAAGATCCAGCAGGGCCGTCTCAGTACCATAACCCTGCCTGAAGCCAGATTGCCACTTTTTCAGAATATCATGATTATTCAAGAAGGTCGATAGCTGCAGGTATGCTACTCGATCTAGAGTCTTAAGGAGAAACTGTGTGTTAGTTATTGGTCTATAATTAGCGGGAGTAGCTGGAGACAATCCTGTTTTTTTTTTTTTTTATAATGGAATGATCAAGGCATCCTTGAGTTCTACCAGGACATGACTCTCCGCAAATGATGCATTGACAAACTTGCATAGTGTGCTCTGTAATAATGGAGTACACTCCTTAATTATTCGAGCTGGACACGAATCTCCCTTACACTGAGTTGGTTTGACATTAGAAATGATCACTGCTAAATCACTTTTCAAAATAGGAATAAAAGAAATTGAAGGCCATGATTGTTAGTGCACCGATTACAATTATCCTGGGGGCTGACTATCGTGTGATTTTTCTGGTTATTCTCTATGGACTTTTTTTATCTTGTCCACTTTTTCAAACATAGCCTCTTGGATCATGGTGCACCAGGAAACATCCTTTACTATGATCTCTGTTTCAGTTTTATATGATCTTACAGCTCCTTTAATATTTTAAAACTTTTCTTGGAGTTGGATTTAGCATTGCTGATCCTGGAATCATAACCTGAGGTTACAACTTGACAGGCTTGTAAAAACAGTGGAGATGGGGCGTGAGAGGGATTATTCTTGGGATTAGAAGTATCTAAAACTATACTCTCTGCCTTCCCGTGGATAATCTGAAGACAGCCAGAGTTCATTGAGGATCAGTTTGGTTGTAATTACTATGTGCCTCAATGGCAGAGGAAGTTGTAGAAGGAAATAGCATGACTCTTCCTTTTTGCTAACTTTTATTTCACCTCAGGATTTTAGTTATGCACCATCAGGCTTAGTACTGTAGCTTGCATTGATAATGCTCATTTACCTCTAGATGCAAAAAGGACAGGCTCTAGACATAAGAACCACTCCACACTTTCACAGTTAGGCACTTTATATAGTCAATCCCATCAGCAAGAAACTGACAACTCAATGTCACTTTTTGAGCACAAATGCGAAACACAATAAAACATTTCGTCATAAGACAAATGTAGTAAAAAACGCATTTTATATTAGCTTTTCATTTCACGCATGCATGTTTTGCTGTATTCAAATGTTACCAGAACAATACAAAAGCATTAATGTTTAAGTTTTCTGTTTTATCTTTTCTCACCTATCATTGGATGGCTCATCAAATGATGACCCCTTTTGCACTAAAGGGACAAACTCCTGGTTTGATATCTCCTCTTGTCTGACAGAGTCCTATGAATGCATACTCTGTTATCCTACATAAACCAAAGATTCAGTCCTGGCATCTACCATATGATGTACTCTTAAGGAAGGCTGGATGGATTTAAGGATGATGCAGAGTAGCATAAGGTGTTTGCTCTACTCTATTGGAATGCCAATGATGGATTCTGAAACAACTGTTACATGGTGACAACCAAGCAGACTCCATTGTTCTGCGCTATCTGGAGTCTTATCATTAAGTTTAATTGAAGTAACCCTATTGGATTACATTATTATGTTCCAGATTTCTGTTGCCTTATGCTCCTAATATAATCACAGCCTTTGTCGCCCACATTAAGGCACATATCCCACTTAGTTGCCTTATAGTAAACTATCATCCTTTGTCAGTAAACTTGAATTGATCTTCCATGGTGGATTTTATTTTATCAAATATGACCTGTGGGCTTCTATCCTGAGGTTACAACTTGACAGGCTCGTAAAAACAGGGGAAATGGGGTGTGAGTAGGTATTGTCATTTGGTATTAGAAGTATCAAAAATAATCTCTCTGTCTTCCCCTGGATAATCTGAAGCCAGCTAGAGTTAATCCAGGCTCAGTTTGGCTGTAATTACTACGTTGCTCAAGAGTAGAGGTGGTTGTAGGAAGAAATAGCCTCACTCTTCCCTTTTGCTAACTTTTATCTTGACTCAGGAATTTATGCAGTATCAGGCTTAGTACTGTACCTTTCATTCATAATGCTGATTTACATCTAGATTCAAAAGAAAGGACAAACTCTAGACACAATAAGAACCACTCCACACTTTCACAGTTAGGCACTTTATATAGTCAATATCATCAGCAAGAAACTGACCACTCAATTATGTTGTTTGTTGAACACAAATAAAAAACACAATAAAACATTTATCATAAGACACATGTAGGAAAACCACATTTTACATTATCATTCCACTTCATGCATAACTGTTTTGCTGTATTCATGTGTTACCAAAACAAAATAAAAGCAGTATGGTTTCATTTTTCTGTTATTCACCTTTTCTCACTTATCATTGGATGGCTCATCAAATTATGAGCACTCTTGCACTAAAGGGACAAACTCCTATTCAAGACGTTGAATTCAGTCTACTTCATTAATCTTTTGGTACCGTAAGTATTATGGAAGTGTTGCCTTTCGTGTCCAATCTGACACCCCATCAAGCACCCTGCAGAAGGAGTCCTAATTTGTATCTTTCTCTCTGATACTCACCATCGAAATTAATCTTGTCTCTCTGTATTTTATGAAAGCCGTCTCACTGTGGGCTCACAATCTCCTTTCCTGCAACTAGGTACGTGTCAGGCTGTCTTTGTCTGAACACTGCCCCATAGTCGAACCACGGCCTCACAGCCTTCAACAAACTCCCTGCTTATTTATCACCAGCCCCTACAGCAACATTGATCGGCAGTCCAGGAGTCCAGCCTCGCCAAAGCTCCAGCCTTGCAAAAAGACCCAGCTCCCTTTGTTCTACCTCTATTTCAAACCCTTCATTCATCTCCTCCTCCTCTATAGGTTTCTGTGCATTCTCTTTGATATTTCCCAGCCTTTTTTATGATGTCACCTCTGAGCACGTTACGTGCCAGAACTTTTCAGCACACATCTATCTCACCCCATTTGTATCCTTAGAACACTCTCCCGCTTAGCACATCTCCTATTAATGTTGTGCTTTTTACTTCCACCCTTCTCCTACCTTCCCTCCTGTTTTGCACAAACAATGAGTGTTACTTTCAAGGACCAACTCGCTTCTGTTACATTGCTCTGCTCAAATGAATCTTTCTTTCATGTTCAACTTTTAATATTGCTTTATTTTCTGAACCTGACCATGTTCATTCATGCATCTTCAGCTACAAGCATTTTTGTGGCCTAAGCAAATCTAGCCCACTTTATTTACCCCCCAATTCTAAGTGTGTAGTAAATAATGTTAAACTACACCCTGAAAATACTGCACAAATTCTTCAGCTCATAAATTCTCTAACAGGTTAGTGTATCTGCAAATTACAGTGGTTCCTAATAAAGTGGGAGCCAATGTTCCCTCTAAGCTGTGCATATGTGCATTTGCCCAACATCTTTCTAGGTGCCACTGAGAAGAGTTTTAGCAGTGCACACCGACAATTGCAACCTTCTAAAGAATTAATAAGGCACAAGCCACAGCAGTTACTCAATATTTTCTTTCTCTCTTAATAAAGCTAAATTATACTAACTAATCATTATATTCTGGTCTAGCCTATTTAGATTACCCTACACTTCCTAAACAACTGAAAACTCTAAAAATAGAATACATCTTCAAAAAAGTGGTTCCATGAACGCAAGATCTACCTAAGACATGCCTACACACATTAACCAAATAACCTTCCCTCCCACCCATGACTCCTATGGTTCTAGTGGTTTTTGCTCAAGTCATTTACCTCATTGAAATGACTTTGTTTTTTAAAACAATTTGTTAAACTGGGCCCCCCAATACTCCCCTTCTCCACCACAATTATCACCTCCCCTAATCTCCTCCACCCCCATTACTCCCTAACCCTCAAAACACATATATAAATGACTTCCCCACAAAGTAATGTGGTCAAAGTAAATTACAACACAGCAATTAACTTCAGCAAAACAACAGGATACAGGCTCCTATACTTGACTTTACCACACATATACCTTGTTATACAACACACAAAGGGATTGCATAGGGAACAATTCTCCAGCATCTCTCAGCTTCTGAACCTGTGTCACATGCTTTTATGCATGAGGGATGTCACAATAATCAAGTCCACCCCACAAACATACGGGATGTCCTTGTTGGTCAGTCTGAGCTAACTACATATAGGTATTATATAGGTTAGTTATTCAAAAGGTTTCTCATATCAGGTGGCTCCACCTGATACTTCCCCTAACTTTTGCAAACTACACTGTTGCATAGTCACAGGAACACCATTGGCCTGTGCAAAATTTTTCACCACCTTACAAATGGAGCTTCTGGATTGGCTAGAGCATGTGCTCCTAGGCCTGGGACCCTTTCTGGTGATAGATCTCAATGTACCTTTTCCAACAAGGAAATCAGCATTAACAATGATTGAAGAAGAACAACACGGACCAAATTGTGCTATCCTGGAACACTCGAGGATTCATTCACCTATTTAACAACTTCGAGGTGCCTATGAACAACATCCTCGCCGTATGTCTACAGGAAACTTGGCTACGCGAGCTGCCAATTCGAGACGGCTTTATCACATTCCTAAATCCTGCCGGGAAAAATGCAACTGGCCATCCGTTTTCTGGGCTAGTCACTTTATTGAAGATCCAAAACTGGCTGACGCTGCTCGAATCCCGAAACCCAAATCCTTTTGTTCAAGGAACCTTGGTACAAATAACTGCTACAACAACGCAGGTGAAACAATTCCTACTGCTAATAAATGGATACTGGAATCCCGCCAAGATCTCATCAAATAGTTTCATCGGCTCAGTGACAACCTTAATTGATGAGGCATCACTGAAATACAACAACCTAACCATCATAGTATGTGGTGATCTAAATTGTAGTTGTTACAAATTCGACAAAACTACAAAAACAAATACGCTGAAGGAACCCGATAAGGTTGAACAGAGAGGAAAGCTTTGGTTTGATGCCCTAGCAATAAGAAACTGTACCATGGTCAATGGGAAAACCAAAGGAGACCAACCATGTTACCCAACATGGCATGGCCCATATAGCCAAAACACACTAGACTATATTTGGGTCTCAAGCCATCTTTTTGACCAAGTGAATTCCCTAAACGTCATACCAATGCCTCAAAGCGACCATGATCTTCTCCGCCTAGTTCTGGAGACGGGCTGGGAAGACGTTCCTGAAAAATTTGACTTACAAGTCATATCGAATGCAGCGGGAAATCGCTTGAGGCTCAACCGTTCGCAAATTGGGAAACTTACAGCCGACATAGCCAAAGAGAACACCGTGAATTACGTTCCCTTGTTGACGGACTGCCGGCCGGAAGTCATAAACTCTAGAGTAATTGTGTACTCAAATAAACACCTGTACAGCGATGTCATCGCAAAAGCAAAAAGGATTTTGAGGAAAGACTTGCGGCTGATCAAGAAATTGAAGTTCCCATCAGACAAAATTGCGATTAAAGTAAAAATAAGACGTCGAGAATATCGACACTGGCTAAAAGCACACTCAGCAATGATAGAACAAAACCGTGCAGAGCTGATGCTTCAATTGCTGATCACAAAAAACACGTGTGATATTTGGGCCATCCTAAACAAAGGAAACACAAAAGCAACACCGACAATCTCAAACCCGATTGATGGCAACAAATGGGTTGAGCACTTCAAGAAAATATATAAACACCCGAATGAAGACATACAAGTTCAAGAAAATGTCTCAGAACTACCGTGGGATATAACACCTCAAAGCGACGAAATAGAAACAACAATACAGAAGTTAAAAAACTCAAGAGCAGCAGGCCCCGACCAGATCTCAAATATCATGTTGAAGAAAAACAAAGTACATTGGGCCAAGTTCATGGAATCTCTGTTTAGAATAGTGTCGGAAAACAAGTAAATTCCTGAGTCATGGTTAAAGGCGATTGTGGTACCGATCTATAAGAAGGGCGATAGGAACGATCCGATGAACCATCGTCCAATCGCCCTTCTTGACACAATCGTGAAAGTCTATGGCTCCTTCCTTCGAAAAAAACTCACTTTATGGGCCCTCAAGACAGAAATATACAATGTTCGACAAACAGGCTTTACAGAGGAGGCCGGAGTCGACGTAAACCTACTCTTGTTGAACATCTTAAAACTTGAGGCTCTGCGCACAAAGAGAAAAATCTTCTTTGCTTTTATAGACCTTAGGCAAGCTTTCGATACGATAAACCGCGAGAAACTTTGGTCTAAGCTAAAAAAGTGGGAATGTCCACCAACAATCCTGGAACCACTGAAAGCTCTCCACTCCAACACCTCGATACAGATCAGGTTAAACCAACCAGGCGAGTTGAGCCAACCAGTAATAACTCATAAAGGTGTCAAGCAAGGTTGCCCGTTGGCAGCTGAACTATTCAAGATCTTCATAGCTGACCTACCGGAATGGTTAAACTCAGTACCTTGTTTTTCGCTGAGGATCAAGGACACCCAAATCAAACACATCATCTATGCAGATGATATAGTACTAATCGATTACACACAGATCGGCCTACAGCGCCTTTTGACACGACTGAACAAGTACATGAAGTCAAATGAGCTACTGATAAATACAGACAAAACAAAAATCATGAGCATCAGTCACACTAACAAAAACGCAGGAAAAAAATTCATATGGCGAATCGCCAGTGATAAACTCAATATTGTAACATCCATAAGATACTTGGGCGTGATGTTCAACAATTCCATCTGCGAAACAGATTGGGTCAATGACATGACCAGTAGAACTCTTAAACTTGGCTTACAAGGAGCAAAAATCAACCATGACTACGGGAAATTCACTATTGCACCAATATTGACTGTCTATCTACAGAAGGTCATTCCAACTATCATATTTGGAGCGGAAGCCGGTTGGAACTTGGACTTTCGTTTATGGCAAAGACTAGAAGGTACCTTCTGGAAACGTGCCTTGAGGCTTCCCCACTACATCTCGACATTGGCACTGAGATACGAACTTGCACTCAACTCGCTGTACATGACAGTAATTTGGAAATCCCTCTCCACCATTAGGAAAATGTATTGTAGCAAAAAAATACCAGCATATGAAATTTTCAAGATCAGAAACGACGACACCCAAGCTATATTAATCCAAATTTGGAAACAAAAACTTGAAGCCATCATAGATGCCACAAATATAAGTCGACTCGACCTAATCAATCAACCGCAATACGCGAAAAAAAAACTAGAAGAATGGGACTGGATGCAAAACATTGAAAAACGCAGGAAACTAAAAACAGGTCTTCCTTTAGGTCTAGGAGAAATTAAATTACACAAGCCACCAAAATACCTACTAGACTGTCCTTCAAGATATCACAGGAACATGTTTCTAAAATTCAGGCTAAATGCCCTAAACAATCGAGAAATGCTCTGGATAAGAAAAAAGAAAGATACCGCAGACAATAAATGTCGATTTTGTGACACGGGTGAAATAGAGTCCCTCAAGCATTTGGTACTTGAATGCATAGGCACAATTACCCAGCGGACCCTGCATTTGAATAGCTTCAAACCTCGGAACCGTGACATGAATGATTGGTGGTCATATGTAAGCGCCGGCCATAACATCAAACTATCATGCAGGGTAATTGACTATCTAGCCATGATTCTCTGCGATACAACCTGTGATAAGAAAAATTAAAAATCTAACCAATAGTGACCCAAACTTATCACCATCACAAAGAATAGACTGTGATGAAAGACTTGAGAGGACCGAGGTGATGTGGAAGAGGTTCAATTGTAACAAAAGTTTGATATTGATTTATTGAACTGTAGTTTTCTCTTACAATAAAAAAATATATATAAAAAAAAATGTACCTTTTCAATGCGAAGAGAAAGAATATGGAGGGCTTTGTGTTCCATATTGTTGCTACTGTTCTGATCACCCAGCATGGGAGAGTGCCTGCATGTTGCAGTTTTGGTGACAACACTTGTACCATTCCATTCTGTCTCACTGGGAACAGTTTCTTTTCCCTCCACGAGTAAAATGGCATTGTCTTGCTCTGCTGGATCATGTGTGAAGGGACTGTAAAACAAAGCCTGTTTCTGCAATGATAAGGAATTTATTCTGAATTCTTGCAGGTGACTTGCTGCCTCGGAAATCAGGAATCATCCACCCACCCATGTCCTTGGCTGTGAACTTCAGCTCTGCACCTCATGCTGCAGGGATCCTGTCTCCCCTTTGAATGCATCTGAGGCCTATCCTTCCAATCTGATTCACTTCAGTCACCCTATAGATTCCCTATGTTTCTTCATGGCTTCTTATGATTAGTTGCAATAAAGCTTATGCCAGCTTGGTCCACGTATATTCTGCAACTTGCGTTTTGCTTTGTTGAACTACAGAAAAGGTTCTTAGCATTATGCAAATATATTCATACTCTACCTACAGGAGTTCTAAGTATGTTTTTCATGAGTACATGTAATAAATCTAGTGCATGTCTGTGTAGCTTCATGCATGGCTGAATATTTGCTTCATGGCTAAGTCGATCTGATCCATTAATGATATCTCTGTATTCTCGAAACCATCAACTGGATATGTTTTGAATGGCTGTCTGAGAGAATATCTCTTGTCATATCTGTGATACAATGGTGCAGTCAGTGACTGGCCAAACAGCTAGTTACACCTTTTATTCTTCATCCTGCATGTCAACAGTCGCATAGGGCCCTTAAGGGCCATTCCTGGGAACCTATCTTCATATCGGATTCTGACTGTAAATAAGCAGACTTCTTGGATGTGTAACCTCACCCCATTCTTCCTGTTCATTGTACATATGTCGCACAAGTGCTTTGAAGTGGTACCCTTGCAAGTTAACACATTATACAACTTAAATATTTTCCCTCTAAGAAATGTGAATAAGCAAATGTCATGCTTAGCGTCTCTAATCCTATAAGTGGACAGGAACATTTCCTTATCATTTACTTGACCTGCAAGAGATAATGGGTATGGACTATGCCTGGCATTACTTGTACATAGTATTAGCGCTACAGATATTCAAACAGCTAGAATGCTTTTCAGACAATCTGCATCCTTTCCAAGTTTTCAGAGGTCCAGTGGGCATACAATATAATGTGTTATCACACATTTTATGGCAACACTCTGCTACAAAAAAAATGATTTCACTGAGAATTTGTTTATTCCCAACCAACAATATTAGGATGATCTTTATTGCAAACAATGTTGTATGCACTTCAAAATAATTGTGTATGTGCAAATTGATTAGATGTTCTTAAATTGCCCATACTATTACAGTGATGCTTTAAATATGTTTTGCTTGCAATATTGGTTCATGCAAATATCCCAGCGAATGTTCCGCTGCTACAATCACTTATTGGAGGCTATCACCGGAGCCAGGGAAGGGTACATGGAAAGGGCACAGGAGAACACTCCTAGGGTGTGAAGAACAAATCAGCAACTTAGAAAAACCAAGTCAGAAGTTTCAGCAGTACAGTAGACTGACAGAAATGTGTTGTTTGTTTGATAAAGATAGGAACCTCTAATATCACTCTAGAAAATTGCACGCTCTGTTTCTTTCTATGCTCAACTGCCGAGGGCTTTTCAATATAAACATGTGCTATTCATTTATTGCCTCTAGTATCACCATACATCTTGTTTAAATGATAACAGGGAATTGCAGAATCGGGATCCACACTTACAAAAGAAGACACATAATCTGCTATTCCTCTGAGCATTGCTGCTATTAGCTTAAAAGGCAAACATATGTGATTTTCTTTTAAGAAAGCTCCATAAGAAACCTCAGTAAGGCTCTGGTTAAATTTATTCTACGATGTGGTGAGCAAGGGAGGGCAAAACTATAGCCTGTATTATGTACCCTGCCATTTAACTTCCTTTTTCAGGGTCGCAGGAAGGTCTTTGATAAGGTTGTAAAAAAAAGTAATTAGCTTTGCTAATAGGGATACCTTATTCAAAAATATCACTTGTGCCTTGTGGGTTAAAGTAGAAAGAAGGCTCCTATATGTTCATTGTTTCCCTTTTTTGTTAGGCACATTTTCCTGTTTTTAGGGCGTAAACATGGGTGGTGTGTATGCCTCTTAGATGTAAGGCTGGTTTTGAGTACGTGTTGTTGTACCTCTATTCAGAGGATAATATAACATTATGGTTACAAATAAAAGCGAAACCCCCCAGAAATGTGCCAGTTATTGTAAGCTAAGCAACCATAACTCACGCACTACAGTGCACTGCTAATACTAACACCCAGGACATCAAAGATGACATTACAAATGGCATCAATTACATCACTTATGACCTCACATATTAGGGGCACTTGTTTTTGTACACTAACATATCTAAGCCAGGTGGTTTTGTTCACTGACAGTCAAAATATGAAAATTGAAATGGTGCTATATAGCTAGACGTTGACCTACTTGTATGTTCTTAAAGTACTTTCCTTATGGTTTGGTCTCAGCTCAAGGTGCACATAGTTGGTGCAAAACACAGACCTCAAACACACAATTTGTGTGTATACATGATGATGAACCTAAATGTTATTGACATTTTCTGGTGATGCTGTTTCTTTCTTCCCTACTTTAGTTTTCCTGCATGTGCCTCTGATTTGTATGCATTGTGGGTCTTCATATGTATTGTTTGTACTAACACAAGTATGTAGTAATCTTGCATTATTAGTTATTTTCCTATTTTCCCGTGTATGTGTACCATGAACTGAGGCTGAATGCTAAGGAAAGTGCCTTAACAACATACAACAAGGTTAATGTCTGCATATGTAGCACCTTTGATTTTCAGGAATTGTCTCCATCATTGAACAAAACCAAGTGGCCTAGATATGTTGGTGATTTCATCAATAATATTTGTGATGTCATCTTTGATGTGCTGGGTATTAGTCTTAGCAGTGCACGGTGGTGGCACGAGTTCTGCTTGCTTAGCTTACCATAACTGGCTCATTTATGGGGGTTTCGTTTTTTTACTTGTAACCATAATGTCCCTTTAACAAAGTGTTTTCATTGAATTTCATAGGTTTTTATCAGTGCAACCTAATCAGTGCGGTCCACTGTCTGTTTGTTCACAACTATTGATCCAAACACTGTTGTGGGTTCAAATACCCCATGTGACATGTGGTCAGACATAGAAAGAGGACTACCTTATTTGCCTGTTGAGAAATCATGTCGGCCATTTTGGAATGGGTCTGGTGTGTGAAATGGATTTACTAAGCCCATGCTGCTACCTGGTATTTTGTATAAAAGCTCTTCTCTTGCATACCGCGTAATAGACTTCCATTTAATAATAGTGCCAGTAATATGCATGTGTTCTATGTATTCTAGCATGGTGCTCAACATTCCGTTGTTTGTCTATAATCCAAAACATAACACATAACCCTCTACATTCACAAACCAGATTCACATACAACTGTATCTGAGATGCTGACTACCAATGATAGTCCAGTACTATTTCACAATATTAAAATGCATATTGCATATTGTATATTGCTAGCAGCATAACTGTAAAGTGCATATTGTTAGCAGCAAAATTATAAAGTGCATAGTGTGCATGATGCTTAATTTAAAATATCTTTCACATGGCCTGCCATAGTGGCTATTGACAATGGCAGTTATTTCACTTAACAGACATCGATTGGCCTTTGGTTTATATATACATAGTACCTGTTCATTGGTTCAAAGTGCTAGCAGCAAAATCTAAAGTGCTATTCATATTTCCTTTCAGAAAGTGCAAATGCCTATAGTTTCACCAAAGACAAGTACTAAGATCTATATACAGACTGTTTAAGATCTCACTATGAATGCACACATGTCATACCTAATCAAGAAATATGACAAATATTAAATAAGTGCTAGATCAAACAAACCATCGAATCCCAAAATTGAATGAAAATTCCATAGTTTCTAGTTTCTACTGTCATCCTGATACTGGAAAAGAGAAAAGGTGGAAAATAAAAAAAAAGGGACTTAGTACAACTCAAAAGACTTCTTCATTCAATTCTGGATATAATCTACTTGGGAAAATGAGTTAAGTTCCCATGACAATTATATAGAGGTCCACTTGGGTATTTTGGTTGGCAATGTCAGATTTGTGGCATCATACTAGTTGGAGTATTAACCCAGGAACGTATATAGTTCCTCATCTGTGTTATGCCCACTGGGTGTTTTACTCTCAAAGTCTAGGATGCAACAGGTTTCTTTTTGCTGAAGTTTCTTCTCTCTATTTCCTCGTCTAGGATCAATGTCTATCTTGTGTATGCCAAAGAATATCTATATTCAATAAAAGGGACGTTATGGTTAAGTTGCACTAATAAAAACCTATGAAATTCAGTAAAAAACGTTGTTAACAGGACGTTATGGTTACAAGTAAAATCGAAAACCCCCTGAAATTCGCCAGTTATGGTAAAATAAGCAACCATAACTTGAGCCACCACCGTGCACTGCTAAGACTAACACCTAGGACATCAAAGATGACATCACAAATATCATTGATGACATCACTGATGCAATCACATGTCTAGCCCCTTCTTTTTTGTTCACTGCCATATCTAGGCCAGGTGATTTTATTTACTGACAGTCAGAAACTTAACTTTCAAAAGGTATTACATTTATAGATATTGCTATTCTCAAATGTTCTTACACTACTTTCCTTAGAATTTAATCACATTTTATGATGTACATATATAAAGGAAAAAGCTGACCTAAAACACAGCAATCATTTTTGTGCGAGAATACAATCATGTAGATTATACACAGTTGCTAATGACACTGCCTCTTGTTTGCTTACTTTACTCTCCATATATAAGCACCATATTTGTATGCATTGTCTATTTATGTGTTGTGTGTATTAGTAGAAAAATGTTGTAAGTGAGGCATTATTAGCTACTTAGTACATGTTTCACAGAACGGAAAAGTCTGATACAGAACATTCACCGTTTTATTATATAGCACCTCTGTGGTGTATGCTGCTGAATGAGTAGGTTCCTGGACTAGAAAGGACACTGCTTGGAATGTTCAATAGAACACTAAATTGCATAATGAAGTATGTAGTTTATTACACATTTCCCGATGATCCCTAATACATTTTTGCCAACATTACATTCACAACCCCTTGTATGAAAAGTAAATGCACATGTGATGTCATCAGTGATGTCATCAATGATATTTGTGATGTCATCTTTTATGTCCTGGGTGTTAGTCTTAGCAGTGCATGGTGGTGGTTCGAGTTATGGTTGCTTAGCTTACCATAACTGGCGAATTTCAGGGGGTTTTCGACTTTACTTGTAACCATAAAGTCCTTTTAACAACGTTTTTTTTACTGAATTTCATAGGTTTTTATCAGTGCAACTTAACCATAACGTTCCTTTAACAAAGTTTTTTTCAGTGAATTTCATAGGTTTTCATTAGTCCAACTTAACAATAACGTCCTTTTAACAAAGTTTTTCATTGAATTTCATAGGTTTTTATTAGTCCAACTTAACCATAACGTTCCTTTAACAAAGTTTTTTTCAGTGAATTTCATAGGTTTTCATTAGTCCAACTTAACAATAACGTCCCTTTAACAACGTTTTTTCAGTGAATTTCATGAGTTTTTACCACAGTATGCAATTTTCCTACAACTTACTAATATCATACTTACCAAATTTAACAATGTTTGTGTCCAATTTACTAAGTGTCACCTTAAAACTCTGCCATTTCCCACCTTCTAGAATAATTTTTAACACTTCTATACACTTTTTGCAACTATTTCATCTAGTTTTGCATCCGTAGACGTCTACAAACATCTGACTTCATTGCGGACCTTCAGGACAGCGCAACATGACCATGCGCTGGCGCGCGGCATGATGATGTGTCTGAGAACCCGTCCGCACTTCACAATAAGATTCGTCCTTCGCAGACAGGTCGTTGCATTTTCTACTGATCTAGGAACTTTCAACTTCAAAATTTCCCTTGCAAACCTCCTACACCTGTTCATACTCATTATCCATTACCAATCTAGTACAAAGTACATACTTGGAAGAATGTTATCAATACTGCTAGTTATCTTAAAAATGACATCAGTTATTGCCATCCCTCTTCCCCAAGAGCCACCACCACCACCAGCTGGAGGACCTTCACAACAAAAAAAGCGCAGTACTTTCAAAGACAATGAAGAGGACCAAGAAGATGAGGTACAGGAAGAGCCTACTTCTAGCAGCAAGATCGAATTATGGGTGTGCCAGTTCTTTGCTACTGTCGGGAGTGTACCAAAGGCTAAAGCTACCAAAGTGAAATGCACTGAGTGCACTCAGTCGCAGATTACCTGGACAGTACTCCTATAGGACCACCTCTATGCGCCACCACACCAAATCCAATGACTGCAATGCTCTCAGAAAGTGTGTTCCTTTCTCAGCAAGTAGTAAGCTGTCTTCCTCCACCTCATCTTCCTCAACAAATACTGTAACCACACAGCCTGATGTCTGCGGGGATTGGTGTGTTATTAATAAATAAATAAGGAGGGCTACGGACCATTATCGTCCATTGCAGCCCCTGAAATGGGGGATAAAGGCCATTAGCACCCCTAGTTCCCAAAGCGGGAACCCAGGGTGCTAAAACATAGATTTTTCTTCCTATAGCACGACGCCTTCGGCGTCCCACTGTAAGAAGGAAGGAAAATTCTTTTCCAAGACAGCCAACATGGAAAGAGAAGACAGGGCTCCGTACACAGCCCCTCTTCCCTTGCCATGGCAGCCTGCAAAACCCTATGAACATATTGCTACAAACATTTTTTTTTCCCTTTCAAACATATCCTACCTTCGAATAACCGGTCCCAGGTAGACATAGCCACTTTAAAACAATTTTTCGTCCCTAGCGGTCATGGCCAGTAGCCAGATTGTCCGCATCATGACCTTATGCCATGATCCAGACAATCTGTCTACTGTCCACGGCCACGGCCTCAGTCACCAAAGGTATATGACTATTTGTTGTACCTACATTATTAAACTTGTAAAAAAATAAAACACAGGCACATTTGCAAAACCATGCTTTAATGTCCTTGCCAATGCTCCTCACGGGTTTGTTCGAAATCCGCCCATTTTTTTTTAAAGTGTCAAAATGTATGTATATACAATAGTCATATAACTTAGCCCCCACTTGACAAAATCCATTCATTCTTTACAGAAACATTGAAGGTTGGGTCATAATCTTTCTCAAAACGTTTGTCCACATTTGTCAAATAGCAACCAAATTATAAGCCATCTAAAAATGTTAAGACCCCCCTCTAATTTTGCCCCCTCTTGAGAAAATCCCGCCAAACTTTAGAAAACCATTTATATCTAGATCCAAAATCGTTTTGCCAAATGTTGTGCAGATTCGTCAAATGACACCAAATTTATATGCTTTTACAATATTTTGGGACCCCCATCTAATTTTGCCCTCTCTTGACAGAATCCCACAAAACTTTGCAAAACCATTCAGGATTAGTTCTAGAATAAAATTGCAAAATAACATGCAGTTTCATTGGATGGCGCAAAAGTTATAAGCCATCCAAAAACTGCTTTTCCCCAACCCTGTAATGCAGAAATAGGTAATAGGAAATAGGTACGGCTGTCCTAGGTTATCTGAAGTGTCCTCGAACACCACAGCACTGCCCCAGGACATCTGGAGTGTTCACAGACTTTCAGAGGGTGAAGCAGCCTGTTTTGGCTTCTTATGGCCATATCCAATCCTCATTGCCCCCACATCCCCAGAAATTGTTTGTTGAGTTTAACAAATGAAATGCTGCTTTTTAAAAATAAAATTCACTGCGCTGTCCGCAGACCCCAAAAAAATCCACCAATCCAAGATGGCGGGCGCTTCAGGAAAACCGAAGCATTTCACGTTTTCCCACCAGTCAATCAGCGAATGTTCTGGCCAATTGGAGGCCAGTCTGTGGACAGTACAACCAATCAGAGGCCAGTCCGCGGACCGAACAGGGAAGTGAGTCCACGGAGCGCACATAGATATCACTAATTTTTTGCATCATGTTTTAATCATTTTAAAAAACAAACTCCTGGACGGATTTACACCAAATTGACAAAAGCACACTTTTGGGACCAAGCCGCCGCTCCTGCCGAAAATTTGGTTAAAATCCGTCCAGCGGTTTGGGCTGTAGGCATGAGCAAAGTTTTTTCCCATTATGGCCCTCATTAGGACCCAGGCGTTAAGGGGTTTACGGCGCCGACCCTTAACGCCTGACTCCAAGGTCCCTTTGCGGGATGGTGATTTTAACGCCTGCTTTTTGCAGGCGTTAAAACCCATGCCGCAAAGGGACCTTGGTGCTAATTACGCCACCGTAATTTACGGTGGCGTAATTAGCGCCTTTCCCCATTCCCATTATGCCCTATGGGGCAAAAATGGGAATGGGGAAGGGTAAAATGGGAAATGGGGATTTACCGCCCCACTCACCTTGGAATGGGGCGGTAAATCCGCCAACCACCATGGCGTAAACGTAGTTTACGCCATGGTGGTAAGGGTACGACCCAGGCGGTAACTTACCACCTGGGTCGTAATGAGGGCCTATGTCTATGGGAAAAAATACATTTTGGGACCCCCCCATATAACTTTGCCACCCCTGGACCAAATCTCACCAAACTCTGCAAAATAATTCAGAGTGGGCCATGTACTTTTTTTTGCAAAGTTTGGTGAGGATTCGTCCAGGGGGAGCAGAGTTATAAACTGCCCAAAAAGTGCTCTTCCTATGGGATTAGCTACTTAACCATAACTACATGGCCGCTACCGCAGTCCATGTTATATATAAATATTTAAGGAAAAACCTTTGTTGCACAGACGTTAAGGTGAGAACCTAATGCAAAAAAAAAAACCTGGAACGTCAGCTAGTTCATAGGCTATTGTTAGTGCAACTTAACCATAACGTCCCTTAAACAAGTTTTTCGGTGAATATATAGATACATATCATTATTATTTTTTGATAAATGAAAACTTTATGAAGTGTCAACCTGAGCTGGTGACCCCCTTGCAGTACTATCATTGCACGCATATAATCATTTCGCGGACAGTGTCCATTACATGTCCATTAGAAGCTCTACTTATTTTTGTGGAATCTCAGCGTTGCATGAGGGCAGGCACATTCCTAGGGGTGGGCAAAATGGGGAAATTGGCACCCTAGTTGGTGTTCAGCACCTCCTCCCTGCCAAAAGATACTTTTAAGCATACAAAGGTGTGCCGCCAACCAGCCTGCAATCACATTTACAGCTTCTTTTTTTTTGCCTGGCTTTACTTTCATTTGACTTGAGCAGATAGCACAGGAATAGATGGTTCATTAATATCATCGGGTCAGGGTCCATCTCTGTAAAAAGTGGGCTTCCCTCATGCTCTGCCCATGCTCTGCCCACTATGATTTGCTAAATGTTCTGCTTATAATTGCACATGAAACAATCAATAAGTTGATTTCTTTAGTCTGTGATTCGTTTCTTTTTTGGCACTACCCCCACAAAATCCCTGCCTCTTCCTCTGAGTATTTTAACCAGGGTGTACATCTAGTTTATTGACTTATCACATTGTTCAATAAAAATGTAACGTTTCTATTGTACTGGCTGAGGTTATTAGTAAACTGAGCTGTGAGCTAATGTGTGCAAACCTTTCATTTTCATTATGGGAGGGAAATACCTTCACCCTCACCCTGATCATGAGTATTGAGATATTTGGGACTCGCAGCCCTATTTTCCCTGTTAGTTAATCAAGCCCAAAGTTTGCAAGGTGACCGTTCACTTTCTAACAAGAGCCAGTATAGATATTGCAGTGTAGGAGTAGAGTGGGCACATTTTTTCTATTCACTTGTCTAGCTGCTTTTCTTATTAATTAAGCTCTCACCCTGCCCACATTAGAATTGTGGCAGCGTTGACTGGTCCCTTAACCCTTCAGAAGTTGATAATTGTATTCTGTGTCTTCATGAATAGATTCATTGACAGAATTGTGAAAACACAGTCTGACTCCTCCAGGTTAGGATTGGACAAAATCCTGTTCTATCATTTGCAGATGTCGCAATTTTAATTTCTTTGACTGCCTCTGGACTAAAAAAACTAAGAGCCTTTTTTTTTTAAGAAGGGTGTATCCAAAATGGGCTAAAAATGAATTTTGATATGACCAAATCGGTGTACTTTCACACCCCCCAAAAGAAATAAAAAACACCAAGACTCTATATTATGATTGAAGGCCACAACATCAAGCAAGTAGATAGTTTTGATTACGTAGGTTCTGGTTCATGAGTAACAGCATCTGGTCAGGCCAACTTGAAAATCTCTACTCAGTTTGGAAAGGTCCAATAATGCAATGCTGTAATTTGCCCACGCCCATAGAAATCGTGGATTATCACCAGCATTACAAATGTATGGTATGCCTGCTAGGACAGCCTCAATCTTTGGCACAGAAATATGGGATACGCTAAAAACACCAGATTGAAAATGCATTTTTTTAAAGGTTTTAAACCTACTGCAGAGAACACCAAATGTGACCTTGCACATAGAAGCACATCTTAAACACATAACTGATGTGACTGTATTTAGCACTGATCTCTATTCGATTCAACTATAGGCTTCACTATATCTGGTTAAGTTGAGAGAGGCACTAATAGATCTACTGTCCGATAGCATTGGGCTATGTCTACCCTGGTGCAGAAACATTACATTAATGTTGACTTCCCTGGTCCACAAAGGTCTACGGCGTAAATCATCATGAAATTAGCAGCAGCACAAAGGCAGTAGTACCTCAGGCCTATCACTGATTACTGAAAGAAAATATTACCATGTGTTGCAGTACATCCAGCTAAGCAGCTGGTTGTTGGAGTTGTTAACAGTTCCTTGGCTACAAAGCATATCTGTATGTGATATCTCCCCCTTATGCATGATTACTTAATTTAAGATTTCAGTTAGGTCGACTAACCTTGGCTTTATACCAACATGCATAGCACAGGGCAATGGAAACATTGCACACGTTCTTTTCCTGTTCTATAGAGATCTGAGAGCACTCTATTTAAAGCTTGTCCTAGACAAGCTATTTTTCTGATGTTTAACTAACGTACTAACCCTGTGCAAATCCACCGACAGCAACCTAGTAATTAATGCTGTTTCTAGATACATATTCAGAGTATGGTCAGTAAGGATACGGGATGTCTTAGCTCAGAGTATGGTCAGTAAGGATACGGGATGTCTTAGCTCAGAGTATGGTCAGTAAGGATACGGGATGTCTTAGCTCTTTAACTGTAATAAATGCATTGTAGGTGGATAATGAATTAAACAGTTCAGGAAATGTCTTAGTACAATAATGTCGGTTACAATTAGTTGATTTTTATGTATTTTAACATTATTTATTATGAATGAGTGCTATGCATTTGATTGTTTTATGGATGTAAATCTGAAATAAACGTTGCATGATGATGATGAGCAGAGCCCCTTGAAGATCCTTCTTCTCTTACCTATCATCCAAACTATGGAACTCGATGCCCAGGTGACTCCACAAACTAGTCTTCAGAAAATCTCAGACCAAGACCAAGCAGAACTTTCATGTTCTTGCCACCTTAGGATGGGACTGTAATAGACTTTGGAAACACCCAGATGTACCAGCATGGTCCTGCATAGCCCAAAGGATGGTCCACTGAGATTCTAACAACATAATGACTTTCACAAATCTGGATGCACAGACCTATCAGATCACCAACCTCGCAAACCATGACAAAATAGACAGTAAGCCATTTGGATCATTCTACCTGACTTGTGAAATACACCTAAGCACAACGCTTAAGTCAAGGGTACCTTGGAGATCAGAACCCAATAGGGGTATCCCTCCCAACGTCTTCTCCCCATTAGATGGACGACACTGGCAACAGCCCACAATCATCTTAGAATGGAACCCATAACAGTAACACTACATCACCTTGAAGGTTATCAACACAACCTGAACTCTACCGATTCAGTCTAGCCCTTAAACTACACTAATATTACTCCTCAGGATTAAGCCACCACCTCCTTCTTCCCCAGTTAATTGACTTCTCTCTACTAGACCCTTTCACTACACACATGGATCACAACACATAGGTAGATGTACAGCTAATAGCACCATACCCAACCACATAGTCCGGCAGGAGTAGCTTGGAGTTCATTGCATTGCATGGTCTACTGCAGACTTGGTTCTAGCACATAATGGGCCAGAACTCTCCCAGTGTCCAGTTCTGGCATCCAATAGAGCTTGAGATTTCCTCTTGGGAGGGTAGGCATCCTCAAGTGCCAAAACACAAACCAAATAGAACCATTCACTTAGGGATCATCTGGCCCACGCACATTAGCAGAACATGTTTTATACCAGCCTCTCCCTTATAAACACCTCCTTTTCTGGCAGAGCCACCATTCACAAGGCCACCAAAGATTTCCTAGATTTGCTTTACAAGACCAATTTACATTACATTACCTTTAAATTGGGTAGTTATAACACTATTACAGCACTTAAATGCACCTTTATTATTGTTAAAATTGAAATAATGCAGAAAAGTTCAATCAAACATTGCTATAGATTATCTGAGCACTGAATGGGCACTTTAAAGTTGACAGTTGGACTGTCATGTTAGGGTTTCAATATGTAAGTTGACTGAGGTGCAATTCAGGGTGCTGTGTGTTGGACCTTGAAGGTACATGATGAATGGAAAGGATGAAGCTTGATTGAAGGCTGTTAATTTCTGTTCTAATTTATTTTTGCATTAAGTAATGTAATCCTACAACAACTGCTGATGGTAATACACATGTAAAACACAGTAAAATTCTGGCAAAAAACAAATGCCTTTGGGTGTCATTTCGAGGATCTTTTTGCTACTGTTGAATATAGATTAGCTTTTTAGGATGTCAAATAAATAACTTGTTTTAAACCATCGTGTTTTCTTAAACCTACTCTAAACTTGCATAATGCCACCTTTTTAACACATGCAAACAGCTGGGAAAAATATATCTGTACTTGAACCAATTGGCCCTGTTGTCTGCCGCGTAGTTGTCTGTGCCTCCACGTAGCCCTCCAGTTCCATTGCTGACCCAGGTCCTCCCCATAAGATTGATTTCTACAGATGCCACTGCATGAAAGGTGTTTGGAGGGCGAGCATATCATCGATCTGCCCTCCAAATGTTTTGCAAAGACACGTCTTACTGTGGGTGCTGCTGTCGTCAAAGTGCAGAGTGCAGAGGTAGTACTGAGGAAAAGTATTCTGCTTCTGCTTTAAGACACATATTGTCCATTATTATTTTTTGTTACGATCTGAGACCATCCACTTTTTAATGCAATGCATGTGTTGTGATTTTAAAATAATACATGTAATGAGTGTTTTCTTGGGAGAAGCATTCACAAGGGCACTGACAACACACTGCACAATCCCGTGCAGCATGACAGGAATGTCACGGTCCGATGAGAACAGATGTGTGTGCTGCTGTATTTGCCTGCAGGTCCAAGCACTGGGGGCATGGAGCTGAAAATAAGAAAAGCCGAGGACTGGAAGTGACTGATTTAAAATGCGCTGGGTTTGTACAAAGCAAAATGAAAACAAGGTCAAATGGCATCTTGCAAAACATATACAGGTTTAGTACAGACATCTTATCAGATCATTCACCCACTGATGTTAACACAGCAGCTGACGTGCACACTGCCATTTATATTTCACTGAACACTTATTACCCCTGTGAAATCAACCCACAGTCAAACGTTCCAACACCAGGAGGGCTGACTCAGCCCTTCATCCTTCTGCATGAGGATATATCATAATAAGGTCATTTTTGGACCTTACATAATAAACAGAGGCGCAGGTGTGAGACGTTTACAGATTTTTTTATTGAATGGCACCCGGCGTGTTAATGTCACTGCAAGATAACGTCAGGTGCTCTTGCCATGGACATCACAAACACCCAGCAAAACAGATTTTGGGCATTCTACAAAGCTGAAACAAGCCCTCAGGTCCGGGCACATGCATGACTGCAACATTCCTTTAAAATACTGGTGGGATGTTAAAAAAATCCATATAACCTACTGCCAGCGAATGCTTGCTGAGGCAGAGATCATGACCAATACCTAGCCACATGTGTACAAGTTGCCAGGTACAAAAGTTACAATTTATCCAATTGAGCAGGATTTTCAAATCCTGCCGAGCAGTATATTACTTGGCATCTCCACTTGGAATATCAGATGCCATACAATGTATAGTTTACCACAGCAGGATAACCTGCATTTCAACTAGCAGCATTTGTGCCGACTATAGACCTATTTTTTTTCTTGTCTTCGTTATCAATATTCAGAAAATAAATGCACTTGCACCAATTCACTTGCTCCATTCACTAGATGCACATTGTACCCTCCATATGTATGGATTATCCATGTCAAATGTGTTGCATCATCTATTGTTATTCAGTTAATTCACTGGATGCCATCCCTAAAATGGCACCCCATCTTTGAAAAAGAAATGTGCTTAAACCTCTCTGTCACTATTCTACTTTGTATTCATTATTTGTATTGTAATGTAAACTGTTGTTACTGACAATGGCCTACAATATTTTTCAAAAAACCTGATTGAACGTGTGCTATTGCATTTTAAACAGATTGGTGGACTCCAAAACAATCAAACGATATTACTCAAGGCGTTAATTGCATGGGCACCATAATCGGGAGAACCAATAGGAGACAGGTTTACACCTACCTTGCATTTCTGGACTGGTTTTGTCTTTTTCATCCAGCTGAGCCATATGTAATACAGGATCGGACAGTCTGGTTTTTTAGCCTCGTGACCTGGTGACCTTGCAGACATGACATTTGAATACAGACTAGAGCTGAGATGGAATCATGTCTTAACCTCCTGCTAAATGCATTGCTGTTGTGTTGCCGCTGGCCACTTTCCTCTTAAAAAGTATGTATGTATATTTTTCTGAAGGGCGATTTCTGTCTAAATGGGATACAAAAGGCATACTTGCAATAGAGAACCCTCTGTTAACTGAAACTATTAAACTCCAGACCAAAGAACACCTTATAATTACATATCTCCCTCTCTATTATTGCTTTAACTACATTTCTGAGGACCTCCTGCTTTCTTTATTTATTCAAACTTGTGAACTACTTAACTTTGCTTAGCCCAGGTTTTCATCTTCTACACTATTCCCAAATGTAGAGGCCCAAGATGAGTGCCAGGTTTAAGATGAAAACATCCAGCAATGACTCTGTGAGGGCAAAAAGAACACCCTCAGAAGAGGACAATTGAGCATCAAAAGAAACAAATCGGAGTTCTCTATAGGGACGAATGCGGGTATACAGAAATCAAAGGCATTGCTTGCTTCAGAGCACTACCATTTTCCTTGCAATTGCTTTTCGGGAATTGTAGATGGTTGTATAAGATCGCCGATTCTCTTCGTCAAGAACATGATGAAAGAACTGTATCACAGCTGGAAATCTCAGATGTCCTCAATTCATGCCAATTAAGTCATACATGGAGTAATATACTATGCCTTGTGAGCCCTGCAATAGCCATTTGCAATGCTTTTGAACTGACTTCATTGTGTTTTGGTATACAACCAAGCATTCCTTTTTCTGGTGCAAAAGATAATAGTTTTAAAGTGTTGGATAAAGCTCTATGTGTACAATAATGAGCAGTGGGGCCATCATCGTTGTGCTGCCTTTAGGTCATTTTCTATGATAGTAAAAACAAACTAAGCATACTGTATGAGAGACAGCATATTTAGAAACATGGACTCAAAATGTGTCAAACAACACATCTTGTGTTACTCATGATTACAAATCTCCAGGTGGGGGGGGGCTGTAGCAACAGGGGGAACATACATTTGACAGTTTGTTCAGTCTTGATATGCAATGGTAGGCCTGTTCAGTTTTGTCACGTTAGACCGGCCCTTCAATGCCAAAATATATATGTGTGGCCTGGCCAGTGAAAGTAAAAACCCCACATCACCTTCACGGCATCTGGATGAATTGCAGAAAGGTGTACCTGCAACAACCTCTTGTAGTCCCGACAATGCGGTAAGTACTTTTGGCATTGAAGGACTCGTGCTCTAATGTGTCAACAACTTACTTAATAACATTTGCAACTTGCATTTTTTGCTGTAGTCTTAATAACAGTACTTTCCACATTGTCGGGACGACAAGAGGTTGCTACAGGCACGCCTCTCAGTAATTTATCCAGGTGCCGGGCTGGTGATGGGAGTTCTTACTTTCACTGGTCGGGCCAAACATATACATTTTTCCTCGCCTTTAACAATTCTTCCATATATGTGTTCCAGACTTTAAACTTACTTTGAGGATGGTAACAGTGTCCTTTCAACTCAGAGCCCAATAGCAGGTATGCTTTGTGTTTTGGTTACACCTTATTAGCTATGGGGAAGGTCTCTGAACAGGTTGACCAATTGGTACCCCCTGGCTGCACTCAGGAGTAAATAACGTTTAGTTCTTTTTGACAGGCTCTCCCAATGAGCAGGTTGGCACTCACTCAGCCTTAGCAACTTAACGGTAGGCACAATACTATGGGGTAATGAGCTCCCTTGGTAGGCATGTGGGAACACACAATCAGTGACTGATTGCAATTGATCATTTCACTTTCGTCAAGCATGTTAGGTTATTAGGCTATATGGAACTTCCAGTTTCAATTTGGTGGTACTTATATAATTGGTATCCTGTACAGAGGTATAGTTATTTTTGGTGACTAGTGTGGGGGCACTTTCCTTTAAGCATGTTTATGGATGGTCAGTGTAGGGCGTGCTAATGGCTCAGACGTGCAACTATTTTCAGATAATAGGCATTGTATTATTCTGAACGGTTTAGCAATATTGTAATTTGGTTCCCTTGTGTTTATTTCTTTCCACCTTTTTTGTGTTTGGACATACTTTGTATGTTATGTTATTTTTGTTCCTTTTTCCTTTGTTTCCCCTTATTTGCCTTTTGGTTGTGTTTTCACGATGGAGGGACATATGTTCAATTACAATGTGGGTTTTTGACCTTACTCATCGCTGAACTGTACGTCATGTTTGATCAAATTGTAACATTGAAATTCACGTTGTATCTGTTTTTTTTTCATGGTGCTGATTTATTTTTGTTAAATGTTTGGGCATTGTATTGACTATTGTATTGTGGATATGGCACCATGCATTTATACAGCCTGGAAGAAGACCGTGAGGTTAAAACAGGTGACAGCTGTTTTTGTTGATGAAATGGATCTCTTGACAAGTTAACCTATAAGCGCAGTTTGATCGTGTTCTGCTTGAATTATTGTATTTGTATGACCCGTGGAGCATTGCGTCCGTCCCCGCACAACCAGTTGAAGCAAATACTTCATATTGTATACATATTTTGTTCAAAATGTAGTGACTAGCACAGCAGGTTCAAGTCTAATGGCCCTGGACTTGTTTGTAATCCAGTTTGTGTAATTTGTGTGTGTCTTATTGTGGAAAATTAGCCTGAAGTCACATTATTTGGACAATATAGTGATGAGTGTGTGGATTTTTCTAGACATACACAAAGGAGAAAATCAAAGTAATGTAGTGTGACCTCACAGGGTTTATGTGACTAATGTGTAGTTGAAAAAGTATAATGGATTGGCAGGTTATTACTTTTAATAACTTGTGAAAACACTCATTGTTTTTTGGTGCTTGGGCTTTAGAACTCATGCATGAGGCATTACTTTTCTGAGAAATCAAAGGGACTTACTTAACATTAATATGGTACCCAGTTTTAATTATTTTTAAAGATATGCTTGTCAAAGTAATTTTTATTATGTTTGTTTTCTATTTCTCTAGGTTGGGGTGCCATTTAAAGCAGACTTTGAAATTAATTTAAACATCTAAAAACAGACATAGATTTTCAGAAGGTGAGTAGGACATTGTGGGTATGATGACATGTTTGAAGGGTAAATTGAGCTAATTAGATTTCTTTTGGTCCTTGAGAAGGTATTGCACTCGGGGAAGAATGTGTCTTTGTTTCAGTAGTGTTGCACTCTGTAGTATTAATTGTTCCATGGTGATTTCAAGAATGGATCATACAAAATTCTGTAGCCTGTCATGTTTGTATTATTGCCATTTTGTTCTGTGACATTAAAAGTTATAGGTCCCCCTAAAGGTTACATAATCACTAGTGCCATCTCTCTAATAGAGGGAGGGAAAGAAGATAGAGAGGGTACGTGAAAGAGAGAACAAGTGAGAGACAAAGAGAGAAAGGGGGAGAGAGGGAGATAAAGAAATTGAAAGATAGTGAGATAAATAGATATGCATAGACTGATACATTTACATTTAATGTATTGAATGCGAAGCAGCCAACACAGACCATAAGTCATTCACTCAATAGAGTACCTGTACCATAGAGGGTTGAAAGAAGCAGACATAAACAAGATGTGGATTAAGAGCATGGAGCCTGAACATTCAAACAATACACATATTATTTGATATGCAAAGAGTATATCCTTGTCATACAATGCAGATTGATGTCTTAGTGTTTTTGGGGAAGGGGTGGAAAATGCTGCTTCACTGTCTAACAGGTGACGCTTAAAGTCTTAAACAATTTCCCTGATGGGTTTGTTTTAATGGCAGAAGGGTGGGCATTCCAGTGGAGTAAATCAACAGGGGATAAGGGAACAATAGGACATACAAGTTGCATAAGGGTGGAAAGCATATGCAGAGAGTAAGATCACAAAGTTAATGAGGGGGGTATAGAGAGGCAGTCAGCAAGGTGGAGGCAATACATGTATTGATTTGTAGATGAGGAGTAGGAACATAATGAGTGAGCAATTAAACTTGCAGTGCCATCCCTCATGACGTTATTGTGTAGAGGTGAGGAAGGATCTAGGTAGGTTGTAGAGGGTGCAGGTAGCAACATTGAGAACTTTGCTTAGTGGAAAGAAGGAATAGTTGGGTAAACCAAGGAGTAGGCATGAACAGTTGCTGAGCACAAGGGTAGGGATTAGGGAGAATGGTTGGTGAGGTGGCGGTAGACTCATAAATATAGAGCAGACTAAAACTAGCAGCAGTGTTAGTTGTTTTGATTAATTGATGGAGGCTAATTTCACTGTCAAAGAAGACCCCATGATTGCAAGCCCTCTTTAAAGCAGCGAAGAAATCAAGAGGGAAGGAAATGGATGATGAGAGATGGGCGAGTGGGTTTTGCTTTGGTGGGAGGTCAAAACATTATATTTGTCATGGATGCATTATGCAGTGTAGAGACATCCAATTACCAATTGCCGTGGCACAACTGGTGATGCACTCAGAAATAGCTTTGGTGGATGGAGAAAAGAGAAAAAAGATTTGGGCTTTTTCAGTGAAAAGGCGTTTGGGAGAGATACATTATGAGATGAGTAGTTTTTGGTGTAGAGAGTGTGGGAGACGAGTTCCATGTAATGAAGAATGAGTGATCGGAGAGATAAGAGGACACCCAGATGAGTGCAGTGTCCTTGCGGCACAGGAGGAATAAATGTTTGTATGAGGGGGTGTTCAGAGTATCAAAGACTAGCGAGATCAAGAATTATTAGATGATGGAGAGGTAAGAGCGGTGGGCAAAGGTTGAAAAGCATGAAAATATTGCTAGAAATCTGTTCCATCTATGCTTCCCTAAAACCAAAGTGCACTAGTGTTTCAATGCCCTGGTTGAGGTGTTCATTGGTTTCACTGCGTAAGCAGGTGCGACAAACCAATATGGTATGGAGGAAAAGCAAGTTGGCACTTGAAGCCAATAAGGCGAAAAAGGTATTAAAGACCTATAAGGTAGTCATTTTCGAGGCAAAAAGGGATTTCCTTCACGGTAAGGTTGAGCAGGCTGGGAATCAGGCAAGGAAAGTGTTTTCAGTGGTGCCCAAAACCAAACTGTACTGATGCATCTCCTGTTCCGTCCCAGGCACAGGCCAATGTGTTTAACATCTTTTTTGAGGAAAAGACTATAGCAATACAGAAGAGTATTGAGACATCAATGGATGGGGTGGGGTGGCCTAACACACAGATAGAAGTTGTAGTGCCAGCGATTTGGGGGATCGAGGAGAGCTTTAGGTTTCAACCTGTGACAGAGGAATTGATATATTTCCTTATTTTACAACTCAAGCCAACTAATATAGTCCGGCATTTAAGTTGCCTGCCTGTATCGCTAGGCAGCGAGCCTTAAATATTACATCTTTCATGATGACTTTTGTGATCAAATCCCTGACCCAGGGTCGGGTCCTGGATGCACTAAAAAATGTAATAGTGAAACCACTTTTAAAAAAAACAATTTGGACCCAGCCATTCTGAAAAATTACCGCCCAGTTGCCAGCCTGATTTGGCCAGCGAAAGTGTTGGCGAAAGTAGTCACCTCCCAATTTCAAGCATTCATGGACAAAGAGGGATTGCTGGATGAATTCCAATTGGGATTTCAGCCAAGACACGGGACAAGACTGCTCTGTTGGTAGTGCATAATGATCTGTTGGAGGTTGCGGATGGTGGCACATCAACAGTTCTGTTGATGCTGGACCTCTCTGTGGCCTTCAATACAGTTGATCATAGCATGTTTTCTGGATCGTCTTAGGAGAGTGGGAAAGGTCTCTAAACATGCCTTGGAGTTGTTTAGATCTTCCTTAGCGGACAGATCCCAGCGGGTACTAGTGGGGGTTACACCTCCGAAGCTATCGACCTGTGGTGCGGGGTCCACCAGGGATCATCGCTGTCCCCTTTCATCTTTAACCTCTATATGCGTTGTAAGATATTTTGTCTTATTTGGGGTAAATTTAGGGTTTGGTGGTATATTGCATTTGGATTGGGTATTTAGTGATGAGCATAGCTTTCTTCCTCATATTATAACCCCATCATAAAACAACACCTTCCTTTCTATTATAATACATCTTAGTGGTCTGTAGAGAGCCCCAGACCTATGCACTGTTGGGACACAATTATTTTATTCAGAGCGCCACCTACAGTTCGTGGCTGGTGTTACTGGTTTATGGACATCCAGTAACCTATGCGCCCTTAGGCATTACTGGCTAATGGACGTCCGGTAATATATATATTATATCAGGTTCATTCCAATTAGCATGCAAGGAAGGTACACACTCACACACAAACCTTTTTTTGTCACTGAATATTATTAGCTCCTTCTGGGTTGTTATTTTACCTGCAATAGTAAATTGACAAATGCACTACCGAAGAGACATGAACCTCCCCTGTACTGTCCCATTTGTTTTTATATACTCTCACTATATTTTGTACAAATATAATTTACAATCATTAATTCTTACCATGAATACATTGCATCGTCATCTGGAATACCAAGAGAAAACAAAATAGAACAAACAGATCTTTTAAAATAAACATGCATTGACTTCCCTGCCTTTCTGCCCTGTACTAAAGCTCAGTCATTCATGCAGCATTTCACAGTGTCCTCACTTGTACATATCTTACCAAAAGTGTTTCTTTGAAGTTCCGAGCTTGACCTCGCTACTTTCGCAAATGCAGGCCCATTATCAGCATGGACGGCTCCTGTAATATTGTGTGTGTGTGTGTGGGGAGCGCCGGCGAGATATATTCTCAAGCCAGCGCTCAGTGACCCCTTGGACCTCCGTCTGTCTTCACAGCCCAGTCTCCACAAACACCTCTCCGCAAGTTTTGACATTATCAAAACTCGGAGCATTCCTACTTTATTTACGTGGCATATCTGCAGACACTTTCTTCCAATCAGGTCGAAAGAATGTTTTCTGCGCCACCCTTAATTTTTAGAACAATGGAATCCTTGCTGTCTGAGCAACTGTTTCAATTTATTTCCTGCTGCGAATACTTTCTGCTCTCCACAAGCTAACACAGAAAGGAAGAAAAAAAATGCCATTGTGCATTTAAAATGCATTTCAGCAGTGCCACCTCATTTGCACATGAGACTACATTATAATGTTAAGAAAGTTAGATTTAGTGTTTAGTAATGTTAATTAAGTTAGTCAGTTATATGAATAATGTAATCTTCCATGTATGAGGTATCCAAAAAAAATGGTGCACTTCATTCTCTGCAGTTTCATATTGGGCTTTGCTGTGTTATACATTCTGTACCTTGCATGCCACCAACAACATATTCACCTGTTATACTGGCAACAAAAAAAATATATGTATGTGCCATATTACTGCTGGCAACAAAAATGCCACTGCATTTTGCAATAAAAAGTATGCCATTATATTTTGGTAAAACGCTATATATATTCTTACAGCGTCCAGTCTTAAATATAGTGAGGTGTCATTGTTTGAGTTTTCACTCATATGCCAATGACACTCAAATCTGTATTGAGACCAAGAATATTGAGGACCTGAGGAACCATTCACTAGAGTGAAACAGTGTTTGGTCGACATCGATAGATGAATGGCCAACAACCGGCTGCAGCTTAATGCAGCACAAACTGAGATTATTTTGCTCGGTCCCAAGCAGCGAGTTGTGAATGCCAAGGAATCTTTTTTCCCTCACATCCTTGGGGAGAAGTTACAATTCGCCTCAAAAATTAAGAACCTGGCCTGTGTTTGGCAAGAGAATCTCGGCAGTGAAGCCCAGGTAGGGACCAAGGTCATGGTAGTGTATCACTCTTTGCGGTTGCTTTGGAACGTATTACCATTCCTTTCATCAGAAGACCACGTGGTCGTCATGGGGGCTTTGACAAACACCCACCTGGATTACTTCAATAGTCTGATGGTGGGTATGCTATCCAAGAAGATATACAGACTGCAGAAGGCCCAGAATGCTGCGGTTAGACTAGTGGGGCGGTTGGGAAAAAAGGACCAGGTTGCACTGCTTCGCAGAACTTTACACTGGCTGGCGGTCGTGGACTGAATCAAATTTAAAGTAGCCTGTTTAATTTTTAAATGTGTTAATAGGCTGGACACAGAGTACCTCAGTGCCAAAGTTTGTCGATACCATCCTGTTACAACATTACACTCAGGAGATAAGCTGTTGTTGAATATCCCACACACAAAGTTTGTCTCCAGAGGCGATATGAGATTTGGAGTCTATGGTCCCAAACTATGGAATAGCCTCCCCATGGACATTAGATCCATCCAGTCACTGTCCGGTTTTGGAAGGATCTGAAAACCCACGTGTTTGAATAGAATTCACCGAGTTAGGGATAGCCTTTGTATACAAATTGTTCTGCACCTTATTCTGAGGCTTGGTATCCATCTGCGCCTGTATACATTTAAAAGTGTCTGGAGCACGGTATAAATGCTCAAAATTAAAATCTAAATAAATCATAACTAGATGTGAGCAGTTTCAGTAAAGTGTTTTTTTCCCGAAGCTTGACCAAATTGGATCACAACATGAGTAGTGTAGGCCCTCGAAGTAGTTCACAATGCAGAGAAAGACAATACCTCCAAGTGGTTAGAAGTTAAAGGGGATGAGAGAAGCTGACCTGCAGAAGCAAGGATTGGTAGAGTCAGCAGTGGCTTTCTTAACTATGCAGATGACAATGGCTATTTTTTATTAGGCATGGAAGAGGCCACTGGATAGGGAGATTTTGATGAGGGGGCTAGGAGAAGGTGATAGGTGGAGGTTCTTTGATTGTTTTTGTGCGAAGTGATGGGATCACAGGATGGGTTAGCTAACCAGATGATCGGTTGAGGTTTCATGGTGGAGGTGAAGTAGAGTTTGAGGAGAGGTTGTAGAGAGAGGAAAGGGGGTGCCTGACAGGAGGTTGCGAGAAGGAGGCTGAGATTGCATAAATAAGAGTGTGGAAATATTGTTATTGTTAATGAGTTTTGAAGAGAGGTGGGTGTCATCAACGGGAAGAAGGGAAGCTAAGGAGCACTTTTTGGGGAGAAAGCAGGGCACAGAATGCCAAGGAAGGTTTGTCGGAGTGTGCGTGGAGAGAGGACCTAGGCTTGGCATAGTGATGTGATTTGGCAGACTCCAGAGCAGAGGGGTGTGGTAGGCTACAAGAGAGTCTTTTTTGGCATGTGAGAAGAATGGGGCAGCAATCTTTTGCCATTGATGCAGGTGGAGACATAGGATATGTTTCAGCTGTTATATAGCTGGAAGGATCCAAGGTAAGGGGGAGGGGCGGAGTGGGTGAAGGAGTGAGCTGGATAGTGGCAGGCAGGGGAGGAGGCAAGCATGTTAATGAATTCCTCAAATGACAAGTCAAGGGAGTAGGCAAGTGAAGGAATGAATGCTTGCATGGATGACTTGAGTAGGCAGAGCTATGAGACCTTAAAGTCAGGCTTCAACTTCCTTTTAGTGACAGATGGAGAAGGAGAGTGGGGGTGGGGGCAGGGAGATGATGAAGTGAATAAGCAAGTTATAGAGGGAGAAGGGCAAAGAAAGAGAGCATAGGAGATGAGAAAAGAATATAAGAACATTAGGTCGATGGAGCTCCGATGGTAGGAAGGTTGTGCAGGGTCTCCCTGCAGAAGTCAGATAAAGTGGTGTAAAACTCTTTAGCTGGTTGTCTTTATGATAACTACAGAGAAGAAGAGATTGTATGTGTTGTGTGGGTGTCAGTTGAGGAGGATGACGTGTTCTGGGAGAAAAAGGTTGGAGTGAGAGGTGTTCAAAGGATGTGGGATAAAATTACATGGGGGAGAGATTGTAAGGGTGTATCCTGCTGATCTTAAAAAATCAACACCATTTTTAGTATGTTGAACTGAGTGGGTAAAGCTGGCAAAGTCAGCAGAGAGGGCAGCCAGAGTGGCCTTGTAACAGGGCGACATGTAGTTTCACTGACATCTGAGAGAGTTTGGAGTGATGCAAGCTAATGTGGTCAGTAGTGAATGAAACGCTATTGAAGTGGGATTGGATTCTAGAGGAATACACTAAGGTAAATAAGTGAGACAGACTTAAGTCAGGAATTAGCTGATGGTAGACAGACATGGTAGAGGAAGATGTTGTAGGTGGTGTGCAGAGATGATGTTTTCAGGGAGAATAGAAGATGGGGAAGGGAGGAGATTGGAGGGTCACTGTTGTGGTGGGCAGGGAGTGGAGTAGACAGAGGCTCTGTGAGAAGGGAACATAAAGATAATCTAGAGGAGAAGCCGTATTTGCAAGCTCATAGTGAGGCCAGGGGAGTATTGCTATATAAGGGAGGAGGAACATGGGGGGTATGAGGATGGGCCATAGGAAAGAAAGGTAGTGATGTAGAACCTACAGATCAATGAATGGACTCTTACTTGACAACAATGAAACAGTTCATGCAATGGGGCAGTACCTACCAACAATTACAAATTAGTTGCAGCAGGCCCTTAGTGACCAACATTTTAAAAGTTGTTGTGATTGGCCACTAGCAACCAACAACTTAACAATTAGGCATAGTAGGTCAATTTTGACTGATAATTAAAAATGAGCTGCAATAGTTGGCTGTTGATTAACCCTACTCACAGTGTGATATAAGTCCAGAGGAGGTTCAGGTGGGTCGAGTGCTATAGTGGGATGGCAATGTTTGAGGAGGTGGCTAGTATTAGAGGCAGTTGCAGGTTAGACAAAACTTTCGGGAAGTGGACCTAGGACCATACAGTCCCAAACAATACCAGCAACAGCTTCTCCTTTGTAATGTGGCCCTTTGCATGGGGTGCCAGGCAAGTGGGCAAGTTCAAACGACTTGATAAACTATGAGTACGAGGGCTGATTGGTTTGTAATTGTCACCTAAACAAAGAATAGAAACTTGGGACCATAACACACACTATGTTCTGCTATGTTTTTTCGTATATTGCATACACTTAGCAATTCATAGCAATTATTTTAAATAAAGTTTAATAAAGCTTGAATATCTATACAAATCTTGTGCAATTCATGCACAAGTGAACATGAAATGGATGCACACATCTTTTAAGTACCCATCACAAAAATACAAACACAATAATGTAAATCGAATCCTCAACCACACACATCTGAAATAATTAAAACCATTTGTAGAGAGCATTAGACATATTAGCTAAGAACATAATAAAAACACTACAAACCGCAAACGTTCCAATGATTACCCAAAACACAGACAACAGGGCACCTCGACCCAGCTGGTCACCCTCCCATATGTCTCTTGCCACAGGTGCTCCTTAGACATTAGGCTGTTGCGAACTGCAAAGCCTTTCCACTGTGACCTTTATTGCACTATATGCCTATCAAACTGTTCTGAATGTGCCCCATCTTAATTAAGGTTTAAAACAAATGTCTATCCATTGCTTATTTGGAGGGAAAAGAGGAGGAAATGAATGGGGTGTCAGGGACAGAAGGACACACACAGAAACCTGAAAGCGTATTGCACGAGGTGGTTTGAGTTGCCAGTAGTCATTCAGTGCCTTTAGCTGGAGTCAGGACAAACTAAACTCGAGTACAGGTTTCTCAAAATAGGCGGCACCATACCTTGCACTAATGTATGTCTCTGCCTGCCGTGTTGGTTTGGCCCCGAACTAAAGAGCCCTTTGAGATGCCATTTATCTTGTAGCCGGGTGCAATTTTTATATTCGCAAAAGCCATTTTTTACGAATGGAACATCTCTTTTCAGTACAAATTCAAGTGTATTCCACATATAGCCCACGTTTAGGGCTCTCAACTGAGTTGTAATGTAATGTGGGCTAAGCCATTTCACAGCACAAAGTAGGGCTCTGACCTACTTAATATGATTACAACATAACTCGCCATTTCGTTTGCGCTAGACATATCACCAGTACAACAAGCATTGGCAAAGGCAACGGTTTTGGCTTTAGTGTTATTATGAGAAAAGCATTTAGCAGGCACTGCCGTAATGATACTAGCTGGCCATAGTACCATTACGGCAGTGCCTGGTACATAAACACATCTGTTGATTTTTCCACTGCTTGTTTTTAACAGAACTTCAGTGAGGGACACACACACTGCTTATAAATCAAGTGGCAGCAGACCTCGTTAAAGACATTTTTATTACACCAGTAGTGTGATTACAGCTCCAATTAAGCCCGTTCCTCTCAGAAGACTGCTTTGAAATAACTCTGACACTTTGATTGCAAAGTTTGATGCTACAGCTTGATAAAGTTAGCTCAAAGATATCCTAGTATGATATGTTTCAGGGAGGGACAGGAAGTGGGTGGGAATGGCCATAGGTAAAAGCATGGCCTTGGGCAGTCAATGAGTGAGTAAATAACCAAACAACACCTACCAGCATTGTGTCTCTCCGCATAAGCCATCTACCCCAGCTGTACTCCAAAGCAATAGTTTCCCCTTATAGGTGGTGGGTTAGCGCCACCCTATTAGCAAAACTAAAAAGGACCTCAACCCAGAGCTTGCATTCAGGGGAATTACAGAGTTTGGTCAGATCCAGACTTAGACTTTAGCCTCATACACTTTAGCAACCCTAATTAACGAGCCCACTATGAACAGTAAACTGAAACTGAATTGAATATTCTTATGAATGTGGCAATGTTGAAATTGTGATCTTGACAAAAAAGTATGAAGTGCAAAACATGTGTCCGTTATGGCCTCAGATACCACTAAATTAAACAACTGATTAATTATAATAGCATTGCAGTGAAATAAATGATGTTCAATTACTCTAAAAAGGCACCAGCAATCACTAGATCATCAAACGATTGCACAAACCGGATCCGACTGACCGCTCCCTTATATGTTGTAATGGGAAAGGAATCCCGGTTGCTCGGACGACTCTTTGGGGAGTCTGTGTCCTGTTACTTGAAAAGCACGCATGTACAGTTTTCTTTACCCACACCCTCTCAATAAAATCAATCACTCTATCTCCCCCTACAGCTGGAGGAACTGTGGCCAGAGGGATGACTTCCTGCACCTTTGGTGGTATTGTGAAAAGGCTCAGCGTTTTTGGAAAGACGTATTGGTCTTAATTTAGCATATACGCGGATGCCTATGGGAAAAAATGCCCCAGCACATAGCTCCAACTATTTCCGCTTCCCGTAGTTACAGCAGTCGCAGAGACACCCCTCCCCCCTCGGCTACCCGAGGGGCAACAACAGATGCTCCTCCAAAGAAACGGTTACACCTGACGATTCCACCAAAGGCTTACTTCAGTGCCTCCTGCTTTTCACTCATTTATGTTTTCAGGTAGCAGAATTTGCACACATTACGCTAAAATGTTCGAAATTGTTCCCTATTTCTAAGGACTATTCCGCATTGCATATGTTCATTTAATCTTCCTTCTAGCGAGACTCGGGCGTGATCTTGGCCGTGTCTATATTAATAATCGCTTTCAGGAAGGAGCAACGTCTTCAAACAATATATTAGGTACGAGCTCCATTCCTCCATGCTCAACTGCAAACAGGCGGGCAGTCATTCTGTGCTGTGCCAGATACCTTGTTTATATTTTAAATGAATTAGGAGCAATTGAAGATTTTTAATGAGTGTGTTTCTGTTTGGGAGCATTTCCTATATACTGATATGGTTGCCATGGAAATTCATTAAGGATGTGAGATTTAAAAGTCATCTCTTCTATGCCACCGTCTTTTGCTGTGCAGTGCTTCGGCGGCAAGAATGTTAGTGTTGTAAGGATAGTAGGAGGAAGAACCTCTTTTGGCAATTGTATTTCCCAGTGTAGGCAGCAGTGTTGCGAGACGAGCAGGAGAGGCATGCCCCATGTGGCACTGTGCCGCCATTGCATTGGTGCCACTGTGGTAGTATGCTTGTGGGAGGCCAGGGGGCAAACCACCTCTGCTGACCAATGCGCTGATCAAATTCTGTGCACACATGTTTGGTGAGGCGGAGCTACTCACTCCCTCTTCCCAGCCCTGGCATGATTTTGTTTACAGCTTATATGTTTGGCAAACGTGGAAGGGGTGGCCTGCATTAACCACATATATAATGTGCTTCACGAGTGAATATGCGGGCAGATGTCTGTGTGGAGTTCTGCTTGGTTTGACTAGAAATCCCTTAGTTGTTGGAAATGGAAATTACGTCATCCCTGTGATGAATTATGAGCCCTAACACATGGACATGAAATAGGTGTTGAAACGATAGCTAAACGTGAAATAAAAAGCTGTGTTCATGATATTGGCTCTTGGCAGGTGTGGCTTATATTTTCACCAGAGCACCATTGGCCTCCATACAATGGGCCTCATTACAACCCTGGCGTTGGACCATGGTGCTATTAGCACCATGGTCCGTGCCGGATTCCGCCATGGTGGATGGCGGATTTACTGCCCCATTCCAAGGTTGGCGGGGCGGTAAATCCCCATTCACCATGGCCCCTTCCCCATTCCCATTTTTGGCCCCTTGGGCTCAATGGGAATGGGGAAGGCGCTAATTACGGCACCGTAAATTACGGTGCCGTAATTAGCACCAAGGTCCCTTAGCGGGTTGGACTTTAACGCCTGCAAAAAGCAGGCGTTAAAGTGTGAATCTGGCGTTAAGGGTTTAACGGCACCGCAGCCTTTTACAGCGCCGTTAACGCCAGGGTTGTAATGAGGCCCAATGTATGTTTTCCATTAATACCTATATTGCATACAATGGTCAGTGTGCAAATAATTATTTAGCGAGTATTCTCCAAATAACAAAGTGCGTTGATGGTAGGTTTTTCTGAATGCCTAATCTGTGTTCTCCTAGGTTATCCATATAAATTAAATATTAAACAGTAGTAGCACGTCAAACATTTAACGAGGCTTACGGAAAAGAGCAATGGAACAAAAACAATCAATATGAAATGCTAATGCATGCATTTATCAATGAGAGATACATTCTCATGCACTTAATTTGTCTTTCCTAAATTACTAAAAATGTCAATTGAAGTTGGAATTGACTTGAAAAGAGTTCTGCTCGTTCTTTTAACTGTGATTGACGCTTTTAAAATGTATTATAGATGAGGTTGGCATGGTGCTTTAACCACGTCCCTATTTTGCTTTGAATTTAAAAGGGGAACATGCCTTCGGGAGGTATGTTTCCTTTTGGGTAAAGTGCATATTCATGAATATAAGATTTTACAGTTACAATTCATCTAAAGAGATGCTTTACAGTCCACGAGGGATACACGGGCAACCAATCAAAGTCGCTTCAGATTTGTCATTGTTAGTTTATTCCCCTTCTTATTTTTAGCCTATACGTTGTGCTCCTCCAACTTTTATTTAGACTATAACTAGTTTGATATTGATGCTGTGCGTCCATTTTACTTTGAACAGTGCTTTGGTTAAGTATGATGTGACGTGATGCTGTGCTTTACAATATTTCTTAGTCGAGAAATGACGTAAGAAGAAGATGGTGAAACTTGCGATCTGCTGATCTCTCATTCTTCAATTGAAGGGGTCATTTCACAAAAGCTTTGATCAAGAGTACACGAGGAGTAAGCCCGACATGTCTTAAATTAAATCAGCTCATGTTAGGGCTATGTTCACACCTACCACAAAAAGAGTTCCTTGTAGGCAGCGTGCACATTTGGCAGCGGCTATGAACATATGCATGACCCTAAAACTAACATGGCAGCCACTGTGCTCTTTTATGCAAAAGACGATGTACCTGACTCACAAAGCATGCTTCAATGGGATTTTCCTATTGAAAAACAATTTGTGAATCAGCCCCTATGCTTCTCGGAATGCATTATCAAGTGCTTCATCTTTACTTTAGCCGGGCAAGGTTGGGTACGTTATAAAGAAGACTTGTGGCTGGAATTTGGTAGCAAACATCAAACCTGAGGCATGTGACCGTTGATCTGTTGATGTGTTTCTGTTTGTGGCCACTGCCTTATTCCTGGGCCTTTTTTAGGGATTTTGGGACCTGGAACACAGGGAGCTTTGAGGCCCCCCATCCAACTAAAACATCTTTGGGGCACCCCTCAAACCAAAAAAAAAACAAGGGACCCAATAATCTCTGGTCACACGCCTCCATCGCCTCCTGTCCCGTTTGCAGCCCTTAGCTGTAGTGCCCACAACATGCCAGCACAGAAGCCACTTACCCCCCACCCGTACCGCTGCCTCCTGACTGCAGCACTGGGGAGGCAGGGCACACTCAGCTTCACCTCCTTGGCCACCCTCTCTCCCACCAGTATTAGCTTTCAGACTGCCCCCAGTTTCTCCATACTAGTTCATCCCATCCTCTTACCTCGTCACACCAACCCCACACCAAGGACCTTGCCCTGCCCTGTAGAATGTGGTAGTGTCATTCCCCAACCTCTTTTACAGAAAGAATGCTCTCAAGACCCAGAGCTCCACTCACCCACGCGGGGCAGCTCCCTAAAACAGGCAATATGCCCCGGCCCTCATTTCCTCCGCTCATCACCCCTATTCCTGCAGCCCACAGAAGACCAGCTGAATACCTGTAGCGCCAGGACTAGACCTCATCCACAAGAAGTGCACTCACGTTACCTGATCACATGGCTTGCCATTTCTACATTTGAAGCACTTCCCCCAGCAACGGAGTGGTGAAATGCCAATCTACAACACCGTACAGCTCTCTGCCATCTACCATCTCCAGAGTCACCCCCATTTCACCCAGTGACAGGGCCGAACCCTCCCAGACTGCAAAAGCCCCACTTGCCTCCAAGCCACCAGCCTCACCACTCTGGTGTGCCCTACTCAACATCAGAACCCTGGTTGACTATGCACAAAACATCCTGGGTGTCATCACCTTGAGCAATCTCGATGTCCTCGCCCTAACCGAAACCTGGGTAACACCCGACACTGGTCCTGTGCTATCTATATCGCTAGCCTCTCTGGCTACGCTATACTCTGCTTTGATAGGACACTGAAGAAAGGGGGTGGCGTAACCCACATCTAAAAGGACTCCCTGCACTCTGTCAATGCCACCTTATTCCCCAACTGTGACTCCCTCTCAGTTAAACTAAACTGTTCACCTAATACCACCATTACTCTTCACTTCATCTAACAACCTCCACGCCACATCACCACCTTTGAGGACGACCTTGCCCAACTCATCTCATCGAGTCTCAAACCTACAATCCAACTGCTCACCTTGGGTGACTTCAATCTCGGCCCCAATAACCCATCTGATACAGAGTCCACTGCCCTGTCCAATTCCATGGCAACCTGAGACTGCATCCAACGCATCACAGCCCCCACGCATTCCAATAGCCACATCCAAGACTGGCTTTAGGACCATAAAAGTAACATCAAAATTCCATCCAAACTTCCCTGGCCATGGTCAGATCACCATACTATTACCTTCACCATTCCCATGTCCATCAAACACAATCTCCCTTGCACCACGCCATCCACCACCCCAGCCAGCCACGATTTTAGCCCATGGCACCAGTAACTTGACCAGCGCCCGGGTCATCCCTCTTCTTAACTTCCCCATACCCTCCCTCCAGGATGCTACCACCCTGGTAAAACACTACAATACCCAATTGAGCAAATCTGTAGACCTCCTGGCCCCCCTCAAAGTGCAGAAAGCTAAAACCACTTTACACCTCGCTCCCGGTTCACCCCCGACCGCCGGGCCACCTCAGCCAAAATAAGAGCAGCCGAAGCTTCCTGTCTGAAAGACCTGACCGCAGCAAGCAAAGCACATTTCTCCAGAATCTCCCTCCACTACAATCAAACACTTCATGCCACCAAATCTGCCACATACAAAGAAAGAATCTCCAAGGGATCTAATAGTTTGCACACACTGTTTTCCATCCTCTGAGAATTGGAGACTCCAATCACTCCTCCTCCACCATCCTGAAAGACAACACTTGGTGCAATATCGTCCAAGACATCCTCACAGGCAAAATGAGACATTTGCAAGCCAAGATAAAAGCCAAATTATCATGTACACCAGCCGCCCTGCCTCCTGCCCCACTCCGAGTTCCAAGAGACACCCCCTTCCAATCCCAACCCACCGGCATCTCAACCCTATCTAACATCATCAGATGCCTCAAACCCTCATGCTGTAAAGGCGATATCTGCCCAGGCTCCATTGTAAAGGAATGTGTAGAACCCTTACTTCCTCTCATAGCCGGCATTATTAACTCCTTCTTTGTCACTTGGTCAGTCCCTTCCACCCTGAAGGAATCCTGGATTTCCCCACTACTGAAAAAGCCCTTCCTTGACCCTGCAATCCCCACTAACTACTAACCATTAACCTTTGTCCCCTTCGTCTGGAAAATTATTGACAGAGTCACATACCTACAAATCCAGAACTTCCTAGAATCCCACCACATTTTGGGTACTCGATAATACGTTTCTGCCAAAAACATGGGATAGAAACAGCCCTTCTAGACCTTAAGAATCAGCTAGATGCTAATGACCTCCGCAACCTTCCCTCCTCCTTCTGCGTGACCTCTCAGTGGTCTTCCATCTTGTTAACCATTAGATGCTCTGCCACTGCCTCACATCCTCAGATGATTTTTCACCTAACACCTCTAAATGGGTTGCCTCATTCCTGGCAGACAGATCCCCTCAATTCTTTGCAGGTGATGCTGCGGCCCAACCGATGGCTATTTTCTGCGGAGTACCGCAAGACTCTTGTGTGTCACCCACACTCTACAATGTGTACACAAAACCATTATTCAACCGTCTTGACTCGCTAGGCATTTCCTATATTAACTATACTGCTGACATGCAAATACTTATCCCCTCTTGGCTGACCATACTCAGGATACTCTTAGAGTGAATACGATCTATGAAGCTATCCAATCCTGCATGGCCACACACAGCCTCTCTCTCAGCGATGAAAGCACAGAGCTTCTCCTCATTGCCCCCCAACCCACTTGGTGAAATTAAACCAAGCCTACAAGATGTTCATCATCGATGGTTACAACATCTCTGTCCCCACCTCCATAAAAACTCTGCCGTGTAACTAGACTCCTCTCTCAGCATGACTCATCAAGCCAATCACATTGCCTCATCGTCAGACTAAGCCACTAAACTCATTAACTCTAGTAAGCCTTTCTTGTCCACTAAGATTCGTCTTGAAGTAGCTCCTGCCCTCATCAGATCCAAACTTCAAAATCATTGTATCTCATTACTATCCGGCATGTCTGGAAAAAAACACTAACAAGTTACAGAAAATACAAAACAATGCTGTGCGGGCTGTGCTAGGCATTGACAAGCAAGTCCACATCTTGGAGGCCAGGAGGTCTGGCCACTGGCTTCCCATTACGGGCAGAATCATAGTCAAGATCCTGTTCATCACCCATGGTTGCCTGGCCAATGACTTCCCCATACCTTTCGCTAAAACTGAAGAAATACACCACAACAAGGCCCTTAAAAACCACCCACATGCATCGTCTCATCACATCCAGATTTAACTGCAAAAGGTCGGGTGTAGCCAGCTTTCCTGTCCTCGCCTCTGTCCTCTGGAACAACCTCCCACCCCACCTGCGAGATGACCCATCCTACAACTCTTTCAGAAAAAAAGCTAAAAATCCAGCTCTTCAACTATCTTGTCCCTCTTGCCTTGTTTTTTTTCCCCACTTTCTTATTCTATACTTTTTTTTTGCCCCACAGTAATTAGCCCTTAGATGCCTATGGGCTGTGTGCCCTTGTATACATGAATAAATGAGTAAATCAATGAATACAATAGCTTAATATATTACCCTGGCAGTTATTTAAATACACATGGGAACTCCTTTGCAGTCCCACAAACCCCTTCATCCTTGCTGGAAAGAGAATAATACAAACTGTATTTTCAAGGGCAACATTAGCTGTTTGATGAGGGTATTTGTGTTCTAGGTTACTGACAGAACACATTATAACATTGCAAGACACAATGAGGTATGCAGGCTGTAGTACAGATGCATGTCATACGGTAGTAGCCATTCAAAAAAGGAATACATACCCCATTTTAGAAACGGAATTAGCATCCTTAAAAAAATACATGAGCTCAAACATGGATTCAGAGGACAGCTTTAAAAATCGAAGAAGGTAAACATGCTGTACAAAAGATAGAGGATGAAGATTAGAAGTTACCTTAAGGGTACCGATATCTGAACATAGACTGAAATCAGAAGATGGCCATGGTTTTCAAGTGGTGTTGCCATGAGTGAACCACGAAAAATCTGATATTGTGATGTGTAATATACCAGTGGTCACTATGATTCAATATTTAGGGCCTGATTCATAGAATTATTTGCATGTAAAATCTGGTACTTGTGCATCAAACTGCGTGCAACACACTGCTCATCGATTCATGGGCTCAACATGGCTCTGCGAGCGGCCGAGGGCAGTGCGTGAGACTTCATGCAGGGAGTGGGACTTGCCTGCGTAGGGGCCGGTAAAGGGGGCGGAACATGCAAAATGGGGAAAAACAAGCCAGACAGTGGACTTTACCAGGGACCAAGGATGGACTGCAGGCAGTCCATAGCACACCCACAAATGTGCACGACAAATCGTATTAATGGATATGACCGTGCAACCTCTCCTCTGCAGAATGCCCATGCAGTTCCCTTGCAATCTTCGCCACCCGGAAGCAGGCATATATGCTTATGCAGTGGAATCACAACGCTCGAGGTGAGTTTGAATGTCGGATGGAGGGGTGCATGCATGCAGACAGGGTTCTGATCGCACTTAGGGGTGCGCGTATGCCGCCTAGCAGGGTGCAGGGACTGTTTACAGGGGTTTGCATGCAGTTTCACCATAAAAATAAATGCTTTGCGTGAAACTGTATGCATGTCCTCAGGGTGCTGCTTACAGTTATGGAGGACCCCACGTAGGGTCCCTGAGATGCAGGCATGCTTGTGGAGGAACGCAACACTGTTTTAAGGGTGCGTGTATTTTCACCCAGGTGTGCATGCAAAGGTAGCTGTTCTGGCTGTTTTAGCTTTGTGTGGGGTGTGATGGGGCATTCCGGCCACGACTTGTTCATACAGCTACTTTCGCAGACAATTCCATGAATACACGAGGCATGCATTTTTTTAATCTGCTTGCAGGCTCGTGCAGTGTCGATCTCGGTGTGTGGCACTCGCAGGATTAATGTGCTCTTTTCCATTAATTAGGCCCTTAGTATCATTGTAGTCAGTTATACGGCAAGTAAGGATTTATTGACGAGAGAACTACACCCTTTTACGGGCTGACAATTTTGAAATTAGGTAGTGGCAATTTCAACAGTTTATACACTATGAGATTAAATACATTGCCCAGGATAAAATACTGTGGTGAAGTGGTGAAGGTAGGATTTAAGCCCAGTCTGCAATTCCTGAACTTTATCACATTGTTTCCCAGTTTGTGTCATGCAAAAGGTGCAATTACTTGTGAATATTTGACTTTTGAGAACTAAAATGAATAATCTTTTTCTAGACCTTATTTAGAAAGTACACAAATCACATAATGAACCAATATGGCAAAATTGAAAAGATCTCTATAGAATAATGCTATACAAACCAGAATAACTAAAGATGTATTGTCACCATCCCATATAGAAGTCTGCATGTAGCGGAGTACCAATTCACATGAGAGGAGATACAGAGGGTTACAGTCATTGGGTACAGGATTGGGGGGAAAAGGCATGTGACATTTAGTTGGCTTGCACTTGTCTAGAAGCCCTTACATTCAAACCCCATGTATGAAAAGAAACAGCAAGACAGCGCAGTACTTAATCAATATTATCCAAGCAGGGGGCATCACCAAGCCATGTAATGCCTGCATCCAGGTCCAAGCCCGGGTGAAGCGAGGGCTTCACCGTTAGCCAAGGGCACGATTTACCGAATACCAGTAGTTTTTTATTTTTTATTGAAAGGATGCAGTCCTTTCTCAACTAAAAAAATAAATAAAAGACGAATGCAGTGGATTCAGAGAAGGGACTCTTTAGTCCCTTCTCCCTTTCCACATAGGTCATTCAAATATAAAAAATAAATTAACAAACAAGATGGCCACCATGGAACAGGGAGAAGGGTGGCCATTGGAGGGTTGATGAGGCGCCAGGAACACTACTGTTTCCGGCGCAGGAGAAGGACAGAGAAACTCAGGTAAGTGGGGTGGGGGATGTGGAAAAGGGGGATGGAGGTAGGGGGAGGGGGTTGCGGAGAAGCGTACACTTACTGTTGATCCGGTGGGGAAGATGCAAACCAAAGTGTAAACGTGGAAGGTAAAGCAAGGCAAAATTGCCTTCACACTTCACTTTTACTCACCACTTTGAGAGAACCAAATGCCAGGTTATGACGCTTTGCAGACAGTGTTTTATAATGGATTCCAAAGGAATCCATCTGCCATTTACCAGGTGTAAATGCAAGGCATATTCCATTGTAAATCTCATGCATGCATAAACAAGGGTGCTCCTCCAAAATAGAGGACGAAAGCAAAGCATAGATGAAAACTTCACTTTGATGCTCTCCCACGCCTTGGACAAGCTAGAGAATGATGAAATGCAATATGCAATATGCTTTGCTTTTATTCCTCCATTTAGTGGTGAAAATGCTGCCCATTGTGTTCTTCATTGGGAATGAGTCTCACACCAGAGTGCTGCATGTCTTAAGGCCTTTGTTCTCATTGAGAAGGGAAGGGGCCAGGATTATGAAAGGCAGGAGAGCTTTGGTCAAGCGAAGGAGGCTTCCACCATCTTGATGCTCACTGTCTCTCATTCACTTTTCTGTCCTCTCCAATTCCTCTGGAGCTAAAACCCTTTGGGTGTGTCATTAGAAGGGCACAGTCAATGTCAGTTTAAGAGCAGTGATTTGACCATTAAGGCACACTATCTTAGTCCAATCACCTGAGAACGTTTGCCTTTAAACGAAGGGCTCTTCCACCCCTTCAGCAGATTGACTCAGTTACTTTCATATCCTTTAAGGGCGCAGATTCGTTCTGAAGATCTCACTGGACTTCCCCTGGGAGAGTTGCACTTTCCAAAGCCCTCAGCCTGGGTCGAAGAAGGAAGCATCCAAGATAGAAGGAAGATCTGCCCCTACTAATCCCAGGGCACATCAGAAGTAACCTCTGCTGTGGATCAGGACCTACCACTCTGCACCGGGATATCCTGAGGAAGAGCAGACCCTGAACAGAACCATCATATCCTCGAGTGGGGCCACACAGCAACCGGAGGACCAGATCAGCTGGAGCACACAGCTCTACTGCACCCAACTCATTGCTCTGTGTTCACCACACATGGACCAAGAGGTAGGTGGTTGTGGCTGTTGCTGCACTCCTCCTCCCCATTGAACATTGCTTGCATTTTCAACCAGCTCGACACTGCATCATGTCCCAGCTAAAGAGCCCATCACCTGCTAGGCCCAAAGCGACTACTTAACATTGGGACTCAAACAGAATCACTGGAGAGTCACATGCTGACTCTAACTAGGGGTTACAACCAGAAATCAACAAAGCTAGCCATTGAATGGCTGCCACATTGATCGCCCATTGATGCACCCGAGATCACCACTTTGACGACCATCTTCCCCTGGCTTGAACTGTTGGAGTGTCACTCATTGAACCCTGCCAGCAGCTAAAGCCCGAGTTGGCCGGACCAACTGCAAATCATTCCTGGGAGTTTCTACTGCACAGAGCACCCACATTCACCCCTACTCAGTGCCTACTTGCTGCAGGGGCGCCCATGATTCTACTTGCCTAAACTGAGCCTGATAAGCTCGGATCCAGATTCAAACCTGGATCTGACTGCGTCAGCCCACCAAGAACGGAATCCAGGTACTGTTGACGCTCAACTGCCATCTCGGCCCACTTGTACCCTAGAGACTGGTTAGATCACAATTGCACCTGGTTTCAACAAGATATCCGTTTTGTGGTTAGCACTTTACTTATGAGCCCAGGAACTATGCTCAGTCTGTTGCATATTCTCTGTTCTTTGTTCATGGTGGGATCTTGTATGGTATTTTCTATTCAACATGCAGATGGTGTGTTTGATTAAAGTACACACATATTTATAGAACCTTGACTGCACATTCACTTTATATTGGACTGTGATACTGTGTTGTGTGGGTCACCACTGGTTTTCCTTCATACTCCTCTTAAGAGTGTAGCCTTCCCTCAGCCCAAGTTACTGCAAAAGACAAAGGAAGTCAAACTCTTAACAGCTCTTAACAGTCACGGATGCACGTGATTATTTTGAATAGGAACATTTTGAAAACAAAAATGTTGAATTCTAAATGTTTGTATTCGAAATAAGCACCCCACAGCTAAATGGCCTTTCTAGAACCTGCTCTACCCACCCCATTACTTAACTTTTGGGTGGCACGCTTCGCTGTGTACCGCCGAGTCCCTGCAGCACCAGTTTCCTACACCTCCTTGTATGGTAACCGGCTCTGCAAAGACCTTTTTTTTTTTCTTTTTTACTTTGTTGTTTTGGATGCAGGGGACACCCCCGCTACTCCAATTCAATTATAGCAAACAAGGGTGTGGGGGACACTCCCACAACCCCCACTTCCGTTGTTCTCTATAATTAAAACCGAATGGTTGACTTGTGTGGCATTTTCAGCTGTACGTAATTTTGGTATAGCCGAAATACAATCATTTCAAGAATTGTTTTTTTTTAATGATATTTTCCTGCAATACTCCCTGTTTCACTTTTATGATTGTGTTGGTATTGGCTTTCAGATGTGTGTATGCAGAGTGGCCCATTTTGCTCTTACTCCTACTTGTACTCATACTGATCAGAATCCAATGAATCACAATCACTTGCCTAGCATTCTGCCACCAGGCAGCATCCATCTCTTGCTACTCAATCCCTCACACAGAGAGCGCAAGCCTCCTCAACCTCGTTAAGACTCGTCCTCCCTTAAGGATCTCTTGACTTTTCTCTTTCACCTTTCTCAGTCCCCAGCACTGGAGGTTTCTGACCCCAATACTAATTTATTTCATTTATATGATGCTTATAAAGCATTTTTATCCAAAGCCACTGAGTCCATCATGATTGTATGAGGTTTCAAGACTTCTATAAAGAAAGACTTTCAGTCTTGGGAAGCATCACCAGAAGTGATTGATGATATCAACCCCGCACACACACACTTTCCAGGTGCATAGATGAAAAACAGCAAAGTATAATCTTGTAACATGTCTACATGCTTGAACAATGATTTGGGAAAGATAGAAAAGTTGCAGGTTGGGGTATGCCGACTTCACTTTTGTGCATAGTGGCCAATTTACACGCCAACTCTTCTTTATAAATCAGATTGGGCATGAGTGGCAACCTGTCAAGGAATATATCTACCCTTGACGGTCTGCGCCAGGAGTGTGTTATGGCCCCAGCATTGTTTAATTTATATATTTCTGATTTGTTTCTTACAGGTTGTTTTCTGACTTGGCTCGAATGGAGAAGAGAAACTGTATACCCACATAGCTAACTAAGGGGGTCATTCTGAGTCGGGCGGTAAGGGATACCGGGCACCGTTAAGGAGACCGGTGGCAGTAAACACTTACTGCCCAATTCCAAGGTCCCTTAGCAGGAGCCGCAAAGAATGTGTGGTCTGACAACACATCCTCTATGGTCCCGCTAAGGGACAAGGGCGCTAATAACGGGCCTGCTATTCGCGGGCCCGTTATTACTGCATTCCCATTGAGCCCTATGGGGGCTCAAATGGTAATGGTTGGTTGAAACGGGACTTACCAGGTCCTCCAGGGTCGGAATGACCCGGTAAGTCCTCATTCAACCAGACCGGAACCGGTATTGGAGGCAGCCATGGCTCTACCTCCAATCTCGGAATGAGGCCCAAAGTGTCCATCGAAACATGTACGCATACATTTTATGCAAATTCCTCTAAACTTGCATAGGTTTTACGAAGTAATTGAATATAGAACAAACCTTACATGCGAATTATGATATTGTAGGGTGTGTCAGGTGGCTAGCAACAGAGAAACGCTTGAACATTAGTTTGTGAATTGTCCTAAGCAGCATGAATTACGAGTATTGATATTTGAGCGTTTTGTGTCAGGCATTGGGTCTCTGTACTCTTAAGGTTTTTGGCATCGAATCTTCAACAGGCACCAGTTATGTTTTATTATTGCAGCACCTAATGTTATGACTAGTGTGAGGAAACTTGTCAATCTTACATTGAATTGTATCATTTGATGTTTATTTTCTGTCTATTTTGAAATGTGTAATTGTCCTTCTTGTCCCTTATATGTTTAAAAAAGTGTGTGGAAAGCTCAATTTTCTTTTAACTGTATCACACAATAAATACAATAAATAAAAATATGTGTGTAATATCTTTATCTGTAATCATTGCATGGACGTTGCATCTTCTCATGCTGTCCCAAAAGCCTGCACCTGGTTAATGCATGTGTCCTTGCATCTCATTTACTAATGTAAGTGACACACAATTGTGATTGCCTAGTCAACCATAAGAACTTGTTAAAAGAGCTTCATTTTGAAGCTCTTCGCTCTTGCTAAATAAATCCAAAATACACACGTTGCACAGTTTATTTTAATGTCAAGGAATGCACACAGAAGATATGGTGTTTGGGGTAGTCTTTGCTTTCCATTCCATAAGAATGTATGCCATGAAGAACAGTACATTGATGGTATACATATCAGGGAAGACTCATTGCCTTCAACTTTCCTTCGTGTTTTAATCCCATCCACTCGTTCAGCCTGATGTCTAGATTGTGGATTCCACCATTAGGGCACACATGTATGTACTTACTTTCTTAGGGACTGATGCTACTATCTGTGGTACAGCTGCCTTTATGGACCTGCTCATTCTGCTATCCCACTGTTGGGAGTAGAACTGCGCGTATGTGCTTGTGAGCATGCCGTTCTCTCCATTGCCCAAAACTTTCAAATTGTCCTGACGAGAAGGCAATTAATTGTAAAATAGTACCCATGATTTGCACACATGGCAAATGTTGGTCAATTTGTGGGCCCATTCATTTGCTTATTGCATCTTTTTGCAATACATTCGACTACTTATCCAATTAAGTTTTAGTTATGCTATGTGGCATCTGATTGTAAACTGTGTTCAAGCTTGCAAATTTCATCAGTTTAACACTTGCAAATGGTCACGCAATTTCCATTGTAACTCTACAACTATGATCTGTCCAACATATTAAATGCGTTGGTTATCTGCTAGAAGCAGTACAACCTTTATGTAAACCTTTAAAATGTGTCCTGCATTTTTATTTAGCTGAAATGTCAGTGCTGGAACTCTTGGTGGCACTTAACTGGAAAAGCTATTAAATTACCTAACTTTTGTAAAGAACATTGACTTTTCACTCGATTCATGGCAAAGAAAACTATCTGAAAAGTACCAGAAGCAATTATTTTTCCTTTTAAGTAAGCACCGCTTTGAAACATATTTCGTATTATTATGTACAGTACTTTAGGCGCCAAAGTTATTATTTCAGTAAATGTGATAAAAGTGATTGTCCCCACTGATAATTTCTATGCACCATTGGTGCAACGAAAGTATATTGTTAGGTGAAGCCACGTGTACATTTCGAAAACATCCCATGTCGCAATAGGTAATGACGAGGAAGCATTTTTCCTAAAACATGCAAGGATTGTATTATGCCTGGTTATTGTAAGGAGAAGGCCTTGCGAACTGTACTATTTCACCGATGACGTTTACACACTGCTCTTCATAGTAGAACATCATGTAGGCATTCCCTTGTTCTGTAAGTAAATAATACGTTTATAGTGTGTGATTATCCACTGCATTCTAGTATATAGTATTACATTTTTAGCATACAATTATTTGTTTTGGGAATATTCGGTTTATTTTTTTCTAAATTCTTTTGTGGTCTAAAACTGCTATTACAGCTAACCATGATTGAAGAAAGAAAAGAAGAAACAAAGAAAGAAGAGCTGTTAAAGATAGCGAGAAAGAAAGATAGAAACAAATGAGAAGAAAGTAAGAAATAGGAAATGTCAGTGTGAGGAAATGACTACTGCTCTGCAGGAATGAAGGGATGAGTAGAGGCAAAACCACACTACTACAAAACAACAGTGGTCCCAATCAGGTGAAACAGGCCCAGTCAAGAAATCTACCTTTTTCACATTTTGTGGTAAGATGGGCCAACAGAAGGCTATACTATTTATTTCGTTATTTATTTATTTTGCATTTGTATAGCGCACACAAACCCTGAGGCATCAGGGCGCATGTGGAAACCAGATACATATGGCCCGTAGGTAGGTATGGAACATATTCAAACATCTCATTTACACGTATTATAATCAAATTCAAAACATAACATAACATATATCATGCCGGGGGGGGGCATGTTGGGTACATATTCAGAGACATAGCATTACATATCCAAGAAGCATGCTCAATAGCATAGTGCTACATCTATCAGAGACAGTGCAAGGGTTCTTACAGTATGATAGGGTTTATGGAAATAGCCAGGTTCTGAGGTCTTTGCAGAAGGCCCAGTAGGATTCTTCTGCTCTCAGTGCTGGTGGGAGAGAGTGCCATTGTTTTGCGGCCATGACAGGAAAGCTAGAAAGTCTGACTCTAGCACGCTTGAATTTGGGTTACACAAGTCTATGAGTGTAGGGAGTTCTGGTTGGCCTATCCATTTGGTGCATAACAATTTTTTGGGACAAATAAGGAGGGGCCGATTTTGAGATGCACCTGTGTGTGATGGTAATAGTCTTTAATAGGATTCCTTGACAGATGGGAAGCCAATTTACTGCTTTTCGGGCATCAGATATATGTTCTGACCTGGGCAGGTTCAGGGCAGCTCGGAGGGCATTGTTTTTAATGGTTTGGCGTTAATATATGCTGTGGGTGGATGTGACAGCAAAGAGGTCATTGCAGTAGTATAGCCTTGCACCTAAACAAGCCCGGGTGATCGTTAGGCAGCTACCTACTGAGAGATAGGGTCTGGCGACATTGAGGAGTTTGGTGGAGTATGCCGCTGAGGAGGATATTGTGTTACTTGGTGGGATAGGGAAATGGTAACATCTAGGTCAGTGGTCTCCAATCAGTAGATCGTGAGCTACTGGTAGCTCGGCTGACGCTTCCCAGTAGCTCTTTGATCAGACCGCAAAAAGAGAACTCTGTGTTTATTTTGGTGTCTGAAGTCCCTGGGACTTTTCCCCCACCCCCTCCCACACCTCTTCCTGTAAGCAGTCAAAAACTGTGTGCACAGTCAGAGGAGGGGCTGCATCTGGGCTTGAAGGGCTTGGCCAGCGTCCCAACATGGGGTTAACTATCAATAACAAAAGTAAATGGCAAATGTGTGTTGTGGCCATTGTCAGCAAGAGGTGCAAATGATGGCGGATTAGAAAGGGCCTGGGTGCATAAATCTGCATGCTGTTTAAAACAAAGCTGGGGCTGTGGTTGTTTCAGTCTCACTGTGTTTCTCTAGATTTATTTCAGCTAGCAATACTTTGCATGCTGGTAATTGTAGACTTTCAATCAGAATGGGGGAAATAAAGATGCAGCTGTAATTGTTTTCTCAGTACACGTGTGTGTGCATAGAAAAATAACAATCCGTATGAGTCTCAGCTTGCAAGAAAAAAGGTACATCTTGCTTTGCGTGTTTATGGTAAAACTGTGAATAACATTTTTATATTTTCATATGTTGAGTTCTCGGTTTTAAAGCTCTAGTACCCAAACTGTATTAAAACTTAGGATGTAATATGGCATGATATGGAGGAGCCCACCTCTATGGATGTCCCAAAACAGGAATTTAAGCAATAACTGCAATTTTACATTTAAGTAAATATGGAAAACTAGTAGCTGCGTTCTGGTGCTTGTCCACTTTTATAAAAGTAAACAGGAATGTAAAGTGACATGTCTATCAATACCAGCACTTAGAAAAACATAATGTGAGATGTTTTACCAAACGGTAGTTGGAATTAAGTGGGAAATGTGAGCAGTGGTTTGCAAATATATATTTCGATATGCATAGGATTAATACAGCTTAAACCGAGTTACTAAGTAACAGAGCGCTGTACAAAAAAGGGTGGTGAATACAGGGAGAGAACATAGAGGCGAGACATGGGATGGGAGAACAGTTAACAGGGCTGATCCCCTTTGGCTGTGTGCACAAATCGGTAGATCTACAGACATCTATGGGGAACCTATACACATATTCAAATTCTGGCAAGGGATTTCCAGCCTTTCAATACTGGGTTGAAATGGTGCAATTTATGAGCACTGTGTTTGCCAAAAAATTCTGCAGAACATATAATTAACAAGTAATTATCTAATACATGAACAATTCCAATATGTCGGAGAGTTGCACGTGCAAGCCAAGCATGGCCCATTGATCATGCACCAGAATAACATGATTCCTGCAGGTAGAGGCAGCGATCCTGTGAGCTGTTCACTTTGATACTTCCTCCTTCATATAGAGGAGCAGGGTGGCATGTTGCCATCCATTCTGAATAAGTCTCCCCTTGTTACAACCATACTCTTTGCTCAAAATGTTAATTTAAAGACTCATATGTTGTCTCATGTGTGCACGCTACAAGTCACCACTATAAAACTGTTTTGTTCCAGTGTAAAAAGAAAATGTGCATCTTTAATCTATGATGCCCAAGTTAAAGTGTGAATAAAATAGTAACATTGATAGGAATTTTGCACTAATACACACAAATTATGCAAATTTTCCAAGAGGAATTTGTCTGCGATTCTAAGAAGTAGTTGAACTGAATGCTGCAATCCAGATACTGTTACAGAGCTGTCCTTCAAAAGCTGCTAATTATTTGATGAAAAACAAATGTACTTTTACAGATGGTGCAATTGAGAAGGGCACAATGACTCCCATGGCTGAGTCTGTTATAAGCAAATTTAAAACCTGTCCTGAATGTATGTCTGCCATGTCAAGTGTACAATCACTATGGCTACAAAGGTATCTGCACAATCAGCCAATGTGATTGCCTGTCTCTGTGAATTTGCCTTTCACAGACAAACTTCCTGAAATCAAAACCTTATCCCGTCTGACAGCATCTGAGCGCTGCTGCTGCTGTTTCAAGCTTTACCCCAGATTACTGAGCACTGGTGGATAGCATGCACGTTAAGCCTTCACAGAATGTCCCGGTTAGTTTCCTATTTCTGATATGCTTAACAATTCTTAGGAAACAGCATCTAATAAAAAAAATTCAATGAACATGTTGTTGAAGTTATTGATATATTAATATCACAGTAAATACATACAGTATTCCTTTTTTTTATATGAAGAGCAAATAAACTGCCCAAAAACATCTTGGTCAAAATGTTAATACTCATGGATATCACCACCTGAGTAGCTCCCACCCATTGGCCATTAACTACAAGTAGCTCTTGCCAACGAAAAGGTTGGAAACCCCTGATCTAGGTAAACTCCTAAAGTTTTCAATGAAGGTGAGACCAAGGTCTTAGTGCCATCAATGTTTAAGACCATGTATTCTGGGTCCGTTTCTTTTAGCACAGAATGGGGCCCAATGAGGAGGAAAAGTTCAGTCTTCTGGTCATTAAGGCAAAGGCCATGGGTCGCCATCCAGGCTTGGATGGTGGCGTATGTAGAGTAAGCAAGGCAACGTTGTTGTAAATGCCAGAGAGTGGGAGGAGAATTTGGGTGTCATCTGCGTAGTTGGTGTATACTATGCCCTGTGAGTCCAGGAGGTCACAGAGAGGCATTGTAAAGATGTTCCAACATGTTGGTGAGACACATGACCCTTGGGGAACTCCACAATTGATTGGTGAAGGTGCTGCACAAGCATTTTCAGAGAATACTTTCATTACTCTGCCTTCTAGGAAGGATGTTATCCATGATGCTGCTTTTGGAGAAAAGGTGACTGCGGAAGAGAGGTGGTGGCATAGTATGTTGTGGTCGACTAAATCGAACACCGTGGACAGGTCTAGTAGGAGCAGTAGGGCAGGCTTTCCCTCATCCTTGATCTCCTCCATCTTGTTCTTGAGGTCTAAGAGCGCGGACTCAATGCCGTCGCCTGGGCGGAAACCCGATAGACGGACTCCTAGGATGTGGTTTGACTCTAGATGACGTTGGATCTGGACATAGGCTGCACTGTTCAGTATCTTTAGTAAGAATAGGACTGTGGTGATGGGCCTATAGTTGTTGGGTAGGCTGGGTCAAGAGAGTTTGTTTTTAGTCGAGGTAGAACCCAGGCTTCTTTAAGGCTAGATGGTACTGTACCTGATGCGAAGGAGGTGTTGATGAATTCCGTTATGATGGGGCTAGGGCTTCTGCACAGTCTTTGATGAGGGGGGTTAAGCAGACATCTCATTTGCACCTCAAAGGCTTTAGGCTGTTCATGATATGCAGGGTATCCTGAGTGGATATTTTTGCTAAAGCTGAACAGAGGGGTATCAGGGGTGTCAGGCGTAATGGCATAGTTGGCTAAGGTATCCTGGCTGGAATATGTATGGCTGGTTTGTTTGGAGAGTATTCTTTTTCTGTAGCATGCCAATTCTTTGTAGCATGGCATTCTGTATGCAGGTGTTCCAGGCAGAGTCTTTATTCTGGGGAGAGACTTGAGGGAATGGAGCTTTAAGCTCTCTGAGGATTGTGAATAGCCCTCTCTGTTCTCTGAGTTAGCATTATCTATTCTAGTGCTGAAGGTGAATGCTTTTGCTGTAATGATGGCTTGTTTGCATTGTTTAGACAGGCTAGTGAATTTCTGTTTGAGGGCATTGGTAGGGGTGTTTTTCCAGCTAGAATCCGCAGCTCTTTTTTTTGTTTCTGAGGTCCGACAGCTCCTGGGTGTACTAAGAGTTAGCATGAGTTGAGGGTTTTAGGGGACTAGGGTGGGAAATAGTGTCAACAGCAGCATTTACTGTGCCAGTGTAGAGATCAGCTAGGATTTGTGGATCCGATGCGTTCAGGGATTCAGGGTTGAGGGCATGAAGGAAAGGTAGGAGATTCTCTTTGGTGAGTTTCCCTGTAACTGCGGGCCAATGACGGTGGTAACATCTTAGCGGGGGTTTGGTGTACACGTCAAGAGAGATTGAGTAGGTAATGAGGTGGTGGTCCGACCAAGAACAGGGAGTTTTGGACTCAATTGAGATATTGCAATTGAGGTCTGCTAGCCAGTCAAGAGCACACCCTTTAGTATGTGTAGGTTTGCTGATGTGTTGACAGAAGCGTAGGGCAGTTAGAGAATTGGATAGTGAGGTGGCGTGTAGGTCGGTATGGTCATTAAGGCAGGGATTAAAATCCCACAGGAGGATCACTTGTGAGCAGAGCTTTATATTGTGAACCAGTGTCTGGAGAAGTCTTCCTCCAGGGTATTGATGGCATCAGGTGGGCAATAGACAACATGGATTGTAATGGTGTTGGTTGGGGTGATGATCAGTTTTAGAGAGAGGATGTCACAGGGTTCGTTGAGCGAAGTATTGAGTTGCCTAATGTGTATGTGGTCTTTAGCTATGAACGCAGTTCCTCCTCCTCTGGAGTTAGATCTATCACTTCTGAAGATGGTGTATCCTGGTGGGATAGCCAGGGATGGGGCCGGGCCTAAGGCTGCATGAAGCCATGTTTCAATGACAGCTAAGGTATCTAGATGGTTAACTCTCAGAAGATCGTGGATATCAAGTGCATGGGCGGGGAGTGAGCATGTGTTGATCAAAGCCAGGTTGAGAGCTGGTTTAGTAGGGTTGTTAGTCCCTAGGTCTGATTTGGGCAAGGGCAGACTAATGAGGACAGAGGAGTTAGTGATTATATTAGAGGCTGCAATGGCTTTGTTCAATGGTTGTACCTTGGGCAAAGTTGCAGCATAGGGGGTTGTGTCTGTGTCGATTGGGATAGTATTTAAGTGCATGGTATTTGGATAAACCTCAATGCTGAGAGTAGATACGCAAGGCACCGTATTAGGAGTGGTGAGCATATCAATGTTAGTGGCAGTGACATGGGGGGGCACAACTGCAGGGATGGAAGTATTGGTGGCAGTAGCAATGGAAGCCATGGAACTCATATCAGCATTTGTGGCAATAACATGGCGAGTGAGGGGAGCAGCTGCATTGTTGCTAGTAGCAGCAGTAGAGAACATGTCAACATTTATGGCAGTGTCATAGTAAATAGGGGGCGCAACTGCAGGTATGACATTGTTGGAGACAGTCGCGATAGAGCACATATCAGAATTAGTGAGGGTAACATAATGACTAAGGGGGCCACTGCACACATAGTAATATTGGTGGCAATAGCAGTAGGATACATGTCGACATTTGTGGCAGTAGCATAGAGGGGAAGGGGAACAGCTGTGTAGGTTGTAGTGGCAGCGGTATACATATCATATATATATGTGTAGCAGTGACGTGATGACTAGGGGATGCAACTGCAGGCACAGCAGTATTGGAAGCAGAGGCAGTAGAGCACATGTCAACATTTTTGGCAATAGAGCACATAGCAACATTTGAAGCAGTATCGTAGGAAGTAGGGGGAACGGCTGCACACGCAGCAGTAGCAGTGGCAGAAAAGCACATATCAACATTTGTGGAAATGGAGCTCATATCAACATTTGAAGCAGTATCGTAGTAAATAGGGGGAGCGGCTGCACACATAGCAGTAGCAGTGGCCATAGAGCACATATCAACATTTGTGTCAATGGAGCATATATCAACATTTGTATCTGTACCATGATAAGTAGGGGGAGCGGCTCCGCACGTAGCAGTATTGGTGGCAGTAGTAGCAGTATACATAACAGCCTTTGTGTCAGCATCATAGTTGGTTACAAGAGCTTAGATATAAGTAGTAGATGGGTTGAGCTTGTTTGATAGATGTACCTTGTTAAGCTTGGGGGTGGTATCGAAAGCCAAGGGAGTGAGGGCATCACATGTGGTGATAGTAGGCACTTTAGTGTTGAGGATGCTGGGGTGAGAGGCTACATGAGCTGTGGGCTGCTGACCCAAGGGGGTGATAAGCTTGGACTAAGGCAACATTCTTCAGTATGGGTGCCTGTGAGTTAGATACCGAGCCATTGGTATTATTTGTGCTAGTGCCCGGGCCAATGGGTTCTGGTGCCAAAGAGGGTTCAGAGTCAGCTTCGGGCGTAGGTGCCGGTGCTTTGTACTGGGTTACACTAGCATTGTGCATAGTGAGCTGGTAGAGAGTGCTGTAGTTCATAGGTGCGAGGAGGTTCCAAGAAGAGGGCTAGTGGCTGCAGCAGTGAGGAGGCACAGAATCGGTTACTGTTGAAGCGAGGGGCTCTTGATATGGGCTAATGTGGGAGTTGGCGGCACATATCAAGGACGAGTATGTGAGGGAAGACATGTTGTTGCATGTTTTTTGGAGCAGAGTGTGGTTTCTGACTTGTGTCGAGGGGATATATGTGGTTGCGTGCTTCATTATTATGAGATATTTGGGTTGTAAGCGAGGTCTTTGGCATCACGTTTGTTTGATAGTTTCGCTGGTCAGCTGGTTAGCATAGATTCCTACATGCGCAGGAAGCGCAGCGGGAGTAGGAGGGTGTGGGGTAAGTGGCTACAGAGTCTGATTTACTGTAAGGGGCTCTGCTGTGAGTGCCATTGTGCAGGGGCAGGGGAAGGGTGTAGAGGCTGGTAGCGGGATGTAAAGTGCGGCGACGAGGTGAATTACAAAGGTAGGTTTTGGATCCGTTGTACATGCAGGCTTATCCTAAAGGGCGTTTGAAGCCTCGGAAGAGGGATGAGCCTTACCTTTCCTCTGGTGCTCCTGTTGGTCATGAGGTACGACCTGTGTGCAGGCAGGAATGTTATGGGATCAGCGATTCTGGTCGAGATAGGCTGGGGTGTGAACGTGATAATAGTAGAACCCAAACATCAGCAGCACAAAAAAATCCCAAACGAAAGATTTTCCAATCAAGTATCTGTAGAAATACATATATTGTATTTAAACAAACCAATATGCAATTGACAATCTTGAAAAACAATAACAAATGCCCAACGAGTGTGGATAGAGTATATTGCCTGTAGGGTCGTCACGAGAGGAGTGCAGGGGGGGCAAACTGCCCCGGGCCTCGCGCTTGCTGGGGGCCTCGCGGCCCCCTCTCCTAAGTGGAAGGCAGCACCGTCTCCCGTTCACACGGGGGACTGTGCTACCCCTGCAATGATTTTGCTGTTTCTTTTGAAGCCGTTTGGCTCTGCAAGAAACAGCAAAATAATGGGAGAAAGCAGGGCTCAGAAGTGGGCTCTGCTGCCTCCTGTCATTCAGCTGAAAAGGTGGACATGCTGAATGACAAGAGAGGACTCCTCTCCTGCCAGTCGGTGTGACCACGCTGACTGATGGGAGAGGAGTTCTCTCTTGTCAGTCAGTGTGTTCACATTGCTCAGCATGACCACGCTGACTGACAGGAGAGGACTCCTCGCCTGTCAGTCAGTGTGTTCATGTTGTCAGCGTCATCACACTGACTGATGGGAGAGGAGTTCTCTCTTGTCAGTCAGTGTGTTCATGTTGTCAGTGTGATCACGCTAACTGATGGGAGAGTTCTCTCTGGTCAGTCAGTGTGTTCACGTTGCTCAGCATGACCATGCTGACTACAGGAGAGTTCTCTCTGGTCAGTCAGTGTGTTCACGTTGCTCAGCATGACCACGCTGACTGACAGGAGAGGACCCCTCTCCTGTCAGTCAGTGTGTTCATGTTGTCAGCGTGATCATGCTGACTGATTGGAGAGGAGTTCCCTCTTGTCAGTGTGTTCACGTGGCTCAGTGTGACCATGCTGACTGATGGGAGAGGAGTTCTCTCTTGTCAGTCAGTGTGTTCATGTTGTCAGTGTGATCATGCTAACTGATGGGAGAGTAGTTCTCTCTTGTCAGTCAGTGTGTTCACGTTGCTCAGCATGACCATGCTGACTGACAGGAGAGAAGTTCTCTCTTGTCAGTGTGTTCACGTTGCTCAGCGTGACCACACTGACTGATGGGAGAGGAGTTCTCTCTTGTCAGTCAGTGACTGATGGGAGAGGAGTTCTCTCTTGTCAGTGTTTTCATGTTGCTCAGCATGATCTCGCTGACAGGAGAGGACTCCTCTCCTGTCAGTCAGTGTGTTCATGTTGTCAGCGTGATCATGCTGAATAATTGGAGAGGAGTTCCCTCTTGTCAGTCTGTGTTCACGGTGCTCAGTGTGACCATGCTGACTGATTAAAGAGGAGTTCCCTCTTGTCAGTCAGTGTGTTTACGTTGCTCAGCATGACCATGCTGACTGATAGGAGAGGACTCCTCTCCTGTCAGCCATTGTGTTCATGTTGTCAGCATGATCATGCTGACTGATGGGAGAGGAGTTCTCTCTTGTCAGGCAGCATGTCTACATGTCGGCTGCGTGGATGCTTTTTAAGGGTGCATGGAGGTAAGGTAAGTGTTTTTTATTTTAAATTAAAAGTGTATTTGTGTATTTAAATTAAATTAGTATGTATATGTGTAAGCATGAATGCATGAGTGCATGTTGGTGTTTGTGTCAATGCTGTTTGGTTTTATGTATACATGCATGTATGGAGTTGTGTAACTGGTGGATGAATGCATGGGTGAAAGTGTTTTTTGTGAGTGTGTGTTCAGCACCACCCCTAAATGTAGCCGCCCTGGGGGCCACTTCATTAAGGGGTGGGTTCATGGAATCAGAGGTGCACCTAGGCTAAAATGTCAGAGGGAAAGGGGACTAACACTTCAAATGTTGGGAGAGGCGCTAACTTGAGAGGCTGTGAGGAAGGGGCAAACCTCCTTGTGTGGGGGCACCTAACATCTTTCCACATTTCGAATGAGACTATTCTGGTGAAGCTTCAATGTTACAAGCAGCTACCTCTTGCCTTCATTTCTGAAACATCACACTTAAGGACTGCTGTGAGAATGAGATATCTCATGTCACCACTTCCCTTCTAACCTCTCCCCTGGCATGCAAGTGCTAACCCCACATCACAATTTCAATTACCTAAAAATGTATGGATATGAATGCAAGTGCTAACAGTGAAATGACATCTCATGGCCATGCAAAATCCCTATGGCAATTCTCACCCAAATCCTGCCCTCCCCACCCAAAACACCTCCTCACTGGAACTCTTTGAGCGAGCTTTAAACATGCCTTGCCATCAAACGCTGCCCTCAATGTGCCTGCAAGTGTTTCCTCAAAGGAGTCTTCTGAGAATTCATGACTTCATTGGAGTTGTAAACACGTAACTGGTGTAATAAAAATGTCTTAATCAGGTCTGCCTTTGGACACTCAATTTTAAAACACCCTGCATGTTTTTCACTGAAGTTCTTTTAAAAATAAGCATTGGCAAAGCCAACAGTTTTGGCTTGTGTATAAGTATTAGGCATTTACCAGGTAGGGGTGTTACGGTATTAGTTTTATGACGGTACAATAACCTTCTTGCCAAATGACGATATATCATGGTTATCGCGGTATAGCAGGTGGAGTTAACTAATCTTAACAAATATTTTCTAAAAGGGCATAAGTTGTCACATTTATCATCACAAACAAAACCAGGCACCCAGGGCCAGAATTGGGCTTTTTAACATACTTTCCACTGAAATGCCACCCCTTGTTCCACCAAACGCAAACACACGTGTGGTGAGGAGGAGGAGGGGGGGGCCTGCTGCGACTGGCAAAGCAAACTGAATAGCTTTTCTTAAGTGGTCATTTAGGCTTTTAGCTCCCCCACTGGCTACTGGTGAAGATGAACATGTTGCCATCTTGATAACCTGCATGCCACAGATCAATGGAGTCTGATGGTAGTATACGCTTGTGCGCATACACACACACATGCACTCTCACTTTACGTTACAGCCTTTAGTTTGCTTCCGGGCCAAAAGGTGTTCAGTAATCACGGACATGTTACCCTTTGGTATGGCAGCAGGGAATACCCACAGAGATGAGAAAATTTTGCAGTGTGACTTATTATATGTAAATTTAATGATAGAACCAGGGAAATCCCCCATTGTCATATGTTTAGAAAACATTATCCATTATAAATATATAAATCCCAAAGCCGCCAACCCAAAGTCCCGGGAGGATAGCTCAGCTGCAACGTGCGCGCCTGGTAAGCAAGACGACACGAAGCAACACAGGTTCGATCCCCGGGTCTGCGCTTAGAAACCTCTGCGTGTTTAAGCGCGTTATAAATACGCAACTAAGACGAAAACAATTGCGCAACTAAATAAACAAAAACAATTTCTTTAACAGTGCCTCGATGCCCGCGGGCTGTGTTAGCGCTTTAAAAAAAAAAGTAAACCCTTTTCCTTATTGGCACTGTATTTATTCTTCCTATTGCTAACATATTGATTTTGTGTCAGGCACGTGTGGTTTATGGAATGGCATTAAAAACTGCTCAAACTGAAACTACTTGGCAGACGGCACATCCAACAGTGCAAGACCAAGACTGCGCAGCACTTGCTTACTGCAGCCTTTCCAAATCAGATTGAAAAGCACACTTAAAGGTATGAACGGTATACCGGTATAAACAATGTTACGGTTATTATTGTTCAATTAAGTGGTTCACGGTATCTTTAACGGTATACCGTAATACCGTTACATCCCTATTACCAGGCACTGCTATTAGCTGCTCAGGTACTCAAACCATTTTGCACTGGCACTATCAATGGCCAGCTAATAACAATACAGAAGTCCCTTTCCCATGCCTTCATGAATGCCCAAGCTGTTAGCATTGCCAGTGCTCTTTTTGCTTTACCCTTGATGCACAGGACTATGCGTCAAGGTTAAAGCAAACATACTACTTGGTTAAATTGGCCCACATTGAATGTCGGCCAATCTAGCCAATAATAACACTTATGGTACACAGTCAGCCTGGATATACTTTCTGTGGCATGGCATTTTTACTGGCTCGGAGTCCGTACATGCTAATAATGGCATATATTGATGCAGCCTGCATCGGCATAATTAGAACAACCAGCATGAATATATATTTTTATACTAGCATATCTCGCGTGGAAAGGCGGCATGAAATGTATTGGAAAATGTTCCTATGCGCAATTTGTGATATGCAACTATTGGGAATTTCCATGTGCTTCCATACAAAACCAATTGCAAACTGTTTGGATTTCTACCCAATTTTGCAAAGAAAGTGCTGTAAAATGCATACTTTTAACCCAGTGTTTCAAACATTTTCTTGCGAGAACCCCCCTCAAGCAACACTTTGGTTTGGGCTCCCTCAATCTGCTCTGTTGATCCTGCCTAACTGGCACAAACATTTAAGCCTCTTAAGTTCAGAAATGTACCAGCCTCCACTGTACATCACTTGTCACTGTGTATGATGTGTGTTTTAATGCACACACAGGGGCAGGGTGCTCCTTAATGATATGATATGGCATTTATAACGTGCCTGTTCTAACGAGTGTTTCTAGGCGCGAAAAGGCAAGGAGGGAGAAACAAAAGAGTAGGACAAAACACAGATCATACTAGGCCTTGTGTCATTCAGATCGTGCAAGAGCAGGGAATTGGGAGGGGAGAAGTGCCGAGGGTGGGGTAGGATGCAGAAGTGCAGGAACAAAGGAGAAACACGAGTGCAGCCAACGGGTGGCAAGTGCGGGTACTCATAAGTGCAGCCAACGGGTGGAGAATAAGTGCAAGAGAGGGGACTGTAGGGTTACAGATACAGACCACAAGTGCAGGGGAGCCAAGAGGCAGTGCAGGATTGCAACAGGACAGGCAGGGACCAAGGCCCGAATTAAGAGCTTGACCAGGTGACCAGTACATGGATCAGGCAGGTGATCAGCAAGGGAGAGGAAGAGAGAAGGCAGAAGCAAAGAGACCGGTCTTGAGGTGCTTCCGGAACCGGAGATGGTTCTCCTCAAGTTTCAGTGAGGCAGGGAGGCTGTTTCCAGAGGGAGGCCCCAGCCGAAGAAAGAGATCTGCCCTCAACTCTTTGCTTGGAAAAGTGACTGACCTTCAGAGAATTGGGGGTGGCACAGTGGAGAGCTCATGCCATCTTATATATATTTATTTATATGATAAAAAAGTTAGTCTGGCATGAACCTTTCTTCAGTAGAGAAATCTAACTTTGCTGTAGTTGATTTGGAGTTGTAGTAATAAACCATATTTGGGATCCTGCACACAAACTCAAGGGGAGATTTCTCGAGTCTCCTGTTTGTGGATGTGACGCCGCTGGCACAGTGCAAAAAATTGTAAGGGGGCCTCACCAAAGTTTTGCCCCGGGCCTCACCACATCTTCTGACAGCCTTTCTCATACGCATCTGGATACAGGAGTGATAGTCGCCACAAGCATCATACTCGACCCCAGTATATTTATACTGCGGAGTGTAACTGATCTCCAAAGTCCAAACATAAGGAGTGGTCTGGTGATCTTTCTGCCAGTAAATACCATCAGAAGTGTTTTTTTCCAATTGATGATCAGACCATTGGTGTCAGCGTATGTCAGCGTATGTCCACAAAGCTTCTGCCGATCTCAGGATACCCCCAAATTTATGATCGAGGATAACCAAATCATCGGCATATGCCAAGACTGTACAGTGAGCAGAACCAACATTAGGGTGACAATTATGTACTGCAGAAAATGGAACAGGAAGATCGGATACAAATAAGTAAAATAGCGGTCACACATCCTTGTTTAACCCTGCAATTCTGTCTAATTGATTCAGTAATTGTTCCCTGTGAGTCCAGCCTAAAACAGACCATGGTATCTTTATGTAATAAATTAAGATAGTATAAAATTCCAGAGGGACAGCCCATACTTTGTAATTTGTACCAGAGACACTTCCTACACACTGCATCAAATGCAGCTTTAGAATCAATGAATAAAGCATACAGTGGAGGATTGTTAGGCCACAGCGCTATGGTACACAGATTGTCTAGTATTAACAAGTTATGTGCAGTGGAATAATCATATCTGAATCCACTCTGGAATTTATCAAGAATACCCTCCTTGGATTCCTAGGCCTGCAGCTCCTGGAGTATAAATGAAGCACAGGGAAACTGTACTATCTAACGTAGACAAAAGCCTATAGTTTCCAGGTTCTGTCTTAACACCTCCTTTAAACACCAGCACTAAAATTGTTGTTTGCCAAGAGCTGGGGATTTTCCCCTCAGTAAGCACCTTGTCAAAGAAAATTTTGAGCAGGCGGGACCAGAAGAAAGTATTATTTTTAAGAACCACATTTGCTAAACTATTAGGGCCGGGAGCCCTAGATGATTTGAGATTCTTAATTTTCAGTTCAATGTCATCAGCCTTTATGATGAATGACGGGCAGGCTGGATTGATATCGAGTCCTGCCTGCTCCGAGGAACACTTGAGGGAATTGTGTTTAACAAGGAATGTGCACCAAGAGTGAGCACTAATAGAATTAATAAGAGAATGCTGTTTGTTACCTTTACTTTCACCCAGAAGTGCCCATATACTACGGGTATTTCTGCTGCATAAAATCTTTACAGTTTGCTACCATATAGTATCTTTACAGGAGCATCTCCATTGCGTAAACCAAGTCTGGTACTTATTTGTAAATTTTCTAGGTACCTGGTAAAAAATCGCCAACGTTTGGCCCACCTTCTTGGTCTTCTCTCGCCCCTTAATTTACGTTTGGCGTCTCTGGTAGTTTTAACATAGCCCTTCCCTTTCTGAGATGGTCTTAGAAGTTGTATGGGAGCAAGAAAAGAGAGTTACCCAAAATCTCTACCTGCCTTAGTAATATTATTCTCGGACCTAACAATTTGTGATTTGAAGCCAGATCACCCAATGATTTAGTACTGATTTTCAGGGTGAGACTACTAAGACTCAGAACTAATGCTTCATGATCACTCTATAGATTTTGACTAACAGACATATTGTTTATCAAGGCAGCAACATCACAGCTGGTAAATATGTAGTCTAGTGTGCTAAAGGAAGAGCCCCTACTCCAGGGAGCCTTTTCCGGGCAGTCACTTTTTGTTTGTCCATTCACAAATTTCTAACTCCCAGCAGCCAAAGATGTTTAGCCAGTTAGCTCCCTCAGTGTCCTCCACTAGGTATTCCATAGAGCTTTTAGATCGCAGGGCAGGGTTAGAGGAAATACCTGTCCCTCCCATAATATGGCAGTTAAACTCCCCTGCTACAACAATAAAATTGCTGTTGGAACTATTAGCCCACTGAATGAAAAGATTGTGCATTTCCTCTTGAAGTTGCTCTCTTAGACTCACCCCCGGGGGGTTATATATATATATTCACAAGTAGCATTTTCTCCCAGTATCCCTTGACTGGGATAGTAACTTCCACAGCAATAATATGCTCGCTTGAGGTAGTGGGTATCTTACAAGACTTCAGGGTGTGAATCACTCCAATGATGAGCCCACCAAAGGGTCTACCCCTGTGTCCCTTTTCCACCAACGATTGGTGCACAGTATATCCATGCATTACAATTGGCTCAATGAGCCACGTTTCCTGCAGAAAAAATAACATGTGATTAGTGATATAAGACAATGAACCATCAGGGGTCAGAAAATGGTGAAATCCCTAGGTACTCCAGAGCAGTATAGTACAATCTCACTGTTTTTGTGCAACTATCAGCAATTAATCCGCCATTCACTTTAACATGGTTTGAATGTCTGACATCTAAACTGCATTCCCTGTTGGGAAATTGGGTTTGCTTGACTTATTGTTTTCCCCAACACTGATCTTGGGAGGAAGAGAAAGGTCCTCCTGCTCAGGACAACATCAATTCCTACGTTTACTGTCCGTAAAATTTCCTGATATTTGCGTAGCAATTGTGCCGTAGCTAGAAGCTTGCAGTGGATTGCCATAACATTTGAGTTTGTGCCTTTCAAAGGTTCAAAGAATTCAAAGTCTTCCGACAATAGAATTCGTAGTTGAGGGATTTAATGTAATTGTGTCAGAAATGCTTATATAGGTAACCATTTCTTCCGGCATTTCTGATTTAAATTCTTGATAATACAAGTTTTACTTTCCAGCAAACTGTTTGCAGATACTTTCCCAGGCTGTAAATCTACAGGTACTATGAGACACAGAACTGGAGTCTTCACCTTCCTGTTTGGCGTAGAGAAATTGGTCAGAGGCTTGCCCCCATTTTGGGATAAATCTAATTCCTGCTGATTAGTGCATGACATAGAGATTTCATCAATTTTTTCGGGGATTATCCAACTGGTCAGGCTGCCTGCCCCTTTGTTTCGGCGCTTCTTAGAGCACACATCCCTTTTCTTGGTTTTTTTTTATTTCTTCCATAGGGGTATTGTATTTGTAATTGGTGATGCCACTTTGCATGGGATATCCCGAGAAGCCGCCCTCCGCGCCAAACGGCGCTGCATCCTTGAGAAGAATATTGCAGAACTCTCCATGTTATCTCCATTTGTCTCAATATTGAGCGGTGCTTCAGTCATAGCATGGGAACCAATGGGAGATGTTGTTGCCACAGCTTCATTCACCTTCTCATAAGTGGGATTGTTAGAATTCAATGATGTTAAAGTATTCTCATGAATACGCCCACACAATTTCAGTAAGATTTTCATTGCAAATTGTAGTGATGCCATGGTTGATTCGATTTCAGCGTATGCCATAGGGTTTGGAAGAGATGCTTCCTCAAACTGCACTGCTCCCTGTGAGTCAAATACTAGATTAGGAGATTAATTGTCCAGAAGGCAACATAGGTGCTAGGCTTTCTTCGGCTCAGAACACTTGCGCACATGCAATTGCTTCACCCCTGTTGCGAGTTGGGGGATTTACAGTTGCAGGGGTCATGGATCTTGGATCTTTGTAAATATAAGCATAGATCAAGCAATTAGTTATTATCAATGTCATCGTAATTCATATAACCCGAGGACACGCCTCCCACCTGGTTAACACACTCTGGCACTTCATCTGTCATAGGGCCTTTTTCACTCAGCATCCCAGCTTGAAAAAATGAGGAACAAAATTTGCTATGTGTGTACAGAGTCTCTTTAAGAGCCGAATCCGGGGCTACGGCGCAGAGCACCACACTCCCTGGAATGGTGTTGGGCACACCGTTAGCTGGGCTATGATCGCACAACCACACTCCCGCCGTTACTGCTATCCAATCTGAAGTAATAAAATTAATTAAAAGGAAGGAAAAGCAAGGGGAAACTTTATGGTCCCAAACGCTCATAGTGACACAATACCTGGGGGCCGTTCCGTTGCTGTGGACCGCCGTTTAAGGTAACACGGAGGTATGTAGAAAAGGGAAACCCATATCCCGCTCACCGTCTCACAGGTACACGGCAACACACTCCATCCACACTCGCTCTGCTACTCGCTTCGCGGGGAGTCTATTGAGCAAGTTGCAAGTCACTGGGTCCGCCTCCTCGAAAGTAAAAAGCACAGAAAGACTCCAACAGCGTACTGCAGCCCAATTGACTGCATTAATCTGTGAATTTACACAAAAGAGAAGTGTATACTCATTATGGGGTTCTCGCCGACTCTACATACAGTGCCTGATCCAGAGTGTGGTTTATGGACTGGAATCTTTGATTAAGATTGACTTTAAGTGGTTTCAATTAATAGAGAGTAGGTTTTGGAGGAAGTAACTTGGGCTACCCACCTATGGCAATCATTAGATTAGAGGTTGGCATTCTTTCACTGAATTCATTGGTATTAAAGAAAAGAGCAGAACTATATGTTAAGATGTGCAGCACCCCCACAAATATGCTCTTGGCCAGTATATGAGAAGAAGCATGCAGAGAAGATTCTTGCCTCAAATAGAGTATGAACATCTTCTTCAATGACATAGGTTGGACCCCTAAATGGGGAGATGATGTCACGATGCCCGCTCCCGGGGAGCCGGCTCAGGCCCTGCGTCCCCGAAAGCGGACATCAAGTCCCCTGGGAAGGTCCCAGCAACCTCTTATAGGGGCCCTTTGGACAGCGTCCTGGCGCCTATGGCGCCAGGCTCATAGAAAACGTCAGTCCTGGCGCCATAAGCACCAGGCTCATTATGAAAGTGTTTGGGTGCACTTACCTGATGCAGACCATGCTGCAGAACCACGGCCTCCTTGAGGCCTGAAAGGAACTACTTTACCTGTGGGACTCATTTACCACCCGGGCGTGGTCGGGGAAGGATACATACCTGATTGGAGGAAGGACACATTCTAGGAACTTCTTCCAAGGCTATTTAAACCACACCCGATCAGCCACACGTGCTTCGCGTTGTTCTGCATCTAGCAGCTGGACGCTCACTGTGTCTGCTCCTGCATCTTGACTTCTGCCACACCTGCCAGCATCCTGAATCACCTGCAAAGGAAGGGAACAAGAGAACAGAAGAAGGAAAAGGCCTCACCTGCTAAATCTGCATCCCAGAGACATTTCGCCGACAATCCTGAAAAGGAAGACATTTATTTTTAAAAGCACATCGCATCGATCTCTGCAGCGCCGCATTCTACTCACCTTTACAGGGCGCCTCCATGTTCAGCAGCGACCATCCGGATTCGCAGTCGCGCCCCCGCGCCAAGGGAGAAAAAGACAAGAACAAAGGTGAGAGAAAGAAGGGAAAAGGGAAGCTGAAACTCCATGTCAAGACTTACCTGTTGGGTCATTCCCTTTTCATTTCGGGTCCGCGCCGCATCCAGGCATTTTCGGACCCCGGCCCCTAGGGGGGAAAAGACATCAGCGTTAATGAGTGAATGAAAAGACATTACCAAAACACTCATTAAAGACTTACCTGATTTCCACAAGGATTTCACCGCTCACCTCGGGTCGGTGCCTGTTCCCCGGCATTCCGTACCCCGGCCCCAATGGGGAAAAAGACACAAGCATTAGAAAATTAATGCATGGACACAAGGGGAACCACTTATAGAAAAACCTACCTGGAAGCCAAGCAAGTTTGGTTCTCACCCATACGAAAATCCAGTGACGTAACTGGATACCAACGCGCCCCTGCATCAGAAGCAGGATGGAGAGCTCGTCCTTCCAGACCCTAAGGTGAGACGCTACGGGGAAGCACAGAAGGGTTTTGAGGAGGGTGAGAGGGGTAAGTGGGAGGCCGATTGCATTACCCCGCAGACAGTTAACCCCCTATTCTCACCTACAGAAGGATACTTCTGTGAGTCAGACAAGCCAGATCTGGGGCCCGGTCCAGTCCGTCTTCCGAACCCTGCGCATCACCTTAGACGAGGTCACAGCAGCGCGAACCAGGCCAGCGCCCCCGCGGGAGTCAGGTGAGCGTTACAGATGACTATGCCAATATGAAGGACGCTCTGGGATACTGTATGGATCTTTGGGATTGGCATCTGAGTCGACTGAAAAGTTATTAATTTGTTGCGCTTGTACTATATATACCTTCAAGAGAGCGCAAAAATACCTGAATTTATGCCTTTCCCCCAACCTTAGAAGATTCATTCTTCTTTTAAGAATGAATCATTTACCAGTGCTGGCAGTAGTGGATGTGGAACGCTCTGTTGGCAAAGAGCAATGCTTCTGCCGTATATGTCTCAATAGAGAGGTGATTGAGGTGATGAAAAACGTTTTAACCAAATGCCCCATGATGGGAGAAATCTACGCTATCCATCAATTGGGGACGATAAAAGACCAGATATTTTGGTACCAGTGTATCATTACCCATAACTTAAGCCTGCTCATGTCTTTTTTTAGGATATAGACGGCAGTGGTTAAACGCTGGACTGCCGATATCTAAAGTTATATGGGGGCACCATTGTGTGTATAGTGAAAATCTTGATTTGCAGTTGCAGATTAGGGAAATTGCCTGTATAGTAAACTTCACACCAGCTACAACACACACTGTTGAATTGTTGAACTAATGGTGTTTGACGCTATAATATGGATAATATGCGTATGCCTCTGTTCTCTGTTTACTAATTTGGAATCAATTGAATTGTGTGAAGTCAATGGAATTACGATTGTTTATTATTTTATGTATTCTACTTTCAATGTGAAATATCTAAGTACTGGGCTTGTTGGTGCTGTTCTTGTTGGTTGAACAGGGTTCAAGGTCTGTGGGCCTCATTACGAGGTTGGAGGAAGCCATGGTGCTATTAGTACCATGGCTGCCTCCAAACCGTTTCTGTGTCTGGGTCGGGGTAGTCAGAATGGGGACTTACCAGGTCATTCCAACCTTGGAGGACCCGGTAAGTCCCCATTCTGAAAACCATTCCCCCATTCCCATTCGAGCCCCCATAGGGTTCAATGGTAATGGGGAAGGAGCAAACTGAGCCAGTTATTAGCTCCCTGGTCCCTTAGCGGCTCCCGCTAAGGGTGGCTGGTAAATCCAGCCGGCCTTAGTGGGATCCGCTTAGGGACCTCGGAATGCTGCGTTAGGGGGTAAATGGCACCGGCATTCTTACCAGTGCCGTTAACCCCTTACCGCCAGCCTTGTAATGAGGCCCTGTGTCTTTTCGGATGTGTACAGAAGCTCTATGCAGTTCGATACAGCATTCAAACAGTGCAGTCCGAAGAGTCCACCAGGCTCAGTTCGGCAGTCGAGTTGGGTTGAGATGATGACTACCACTGGATTGAGATGGTGAGTGACATGATGCTTACAGTGGTTTGAAATCTTGGTCAATTTGGTGAGAAGATCCTGGTAGTTTGATGTACTATTTGAAGACAAGCGGTTTGAAGACTCTTGCAGTGGTGAGCTTCTGTTTGAGCCAAAATGGCAATGATCCCAGCTAGTGCGTTGCGGTGTCAAACTAGTTGGATAGATGCAAGCAGCAGTTTGAAGTTGGATGAGAGTGCCACTGCAGGTACTGTGTAGCTTGGAGTGTTTGAATCTGGCTGCAGTCAGTTTGAGTGTGGTTCAAATCCCAGAAAACAGAAGTTGAGCTGTGTCTGGCTTTTCAGGGTGCTGGAAGTTCCAATATACGGGCTCTGAACAAGGTCCTTTTCTCTTTGCCTCCTGTCAAGGGAGCTTAGATGGTACTTGAGAGGTCCTTCATAGCCAACGAGGAGCCTGAATCCAGTGCAGCTGGCAAAGTGCAACCTTAGTCCAAAGGCAAGTCTTCCCCAATGTTCTCTGGGGATGGTTAGGGGACAGATCCTGCCTCTGCCTTGGAACCACTCTATCTTCACCTCACAACTGGAGGACTTGGGAATGGATTGCACTCTCAAAAGAGGTCCACAGAATACTTCAGTTCTTCTTAACTTAAAAGTCCAAAATGAATCACAGAAGGAAATGGAGACCCATCTCTATAATGAGGGGATTGGACAAGATCAAGTCTGCTGTAAGGGGTCCAATCTCTGTCACAGAACCCAGAGTACCTTGTTCTGCAGGAAGGAGAAAGAGCCCAACAGGAAAGAAAGACGGTAGAAACCTTTTCTGTCCTGTCAGGCTACTGTATCCCTTTCCAAGCAGGCAGCTTTAAAGGCCATTTGGTATACCACAGCCTGGTGGGAGGCTGAACTTTGTTATGGGTGTGCCTCTTTTATGTATGGTTCCCAGGAGGTGTCCCAGTGAGAGTTCTTGTGCAGCTGGGGAGGTGTTACCTATCGTCCCAGACAATCAAATTCCTGCCTTTTGTCACACTTGTTTATGCACAGAGAGTCAAGTTAGCTTGAATCCACATAGACTTTCCATAGCTGACCAAAGCTCATAGGGATAACGCACCACCACATAACATATTTGTAGAGCACACATTCACCAGAGGGGCATCTTGACGCTATTGACAGATAACAGATGTATGTGTTTACCCCAATTAATGGTACTCATGACATCTGTATGATATCAATTTTGTGTGGGTTTAATAAATGTGTGCAACATCAGTATACATTCAACCTGGTTCTGCAGGGACATGGTGTCCCAGCATCTGTCAAGGAGGTGCATGTGGCCTTTGAACCTGCTCTGTGCCACTAAAAAGCTGGCACTGCAGATGAGGAGATAGATGTAGCAGGGAACATGTCTGTACTATGCTTTTGGGATTAAGCTTTTTTAAAAAGGGTGTCTAGTTTGCAGACCAACTTTTCTGAGATGGATTGCCTACACCATTTTATTCATTAAACATCATTAAACAATGTTTGGAAATAAATATGCCGAAAAACATAAAAGAAGAATGGAAAAGGAGACATATGGTGTCCAATTTCATAGTGCTAAATGTTTTAGGTTCTATGTTAAATAATTTGTGTTGCATGATTGCACAAAAAGCATTAAGCAAAATGTTTAAAAATTAAAAGTTTGTGACCTTGGGCACACAATGTTAAATAACGCTTTTTTATGAACGGTTTGCATAGTAGCGTGATGCAAAGGTGGGAGCCTGTAGCCTGGCAGGCATTCAGGTGCAATTGTTATTTTATTTATTTACAATTTTTTATAGAGCAAACTAGACAATCGAATTTATTGAAAATAACAGAATGAAAAATACAGTTCATATTTTTAATTCTGTTATTTTCATACATTCTATTGTCTAATTTGCTCTATATAAAAACTGTAAATAAATACAATAAAACCCTAATAATAAACTAATTCTGAAAGATGACCCTATCATTTCTGTATTGCGACGCATACTAAAACAATCTGAACTTTATAGAATTAGATACACACTTTAAGATTAACATTAAAACAGTTCAAACCTAAATAAAAACAATGTTCCATTATTTTACCAATCTTTCGAACTTTCAGGTAACTAAACATCACTCGTAACTCAATTGGGAATGCATGCCAGCATTTTGCTGCTGCTCCAGAAAATGAATAGTTCACAGGTCAATGAAACCTATCCCAAAGTCCAAGATTACTAAAATAGGGCCTAGTATAGCAAATGCCAACTACTTTGATGTGCTGAACCACATCTTGCCCATGATGATCAGTGCCACGCAAGTTCCATCCTAATGATTTATCTCTGATGATTATCTTCATAGCCAGCAATTATGCATCAGCACCGATCAGCTCCAATTGCATTAAGATACAGATGGTGCCATTTCAAATAAATCAAAGCCATCATTATTGTGACTGTGTTAAAAGTTCATTATGACATTTTTCAAACTTTACATACAGTACCTTTGCACGTGTGTTAAACTCTTCGAATAATTTATTATATATCACTATCCATGTGTAACTCGAATGATAATAGTTTGTCACATTTTATCCACAGTTAGAATAATTTACATTTTTAAAAATGTTTTCATGAAAACATTGTGGCCGAATATGGCAAGTCATCTACCCACAGCCAACACAGCATCTCTGAGGATGATGCTACATGTCTGACACCAATAAGTGGAGCAGGATTGTTTAATGGCACATGTGGTTGGGAAGGATTTCTCTAGTAGTGACCGAGAAGCCATTGCCAGACTTGCTGATGATGCCAGGGATTATTTTTGAACTCCATATACCATATCCCGGCTTCCCTAGATGATCTTGATTGACCAAAGTCTCTTGTGTGTATCCCCTACTCAGATGCCCCCTCTGACCTCCCTCAAGACATTCATGATGTGAGACGCAAAACAACAAAGGGAAGTGCCTTGATATTGTGTTGTGGAACATCGCCGGGTTAAACGACAAGGTCGACCAAGAAGATGTACTTGCGTTGCTAGATGACCATGATATCGTCTTCCTACAGGACACTTGGGCTATTGTCATGCTGGAAATATGAGAGTTTATCCTCTGGAAAAATCCGTGCAAAAGCACGTCAGAGGGAGGAAATTTGGTGGGTTAGCCATCTGTGTAGCCTCAGCCAAGGGAGGATCTATTGAGGTACTAAGCACAAATAGTAACAATATTATTGCCTTAAAGGGAAAGGTCCTCTTGAAATACAATCTCTTTCTCTTTAACTTGTATAATGCCCCAGCTCCAAAAGTACTAAACATTTCAATTCAGGTGTTAGAATCTTATCTGAACTTGTTAAATTTGATGGACTCTTTAAATTTAGGAGGCTGTTTTAAACTAAAACGAGAGTGTGAATTGTTTGGGTCCCATGTGTAGAAGATTCAAGACCTTGCAGTGAAATAACCCAGGCAGTTTTGCAGCATTCACGGGGGGATGCTCTAGGCCTCAAATGTAACAAGTTTCTATTGGAGTGGGGCCTAAGAATGGTTAATGGCAGAGTCCATCTAGATGTTTCTGGAAAAATTTCCTTTAGAAACTCCTGTTTTACGTCCATCATTGATTGTTTGATATTGAGAGTATGCGATTGGGCATACGCAAAATCATTTGAGGTTATTCTTAAGCCGGATAGTGACCATGCAGCTTTACCTTTTAACTTGATCTGGAGGATTAATCACCAGTGTCTCTTCTCCAGTTTGTCCAGTTGAGGCATCCTCGTATATGGGAAATTAAAGGTACTGGGCTAAACTATCTGCAGATCATATCACCCAACTGATAGTGAATTTCACTTCCATGAGATACTGTATTGCCCGGAAGAGAACTGTAGACCTAGCCTAGTAATATCACATTTCCAGGAATTCATAAAGGTCGCTGGGCTTCACTTACAATCGAAATTCCTAAATCCAGGAGTGAAAAGACGACATGTCTTGGTAGGCTGGTTCTCACAGGAATGTAAATTAGCAAAGCAAGAGCTAATAACTACCCTGAAATCCACTCCTTATAGCCCAGAGGATGTGAAATTAAAGAGGCCTGCTTTTAAGATCACCTGCTTGGGTGCAAAAAAGATCTGGACAGAGAAGAAGGCGCAGGAAATAGAAGAGGCTGCTCTCTCAAATAATTCCAGTAAATTGTGATTACTTGTGTCCCACTCCTTGAGTGAGCCCAAAGATTCTTAATCTGATTTATATGTTAGTCCCCAAGCTTGGATAGAGTACTTCTGGGAGATATTCTTGGCTGAAGGTTTAGGTAGGGAATCTTATCTTAACAACTCAGTTTATGCAAGTAACTTCTTGCACGCTTCACCAGCAGAGTTTTCATTAAAGGACGTCTGAGGAGCCATTCTTAAGCAAGAAGCACTCAAGAATCATGCAGCGATGCAATTCCGGTGGACCTCTTAAAGTAGAATCCAGACCTCTCGGCCACATTTTTAACCAGCGTATTCAACGTATTTAAGCGCCTTGATGCCCTCGGGCTTAGTGCACTTTATAAATGCCCAAATAAAATATTTTTATAAAGAAATAAATTAATAATGCTGTATGGGTCATTGGGCAAATTCCCAATATATACAAAGGGGGACCGGCCGGTTCCGTAATTATATCACCCAATTTCTCTTCTGGACACAGTTAGGAAATTATTTGGTAAATTGGTCGCTCCCAGACTTAATGAGTGAGTTGCAGGAGCGGGTAATTTAGCTGAGACCAATGGAGGTTTCCACACTGTGCTTGGTACAAGTTAGCAAATTTTCAGTGCATACCTTCTACTGGCTAAATACTATTACTTGGATAAAGCACCAATGTATTTAGCATTTATGGAATTCTCGACCGCCTTTGACACGGTGAATAGGCTAGTCTTTGGGCGGTCTCAGAAGGAATAAAAATACCTTTGCACCGTCTAAAAGGGATAGAGCTTTTACATTGTAAAACCCAGTCAGCTGTGCGTTTTGCACCAACAGGCAAGTGTACTCAGTACTTCAATATAGTCAGAGGGGGGAAACAAGGGTATGTTTTGGCTTCACTCCTGTTTAACCTCTACACCAATGCATTGGGCCTTCCTTACTACAGGCCAACACATTTAGCATGTTTCTTAAGAAGAAAATTAAAACTAACCAGAATATATTTTTATTTAAATCCCCAGATTGGTCCGAAGAGTATTGCTGGACAGATAATGTTGTTTTGTTCTATGCTAGTGGAGAACCTGGATCATGCTGGTTCATTTACCTTTAGTGCAGTGTCAGAGGACTGTGCTGCCTTGATATTAGAATCCCTTAAAACGACACATGATGTGTTGTTTTCAATGCCAACATATGCAGCAAGTCAGATGCATGTGGAGATTACACCATTTATGACTCTTTTCATAAATAAAGTGCCCCTGATACTAAAGAAAGCCAATGGTACACCACTTCTAAAAAACAATAAAATTGGACTCATCTAATCTGTATAACTATTGGCCGGTAGTGTGTTTCCTGTGGCCTGGCAAAATCCGGAAGAAGGTAATTACCCACCAGCTGTAGGATTATGTGGAAAAGAAAGTTTTGCTGGGCCCCTTTCAATCTGGCTTCCGGCCCAAGTTTGGGACTGAGGTGGCTTTGTTGGCAATACAGGATGACCTGTTAAGGGTCATGGATGGAAGAGAGCTGTCACTGTTGGTGATGCTGTACCTCTTCGTAGCCTTTGACATGGTTGACTATCACATCCTGCTCAGTCGCTTGAGAGATATAGGTCATGTCTCCAAGCATGCACAAGGATGGTTTGGATCTTTTCGAGTTGACCATCATTAACAGGTCAAGCTTGGTAGATTTATTTTGGATTGCATATCTCTGGGGTGTGGTATTCCACATGGCTCCTAACTGTCGCCTCTGCATTGTAATGCATATCTGTGGCCCTTAATGGATATCCTGAAGAGCCACAAGATGAACTTCCATCCTTATGCGAATGACACCCAGGTTTTCAATAAAATTGGAAAGTCCCCTAGAGAGACCATAACTTATTCCCTGTGATGTCAAGCACTTACAACAATATGCTCTCATTTGATGTTTGATTCTCTGTAATGCCATGCCTACCCATGTTGATATTCATGTTTTATTTCTTTTTGAAAAACATTTAATACAATGTGTTGAAAAATAATTTGAAATTTTGAGGAAGCGTTGCTCAGGGTTAAATGATGCCTTGACAATATGAGTGGGTGGAAGTCAGAAAATCAGCTGGAGCTGAATCCAACGAAGACTGAGTTGGCGGTGTTTGAATCGAAATATCTAGTCTCCACAGCAAAATGTTTATCTGTCCCTAGATGTCTTAGCACAGAGCTGAAATCCGCTTCCAAGATCGGAGTGAGGGCCAGCTCAGCACCAAGAAGCAGGCCATTTTGTACTCACTTTGGTTTGTGGAAGGTCTTACCATTCATCTCAGAGGAGGACCACGTGATTGTGATAGGAGCCTTGGTGGATATTCTGTCAAAACATTTTTATTGACTTCAAAAAGCCCAGAATGCTGCAGTAAGAATTGTTTGTCGGCTGAGTCGGCCCACTCATGTTTTGGCTTCCCACCGAACACTCCACTGGTTGGCCTTGGAGGAGAGAATTACATTTAAGGGGGCCTGCCTGATCCTTAAAGGTTTGCACAGAATTGCCCCAGCCTATATGAGGGAAAAAGCCAGCCTTTACCAGCCAACAAGGTTGCTAAGATCAGAGCTGTTGCTGATTGTACCCCCATCTTTTTATGATTTGCAGTGTTTGGCCCCAGACTGTGGAACAGTCTCTCTAGAGATAATAGAACCATTGAGTCATTCTATAATTTCTGCCAACGTCTGAAGACCTTTATTAAGGGCATGGCTGCCTCCATACTCGTAATGAGGCCCCTTGTCTATTATTTTAAGGAAAAAAGCCACTGTGTTGATGGGGCGATAATTGGCCTGGATGTAAGGATCAGGATGGAAGGGTCTAGCATTTGTTTTTTCAAAAGAGGAACTACCCAGGACTCATTAAGGTTGCTTGGGATGGAGCCAGATGTAAAGGATGAATTGATGAACTTTGACATGAAGGGTGCCAAATCTCTTGCTGCATCCTTGATGAGTTGAGCAGGGCATTGTTCGCCCTGACAGTTCGAGGGTTTAAGTGACAATATTACTTTTTGCGTCTCAAGGATGGAGACCTTGGAAAAGTTGAAGCAAGTTAGGTGGTTATGGAGGGGCATGGAGGGTTGTATAGTAAGGGGCGCTGTGGTGCGAGATCCTCATTTTTTTGCAATTGTGTCTTGGAGGGAATTTATTTTGTTAGCTAGAGCAGATTGAATGTTAGAACACCATATTGTATCCTTAGTACAGGTGTCTTGTACTGGGATGGGAGGTCCTAATTCTTTAAGAATTATGAAAAGTTCCTTCATGCTAGATTTAGCTTGTGATATTCTGTTGTTATACAATTCACGTTTCGCTAGACACATTTCTTTTTTTAAGATTGGTTCTGTTTTCTATGGAGGGGAGTAATCTCCAGGTTGTCTTACATTTTCTTTTCTCCAGACCTATGGTTTTCACCTGTGGTGTAAACTAGGAGCTAAGGTGTGCTTTAGGTTTGCTGTGTCTCATTTTGAGAGGGGTGATGGAGTCAAGAGAAGCTGTCATGATTTTTTTGTACTCTGCGACTAGCGTATTCAGGTCCATGTTGTCTGATAGGGCGTTGAGGGTAGGGAGGATCAGAGGTAAAAGACTGTCCATAGTGATATTCTTTTTATTCCTCGTTAGGGTTGGAGGGGAGCAATGATAGAATTATTGAATAATGGTTTGGTAGTGGCAAGGATGAAGGATACTAGAAAGTGGTCAGTCCAGATTTGAGGGGTGATAGCAACGATAGTGGCATTGCAGTTGTAATCCGCCGACCAGTCCAGGATTCTTCTTCCTTTGTCGTGGGTAGGTAGGTTAACTTTCTGAGTCAGCCCTAGTTCTGACAAGATGAGGGCCGTGTTTGATGCATGTGTGTCAAGAGGGTCATTAAAGCCCAAGTTCAAATCTCCTAACAGGAGAATTTGTGATGAGTTTTTTAGGTTTTCTGATAACATGCAGGATAAGTCTTCCTCGAAGGACCCGATGGGGCCTGGAGGTCTGTATAGGAGATGAGTGGTCAGGGTCTGTGATGTAGCGATGGGCAGTTTGGCTGTGAAAGCCTTGCAGGACATAAAGACAAGCTGGCTTTAGTGATGAGGGCGATGCCACCTCCTTGCAATTTGCATCTATTAGCCCTTAGTATGGTATAACCATCTGGGACCGCAAGCATGATGGCTGGGCCTGCTACCTCGTGCATCCAAGTTTTAGTTATGGCCAGAAAGTCATAGTTTCCCACCAGAATCAATTTGGATATCGCTGTAGGGTGCACATCTAAAGATCTAGCATTAATGAGTGTTCCTTTGAGATCTGAAGTAGGGTTGTCTGATGGAGGTGAGGGGTGAGCTATTGCATCTGGTGATTGTGTAACAGTGTTGGGCAATTTAGTTTGTGAGTGGGTTGCCGTGCGTGAGCTATGCCTAGTTCACATGAGTGCCAGGTTAGGTGTAAATGTGTCACTCCTAGTGGTGGGGGGATGAGCTACGTATATTCTCTCACAATAATGTCTGGTGGAGGATCTGGCGAGGGGTCCGAACAGTTTGGCTAGTCTCGAACGAATCCTGATATTCCTGGAGACTGTGTCACAAGGCCTGATGGGATAAGTTGAAGTAGGGATGTGAGCATTTCTTTGTGCTAAAGTGAAAAGTGAGTTGAGGTGGTTGTGTGACGGGACGTTCTGGGTAGTGGTCCAGTTAGTAGAGCTTAAATGGGAGGAAAGAGGAATACTGGTCATGGTCAGGTAAGTAGAACTTAGGCGAAAGAGTAAAGGATTATTGGAGGTTGACAAGAATCTAGCTCGGGAACCAATTGTGAGTAGGGTGCCTAAGGCGATACAAATATATGCAAAGGATGGCATATTGTTAGCATAAACTGTTATAGGGGATAACGTGGGTGCTTAAGGCCAGGACATGTGAACAGCAATTCTATGACTGTGGTGCTTGATTGCAGGTATTGATGATAATGGGAGCTAATCAGAGGTCTCATGTAGGAAAAGGAGCCGGTAAGCAGCCTCAGGATGTCACGTGCTTAATTGGTTTAGAGGCAGAGGCTATAGGTAATCAGAATGCAGGTTCACACGGTAGCTCGAGGAATGGGTTTGCCGAGGCTATACGTTGTGGGAGCCATCTGGGCTCAGGAGTACATTTCGAGCGCTGTGGTCCACCTATGTTACTGAGAGGTAGATAATGGTTGGTGCTAACCCAGTGAGAATGTAAGTGTTGGGTAGTATTGATAGGTAGTATAACAAGTATGTTTCATTAACAGTGGCAGCTGGACTTGGTTATAGAGTATAGTCGAGGATGCTGAGGGGGCGGTGAATGCCGCTGGCAAGGTAACAAGTTTAGTGGTGGTTTGGCAAAAGATAAGGATCATACAGTTGATACCGCTAGCAATGAGCATTACAAATTTGCGCGGGTGATGAAGTAGTAATGGCAAATGTACAGTTACAAATGTATTCATATGGGCACACATGATACATAACGCATATTGATATTAATGCAACAAGGGCAGCAGCATACATCGTATCAGGTTAGCAGTGGAATTTACATGGAGTGAGCTACCATAGGTGAGAATACATACATAGTGAGGGTGAGAGAGTGGTTTTACAACATTGCGACACATAAAGGGAATCATACAGCGGTTATGCATATACGTGAGGTGGTACTTGATGGGAGCAATACAAGGGCGGCAAGGAATGACGGCTGGGATAGGACAGCAAAAATGGGGTAACAGGGGGAATTGGCAATGAGTCAGGTATGGAGCAATCAGGACAGTAGTAAGCAGACAATATAGAAGCAGACTTGTGTTAGAAACGGGTACAGTGCCATCTTGCAGTGTTAAGAATCTTTGTAGCCGGATGGAGTAGTTCAGTTATGCAGTGAGAGAGCCGCTGAAAGGAGTAGTGGTAGCGGCTCCCCCTTTTCTTTAGATTCCAAGCTGTCCCTACCTACAAAGTTGTTTAAATGGGACTCTGGTTTCTTATATTTAGTGTTCCGCAGCTTAGCCCCACAAGTTTATCTGAGGTCATATCCCAAGGATAGCAGCCGGTTGCTTTGCTCCATCAATGCTTCCTTAATAAAGTGGGATTTGCTGCATTGAGGAAGTTTGCTATTAGACAAAGAACGTTTTTTCCTGCAGCATTTCTAAT